>NC_092337.1:368378500-368707000 GCF_046630445.1 Rutidosis leptorrhynchoides | reverse complement strand
ACTGATTTTGGAGTATAGTGTGAATGATGCATCCCCTGCATCTGGATAACTATACTGTGAATTGAGTAGCAGGGACTATCGGTAGACTTAGGCCCGATCAGCTGAGAGTCATGTGCTCGTACAAGCCGCCGATCCTCGTATTGTCTTATTGTATGCTAGTTGGTAGATAGCAGGTACTGTTGATGTATATAGCTTGTGTGTGGCTTAAGCTATATCTGTTAGATAGATTCCATTCACTTAGCGGTGCGCTAATCCCCCACATATTCTTCCCTTGCAGGTTTAGGTACTGCTAGCCGGGATGGGTGCTGATGCAGAAGACATGTTTGACAACCCAACTCTGATGTGGACTTTTGTATAAATAATGTTTTGTAATAACGTAACACCGTTGTGTAAACTTAAACTTAATTACTCAGATTAATGTAATGACGTGACCTATATTGTGTTTGTTAATAAAGTCTTCCGCTGTGTGTTTAAAAAAAATAGCCGGTGTTACAAGTTGGTATCAGAGCATGGTTTGGCAACAAATACGTGCGCGTACTTTGTTCCCAAACCCTGAGGTAAGTCAAACATGTCTGTGGGAGTGGGGGCTAAGTGAAAATAGGATATACTTGTGATTGAACTAACTGTTATCCACTAAGCTTTTGTGTGAGCTGTTTTGTAGCACAGGTATGGCTGATAGAAATGCAACTGGCCCATCCAACCCCGGAACATTCAGAGCACCAGAAGAGGGTGTTGAGTCAGATGATGATCAAAATAGTTACATCCTTCAGTTAGAAAGCAAGCTAAAAGAGGCTGAAGACAAAATTAATGAGCTTGAATTAGCGAGGCATTCTGGAAATGATGATACACCACCTGGATTCCCAACTGTGCAATCCCAAACGATACCTAATATGCACCAGAACCAGTATCAGAATCAAATACCTAACCAATACTATATGCCACCGCAAAACACTTTTACTCACCAAAATCCCATGATGATGAACCCATACCAAATGCAAATGTTCCAACAACCTTACATGCAACCACCCAAAAGATGTACTTATAAAAACTTCCGTGATTGCAAATCCTCTGAGTTTTCTGGAAGTACTGATCGGACTGTAACTCTCAATTAGTTGCGAGAAATTGAAAGGGTATTTGAAGCGTGTCAGTGTGAACCTGAGCTGAAAGTAACATATGCTAGTCGACTGTTGAAAGATAGGGCTATGATTTGGTGGGATTCCTTGATTTCCAGTATACCGAAAGAACAAGTGAGTATGATCACATGGGAGCAGTTTCATGGGAAGGTGTATGAACAGTATTGTAATCCATTTGATATGAACCGAATCAAGATTGAGTTTCTTGAAATGAAGATGACACCTCAAATGACGATCGACGAGGTAGTAGAGAAGTATATGGATAAACTGAGGTTTGTACAACAGTGGGTGCCAGACGAAGCGTCTCGTATACAGCATTTTGTTAATATCATTTTGCCAGAGTACCGAACTTTTGTTAGAACAGCTACATCGTTGTCTCAAGCTGTTGTGATGGCTAAGATGGTAGAAAGTGATGTTCAGGACGCCAGAAACAGAATGTTTGGTAATGTGCTATAACAAGGTGGGCAAGTATCTGGTGAATCAGGATCTAAATCCAAGAAGTCTAGTGGGTTTAAATCGAAGGGTAAAAGTGGTCAGAGTAGTTCTGGGTCTGGATCAGGTAAAGGGAATTGGTGTCACACGTGTCGATCTTCTCATAGTGGTCAGTGTTCTGAGGATACAAGAAGATGCTTAAAGTGTGGTGTTGTTGGGCATGAGTCATCAGCATGTCCGTATCCAAATAGGTTGTGTTGGAGTTGCTACAAACTAGGGCATCGTACGGTTAGTTGTCCGTCGAAGAGTGGTAGTTTCGGGGCAGGGTCAGGGGCGCGTTCGGCATCAGTCGGAGGGTCAACTGCCTCGAGTGGGCAGAAGAGGAAGAACCCTCCAAAAGCAGAGGCTAGAGCTTTTCAGATGTCGGTTGAGAATGCCATGGCAACCGACGAAGTGATCACCAGTATGTTTCTAATCAACTCAATACCTGCTCGCGTATTGTTTGATTGTGGTGCCAATAGGTGTTTTATGTCCCTAGATTTATGTGCTAAGTTGAATTTACCAGCTACTGTGTTACCCAAGCCGGTTAGTGTAGAAGTAGCCGATGGTAAGACCACACCCGTCATAACATATGTGTCTGGGGTTTGTATAGAGATCGAAGGGAAGTCCTTCCCGGTGACTTGTTTAGTGTTACCTATTCCTAGCTTTGATGTAGTATTAGGAATGGATTGGTTGAGCTCACTTAGAGCTAATATTAAGTGCGATAGGAAAATGATTACCTTTCGTTCGACCGATGGAACCCGTGTTGTGTCCCGGGGGGAGCGGGGCGGGTATAATTTTTCGTTGATAACCATGATGAGTTACCAGGTCTGCCGCCAGTAAGGGAAGTCGAATATAAGATTGAGTTGGTTCCTGGAACAACTCCAGTTGCAAAAGCTCCATACCAATTAGCGCTGTCTGAAATCCGTGAAATGATGTCACAGATTCAAGAGTTATTAGATTGTGGATTTATCCGACCGAGTTCTTCACCGTGGGGTGCTCCGGTATTGTTTGTTAAAAAGAAAGATGGATCAATGCGTATGTGTATTGATTATCGTGAATTGAACAAAAGAACAGTGAAAAATAAGTATCCATTACCTCGAATAGATGATTTGTTCGATCAGTTACAGGGTGCTTCATTCTTTTCCAAGATAGATTTACGATCCGGGTATCATCAGGTTCGTGTTGCTGAATCAGATATACCGAAAACAGCGTTCAGAACTAGATATGGTCATTATGAATTTCTTGTCATGCCGTTTGGGTTGACGAATGCGCCAGCAGTCTTCATGTATTTAATGAATAGAGTGTGTCGTCCGTTCTTAGATAAGTTTGTGATTGTGTTCCTAGATGATATACTAGTGTATTCAAAGACAGAGAGGGAACATGCTGAATACCTGAGACAGGTTTTGAACTTGTTGAAACGTGAGCAACTATTTGCAAAATTTTTAAAATGTGGATTTTGGTTACGTGAAGTGCAGTTTTTGGGTCATGTGATTTGTGCTGAAGGTATAAAGGTTGATCCGATAAAGATAGAAGCGGTAATGAATTGGAATTCTCCGAAGACTCCTACTGAGATTAAGAGTTTTCTGGGATTGGCTGGTTATTATCGCAGGTTTATCAAAGATTTTTCTAAAGTAGCGGGTCCGTTGACTAAGTTGACTCTTTTAGATGTAGCCTTTCGATGGACTGATGAACAGGAAAAGGCTTTTCAGATTTTGAAACAGCTACTGTGTCAGGCACCAGTGTTAGCTTTACCAGAAGGTTCAGACGACTTTGTGGTATACTGTGATGCGTCATATGCTGGGTTGGGTTGGGTTGGGTTGTGTATTAATGCAAAGAGATAAAGTAATCTCTTACGCCTCGCGACAGTTGAAAGTTCATGAGAAGAATTATCCAGTGCATGATCTTGAAATGGCTGCAGTAGTGTTTGCTTTGAAACTGTGGAGACACTATTTGTATGGAACCCATTGTGTTATTTGTACAGATCATAAGAGTTTGCAGTATATATTCTCACAGAAAGAATTGAATATGCGTCAGAGACGGTGGCAAGAGTTGATTAAAGATTACGATTGTGAAATTAAATACCATCTGGGTAAGGCAAATGTGGTTGCAGATGCGCTAAGCCGTAAAAAGTAAAGTGAAAATGTGAAATTCCTTCGTTTGAATATAACTTCAGATTTGATTAACAGCTTCAGAACCGTTCATGCCTGTGCTTTGGAGGACGAACATATTAAATCTGAACAAATGACCAAACGAAAAGTGGACTTAATTGATGACTCACGAGGACTAAAGACCTTAAACAATCGTGTTTGGGTGCCTAAACTTGGAGATTTGAGGGATTTAATCCTGACAAAAGCTCACAAATCCAGATTAGCAACACATCCTGGTAGTAATAAGATGTATCATGATTTGAAAACAGTGTATTGTTGGCCAACAATGAAATCAGATATCGCCCGTTATGTCGAAAAGTGTCATATATGTGCTCAAGTGAAGGCAGCACATCAGAAACCTTATGGTTCGTTACGTCAGTTACAGATTCCAGAGTGGAAATGGGAACATATAACGATGGATTTTGTGACCAAATTACCTCGAACACAGAAACGACACGATATAATTTGGGTAATAGTGGATCATCTAACTAAAAGTGCTCATTTTCTTGCTACCCATGAGACAACTTCATTAAGTGAGTAAGCCGATTTGTATGTGAAAGAAATTGGTGGAAGAGCCGATCCTTGTAGTTGACTGAAAGGTGACTAAGTTGAGAAATAAAGAGATACTGATGGTGTTGATCGAGTGGAAACACAGTTTGGGATCTAATCTTACGTGGGAAACTGAAGAGTTGATGAGAAACCGTTACCCTCATTTGTTTGACCAAGACCAGATTCCGAGGACGGAATCTCCTTAAGGGGGTGGATTTGTAATAGACTGAAACCTGAGCTAGTTGTAAGTGGACTATTTTTGCCCTTAGGGTTTGTACTGTAACAACCCAAACCAAACCACCATCGAACCCGCGGAAAATATCAAAAAAAAAAAAAAATTTGTTTGTTCAGCAACTGGTGCAGCGCGCCAGTACCCCGCGCGGCGCGCCGATCTGGTCTGTCCAAAAAGTCTTGAAACGTGAAAAAGATTGGCCACTTCCCGACATAATTAGACAAAACGCTTTTAACAACATATTTAAATATGTACAACTAACACTTTTCAAACATAAAATAAGTTTTACAAAGCGGGGCCCACATCGGCCGTTTTATGAGTTTAATACATAACGAGAGTTTCGACCGCAAAAAGTTTAAGTACCAAACTACACTACGAGCATGGTGTTTGGGATTAAACTACCCAAGTCTCGGTCAAACTCCAAAAGCTAAAATCTCCAAAAGCGTCCCCTAACACAACGGGATCTTTAATCCAAGATAATGCCTTACCCTTGTCCACAACCGAACCTATAAAAAGGTAAACAACGAGAGGGTAAGCAAAGCTTAGTGAATGCAATAATTATACACGTACATATACAACTTACTTACTTACAAACACTTACACCAAATCCGCATACATACTAGCTACATAATTGGCATACCTTTCACATGCATAACGCTAAGGACCCCGATAACAAACCTAGTATAACGATAGCGTATAACACAACAATTCAATATGCTACAACACAAATATAACGATGATGTTCATAACATCCATACTATTTAAGATCTCAAGGTTAGCCCAATGAATAGTATCGTCAACATCGAACTTAAATCCCATTCGTCTACATTAATGTGGTATCGTCAACACCGAACTTTAAACCCACATATGAGATATCGTCAACAACGAACTTTAAACCCTCATCAACGTCACTACAATAGTCGTATGGCATCGTCAACATCGAACTTCAATTCCATACGTGAGGTATCGTCAACAACGAACTTTAAACCCTCATCAACAACATAATATACTCCAGGGTATGGTACCATCAACATCGAACTTCAACCCATACCCCACAAGTAAATAAACTATATACATACATATATAATTATTCCACTCACCTCAAAGTCTTGGTGAGAGATAACCGAGCTTTCAACTTCAATGTAACGCACCTATTACATAATGCACATATCAATCATTCATTCAAAGTGGTCAACCACTAACTTCATTCTAGTGCCATTTTGACCCAAGGTGCAATTTCAACCCATTTGCACCCTTAACCCTAATTTTTGGGTTAACACCATCAAAACCCTAACACTAGTCAAAATGGTCTTAAAATACTTTTCAACACGTGTTTAAGCATTTTACACACACACACTAAACAATTTAAGTCCATTATGACCCATTTGACCGTTTAAAAGTCAACCCATTTCGGGTCATCCACTAACCCACTTAACACCCCTTTACATATATATAAGTGTGCTAGTAATTTGACTAACCAATTTAAGCTCATAAACATAAATTAATACTTTGAAAACCCTAGTTAGTCAACTTTGAGTCTACATGACCCAAATTCACCCAAAACCCCTAATTCACTAACAAATGGGTTTTATGTGCAACACTACCCAAACCCTAACCCTTAATACAATTAAAGTAAGAAATTAGGTTTTATAACATACCAACACAATCACCACGTAGCTAGTGACTAGATGAACGACTTTAGAACTCGCACTAAGACCCGATTCAACCTCCTTCTTCCTTTAATGGAGCTTTCTCACTCTAGAACTTCCTCTCTCTCTAGGATTTAATGGAAAGTTATAAGGTAGATGGGAATGGAGTAAATGAGACTCCAACAACTGATCCCAAGCCTTAAAGTTGGGTCCCATGTGAATTTACCAAAAAAGCCCTTAAAATATCTAATTTAAAAGCAAGAGATGAGCTGTCAGCCCGTAATGGCGCGGCACGCAAATCGCCCAGTCCAGATTCTTCTCTATTTTAAAATACACAACGAAAACCCCACAACTTGAATAACTTAAATACACATATGTACAATGAAATATTTGGGGCTTACAACTCTCCCCCACTTATTCAGATTGCGTTCTCGCAATCCAAGCCGCATGACAAGAAGGAAGATAAACCAACACAAACTCTTCGGGCTCCCAAGTAAACTCGGAACCCTTACTACGACACCATTGAACTTTAAAGGTCTTAACCTCTTTATGTCTCAACCTTTTGACCTTCTCATCAAGTATAGAAATCGGCTCCTCAATATACTCTAACTTATTATTTAGCTCAATCTAGTCTAATGGCACCCATGATGAATCATCCGCAAGACACTTACCGAGATGGGAAACATGAAATATATTATAAATCCCCTCAAGCTCTTCGGGTAATTCCAAATGATACGCGACTTCACCAACACGAGCTAAAACCTTAAATGGCCCAATAAACCGAGGAGCTAATTTTCCCCGTTTTTGAAATCGAATAATACCTTTCCATGGCGAAACCTTAAGCATCACCATGTCACCTTCTTGAAATTCGATCATTCGTCTACGTTTGTCGGCATACGACTTTTGTCTATCTTGAGCCTTCATCAAATGATCCCGAATAATATCAATCTTGTTATTCATCTCCAAAACCAAATCGGTACCCCCGATTTCTCTTTGACCTACTTCACCCCAACAAATTGGAGTTCGACATCTTCGCCCATATAGCATCTCATATGCTGGCATCCCGATACTAGTGTGATAACTATTATTGTACGAGAATTCCACCAAAGGCAAATGCTCATCCCAACTACCACCAAAATCAATAATACACACCCGTAACATATCCACCAATGTTTGATTCGTACATTCGGTTTGACCGTCCGTTTGAGGATGATACGCCGTGCTCAATTTCAATTGTGTACCCATTTCTTCATGAAACTTTTCCCAAAACCGAGATGTAAAACGAGTATCTCGATCCGAAATAATAGATATAGGAACCCCATGTTGAGCGACTACCTCCTTGATAAATAATTTAGCCAAGGTTTCCTATGATATCGCTTCCCGAATGGGAAGAAACAAGGCACTCTTCGTCAATCGATCAACTATCACCCAAATCGAATCGAATTGGGTTCTCGCTGTTTTAGGTAACTTTGTGATGAAATCCATGGTAATGTGCTCCCATTTCCACTTCGGGATTTCTAACGGTTGTAACTTACCATACGGCTTTTGGTGCTCGGCCTTAACTTACAAACACGTGACGCATTGCTCAACATACTTTACAACATCACGTTTCATGCCCGGCCACCAATAATCTTTCCTTAAGTCAAGATACATTTTCGTCATGCCCGGATGAATGGAATACTTTGACTTATGTGCTTCATCAAGTAGCACCCGCCGGTAATCACCCATCTTAGCCACCCACACCCTTCCTTGAAAAGACAACAAACCACGCGAACCCATAGTAATGAGTTCCGATTGACCCACAATTCGTTCCGCATGCTTGTTGTGAACGTAAGCCTCTATTTGAGTCACACCAAGTTTTTCAAGAAAATCGTTAATAATAATCATACGTAACAATCCCAATCGTAACGCCGGGTGATGACTCTTTCGACTTAACGCATCCGCGACCACATTCGCCTTGCCCGGATGATAAAGTATTTCACAATCATAATCTTTTACCACATCCATCCACCTACGTTGACGATAATTCAAATCTCGTTGATTAAAGAGATGTTTCAAGCTCTTATGATCCGAATAAATCGTACTCTTAACACCATACAAGTAATGGCGCCAAATTTTTAACGCATGCACAACCGCCGCCAACTCAAGATCATGAGTCGGATATCTCATCTCGTGCTCCTTTAATTGTCGGGAGGCATAAGCGATGACTTTACCCCTTTGCATAAGAACACAAACGAGTCCATTTAGCTTAGCATCACAATAAACCGTCATGTCTTCCACTCCTTCCGGCAAAACTAACACCGGAGCTTGACACAACTTCTCTTTCAACAATTGAAAATCAATTTCTTGCTCGTTCTCCCAAGTAAATCTCGCGTTCTTTCTCGTCAACTTCGTCAATGAAGAAACGATCTTAGAAAAGTCTTGGATAAACCGACGATAATAGCCGGCCAATCCGAGAAAACTTCGGACCTCCGTAGGCGTAGTCGGTTGTCTCCAACTCTTCACCGTCTCTATCTTCCCCGGATCTACTTGAATACCGTCTTTGTTCACAATGTGGTCAAGGAATTGAACCTCCCTTAGCCAAAATTCACATTTGGAGAACTTAGCATACAACTTCTCCTTTCGTAACGTCTTCAACACTTCACGCAAATGACGTTCATGTTCGTTCATACTTTTCGAGTAGACTAATATATCGTCAATGAACACAATTACCGACTTGTCCAACATGGGTTGGCACACTCAGTTCATAAGATCCATGAATGCCGCCGGTGCATTCGTAAGACCAAACGGCATTACCACAAATTCAAAATGCCCATAACGTGTTCGAAAAGCCGTTTTCTCAATATCTTCCTCACGGACCCGCATTTGGTGATAGCCGGACCGTAGGTCGATTTTAGAGAAATACGTTGCACCTTAGAGTTGGTCAAACAAATCGTCAATCTGAGGTAATGGATAATGACTCTTGATCGTCACATTATTTAACTCCCGATAATCGATGCACATCCGCATACTTCCATCCTTCTTTTTCACGAATAAAACTGGAGCGCCCCATGGCGAAGCACTTGGTCGAATGAAACCCTTCTCAAGCAACTCTTGGGTTTGATTTAACAACTCTTGCATTTCCGTCGGTGCTAAAAGATAAGGAGTTTTAGCAATGGGAGTAGCTCCCGGAACCAACTCAAGGCGAAATTCAACTTGTCTTTCCGCCGGAACACCCGGTAACTCGTTCGGAAAAACGTCTTCGAATGCACTAACCACCGGAATTTCACGAATGGGTGGTGGCTCATCACGAGTATCAACAACATAGGCAAGAAAAGCCATGCCACCACTATCAAGGAGACGACGTGCCAGTGCAAAAGTGCATATCGGCACAAGTCTTCTACGCTTATCATCGTGAATAATTAACTCTCCCCCACTTGGGGCCTTTACAGGAATAAATTTTTCATGGCATGCAATATCGGCTCTATTATGATCAAGCCAATCCATACCAACCACGATATCGAAATCGCCCAAAGTCATCGGGATAAGATCAATCTTAAAGTTTTCGGCACCAAAAACGACATCACAATTTTTACACACATTAACCACTAGCACCATCTTGCCGTCCGCTATTTCGACTTCTACCGGACGACTTAACTTAGCTAACGGTCTATTAAGTCTAGGCACAAATTTAGGAGACACAAACGACAAATTTGCACCGCTATCGAAAAGAATCCTTGCCGGATTAGAATTAACCATGAAAGTATCTGAGACAACTTCGTTCGATTGTTTAGCTTCATCATTGGTCATCAAATAGTTGCGACCCCTAGCCGTACCCGCCGCCTTTTCCAGCCTTTTAACATTATCGTTGTTCAAATCGGGACACTCTGACTTTCGGTGTCCTTCTTTATTGCAATTAAAATAAGTGAGCTTGTTTGTTGAAGTTAGCTTTGGACAATCTCGAGCCATATGTCCACGTACCCCACAATTGTAGCAAGTAGGGACAAAGTTCCCAAAACCACCGGTAGCGCCCTTCTTCACACTATTGACACTTTCGGAACCCTTCTTGTTCTTGTTCTTCTTGTTTGAAAAGTTAGAATGACTAGAACCTTCAAACTTTCTTTTGGAAAACGTGAAATCACTCTTTCTTGGAACCTCCGGCTCAAAACCCCGAGCCAATTCAAATAACTCCTCAAAAGACTTAGCCATACCCCGACTAATCTTACCCTTGAACTCATCATTCAAAGTACGGTAGAAATCTAGCATCAACTTGTGATCATCACCAACATACTCCGGACAAAAACGAGTCTTCGCCAAGAAGGTAGACTTGAGAGTAACCAAGTCCATTGAACCTTGTCGCAAATTGTGCAACTCGTCCCGGATTTTATCAAGATCGGAAGAAGTTCGGTATTCTTGGAAAAATTCCTTCTTAAACTCCTCCCATGTCAAGCACATGCATTGCTCTTCACCATATAGTTTGATTTTATCGTCCCACTACAATTTGCCCTCTTCGTGCAACATGCTAGACCCATACCTCGTCTTCTTCTCGGGAGGACACTCCGCGGTACGGAACGCTCCCTCGATATCGGAAATCCAACAAGTACTTTTCAATGGATCCCTCATCCCATTAAACATCGGAGGTTGAGTATCCTTGAAATTTTTGTAGTGGAAGTCCCGCTTTCCACCCCCACCATTACCTTCACCCCCTTCGCCTCGAGGATAAATGTTTCTAGCCTCTAAAGCCTCCTCTATTGCGGCTTTCATTCGATTATTGATCATTTCAGTCACTTGTCCATTGACCGACTCTTGGAAGACCTTTCGGACGTCGTCAAGAAAATCCTTCTTTAGCCTTTTAAAGATGGCCTCAACCTTGGCCGTGAGTTCAACGTCCTCACTCGTACTTCCGTCATTGGTGTCGTGTCCATTTCTCATCTTCATTCTATAAAACGAAGTAAATTAAACAACAAAATGAAAGGACTTAACACATATGTATATACATATACACCGCACTACCCCATCTTGCTCAACAATCGTCGTACATCGCTTGTTTGACACGATTTGAACCCGTAACAATGGTAGCTAATCATTGTTACGCGAGCACATCGCATTAACTCACTAGTACCACGTCTATCTCGCTTGACGATTTCAAATACCACACAAAACAATAGCGCATGATTAGTTCACATAAACCTATGCACTAACCAAAACCCGATCCGACCCAAAGTCCTACAAGTCCCGCATAACTCGCACACAAAAAGTCTAAGTCTAGGCGCCTATCTCAAGTCACCTAAATCCCTTAGACCATGCTCTGATACCACTTGTAACAACCCAAACCAAACCACCATCGAAACCGCGGAAAATATCAAAACAAAAAAAAAATTGTTTGTTCAGCAACTGGCGCGGCGCGCCAGTACCCAGCGCGGCGCGCCGATCTGTTCTGTTCAAAAAGTCTTGAAACGTGAAAAAGATTGGACACTTCCCGACATAATTAGACAAAACGCTTTTAACAACATATTCAAATATGTACAACTAACACTTTTCAAACATAAAATAAGTTTTACAAAGCGGGGCCCACATCGGCCGTTTTACGAGTTTAATACATAACGAGAGTTTCGAACGCAAAAAGTTTAAGTACCAAACTACACTACGAGCATGGTGTTTGGGATTAAACTACCCAAGTCTCGGTCAAACTCCAAAAGCTAAAATCTCCAAAAGCGTCCCCTAACACAACGGGATCTTTAATCCAAGATAATGCCCTTACCCTTATCCACAACCGAACCTATAAAAAGGTAAACAACGAGAGGGTAAGCAAAGCTTAGTGAATGCAATAATTATACACGTACATATACAACTTACTTACTTGCAAACACTTACACCAAATCCGCATACATACTAGCTACATAATTGGCATACCTTTCACATGCATAACGCTAAGGACCCCGATAACAAAGCTAGTGTAACAATAGCATATAACACAACAATTCAATATGCTACAACACAAATATAACAATGATGTTCATAACATCCATAGTACTCAAGATCTCAAGGCTAGCCCAACGAATGGTATCGTCAACATCGAACTTAAATCCCATTCGTCTACATTAATGTGGTATCGTCAACACCGAACTTTAAACCCACATATGAGATATCGTCAACAACGAAATTTAAACCCTCATCAATGTCACTACAATAGTCGTATGACATCGTCAACATCGAACTTCAATTCCATACATGAGGTATCATCAACAACGAACTTTAAACCCTCATCAACAACATAATATACTCTAGGGTATGGTACCGTCAACATCGGACTTCAACCCATACCCCACAAGTAAATAAACTATATACATACATATATAATTATTCCACTCACCTCAAAGTCTTGATGAGAGATAACCGAGCTTTCAACTTCAATGTAACGCACCTATTACATAATGCACATATCAATCATTCATTCAAAGTGGTCAACCACTAACTTCATTCTAGTGCCATTTTGACCCAAGGTGCAATTTCAACCCATTTGCACCCTTAACCCTAATTTTTGGGTTAACACCATCAAAACCTTAACATTAGTCAAAATGGTCTTAAAATACTTTTCAACACGTGGTTAAGCATTTTACACGCACACACTAAACAATTTAAGTCCATTATGACCCATTTGACCGTTTAAAAGTCAATACACCCATTTCGGGTCATCCACTAACCCACTTAACACCCCTTTACATATATATAAGTATGCTAGTAATTTGACTAACCAATTTAAGCTCATAAACATAAATTAATACTTTGAAAACCCTAGTTAGTCAACTTTGAGTCTACATGACCCAAATTCACCCAAAACCCCTAATTCACTAACAAATGGGTTTTATGTGCAACACTATCCAAACCCTAACCCTTAATACAATTAAAGTAAGAAATTAGGTTTTATAACATACCAACACAATCACCACGTAGCTAGCGACTAGATGAATGACTTTAGAACTCGCACTAAGACCCGATTCAACCTCCTTCTTCCTTTAATGGAGCTTTCTCACTCTAGAACTTCCTCTCTCTCTAGGATTCAATGGAAAGTGATAAGGTAGATGGGAATGGAGTAAATGAGACTCCAACAACTGATCCCAAGCCTTAAAGTTGGGTCCCATGTAAATTTACCAAAAAGCCCTTAAAATATCTAATTTAAAAGCAAGAGATGAGCTGTCAGCCCGTAATGGCGCGGCGCGCCACTGGCCCGCGCGGCACGCAGATCGCCCAGTCCAGATTCTTCTATATTTTAAAATACACAATGAAAACCCCACAACTTGAATAACTTAAATACACATATGTACAATGAAATATTTGGGTCTTACATGTGCTTAGTCTTAAGTGCTTTTTATTTTAATTAAATTTTAGTGTTTTAATATAATTGTGTTGTGACCAGTTTGTGACAAGGATCCCAGAACATGTTTGTTTATTTCAATTGGACCTCGTTTAGGTTACCTAATCCTGTGCGAAACATATCAGATAACTGGTAAATACCCGTGTGTTGTGTGGTATGGGGTTTTAACCCCAAATAAGTGTATTGTGCTGCCCTTTCCTCTCATTTTTTCCTCCCTCTAGAAATTTCCTAAACCAAACCGTACCCACTTCATTTCCTATCTCTAACCCTAGATTCCTAAATTGTGTTCTAGAGCTCAAATTGTTCATACCATCTTTTTTCTTACAGATTACTGAGTCTATCAAGGTAAGTAACATGTGTTTTTGTGTTCAATTCGTTGTTAAATTCATGGTTTTGTGTGAGTTTTGTAAAAAGCTTGAATTTGTGTCAAAACAAGTGATTGAAGTGTTGTTATGGTCAAATTGTTGTGGGTTTTGAGTCTATAACAAGTAGTGAATAAGTTGTGGTCGATTTTGGTGTTTAAAACGAGCTCTAGATCGAGATTTGAGGATTTCATCGTGAAGTCTGTAGCCTTTGTTCAGTTTCTGAGGAAGATGAACACAGTCGGCCGACTGTCGGTCGACAGGCGACCGACTGAGGGTGAACCGACCGATTATTAAGTGAACCAACCGACTAAGATTTACCTTCGGCCGATTGATGTAATACCAAGTGAATTGACCGACTAGTAAGGTCAGTCGACCGGTTGTGTCGTCAGTCGACCGACTGTCAGTGTCAGTCGACCGAATGTGTGTCCAGGGCAGAATGTTTTACCAAAGTTCCTTTTTCTAGCCGTTATACTGCCCGTTTGTATTTTGGTGAGTTCATAGGTTTATAGTAACAACAGTTATCAATAGTTTCAATAGACCACAAGATTTCATAATCATAAACATAATACACTCGCAAGTGTATGTAAAGCATTTTAAGTGGTTGAGCACTTGGTAACCGTACTTAACTATTAATCAACGTCGCATATTCCCTTTATTATGAAATCTCACTACACGGTACCAAGAGTAGTCACCGAAACGAAGTACTGTGCAACCGTTGAATACTGGTCGTCCAGTCCAGTTGGGGTTGTCAGGCCCGATAGATCTATCAACAGGATTTGCGTTTACAATACCCATGTAAATATTAGTTACCAAGCTACAGGGAAATATGCCAGTGGTACAACTCAACGTAGAATGTATTTTAAGTACTTGTGTCTATTTCGTAAACATTTATAAAAGCAGTGTAGGGTTGACCCCGGATTCACGAACCTATATCATATATATATATATATATATATATATATATATATATATATATATATATATATATATATATATATATATATATATATATATATATATATTAACACATATAATTGTGATCAAATAAGTTCATATATTATATCTTAAATTATATATCTTATATATTTAATTTGTAAATATTTAATTAGTATTATTAAAAATCCTTAATTTGTTATATTATATGTGTTTACACAACTAGTATCTTATTTAGTAAATTAATATATAAAATTATAAATAAAAAGTTTTATCTTTTTATGATAATAATAATAATAATGGTAATAATATTAATGATTTTACTACTGATAATAATAATAAAAATACTTATATTAATACTAATAATGATAATAATAGTACTATTAATAATAATAAAGATAAAACGATAATTTTAATAAAAATGATACTTTTAATAACAATAATAGTAGTTTTTAATAAAAATGATAAGTTTAATAATAATGATAATGAAGATAATAATTTTGATAATAATACTTAATACTTAATAATAATAATAATAATAATAATAATAATAATAATAATAATAATAATAATAATAATAATAATAATTTTTAATGATAATACTAATAATAACACTAATGATAATAATATTAATCATATTAGTGATAATATTAACCATGTTATTAATATTGGTAATAATAATAGTTATCATAATAATAACAATAGTTAACAATAATAATATTAATAGTAATAATACTACCTTAAAAAGATAACTATTTTGTCAGAGGCCGGGCTCGAACCCACGACTTCTCGCTCACCCGAAACATCACCAAACCAACTGAGCTAATATGTTTTTCCTGGTTTAACTAGCACTCATATTTATTTAACCGTTTTATCTATATTCTTAAAATGAAACCTATTTATCATTTTTCGTTATCTACCATCTTCATCATCTTGAATCATAACCGTATCATCATTGACCTTGCCATGATCATTCATCATCATCATTTTAATCACGTTAATCACTATCATTTTTCACGATCATCATAATACATGTTACTATCATCATCGTGGCCTGGGAAAAAAAATAAAGATGCCTTCGTGACAGAAACAGCTGCAGTACTTTGACTCAATCAAATTAAGAGCCCAACCAAACAAATAATCTCAGCCCAACAGTTTAAGAAGTCACGGCCCAACAAAATTCAGATAAACTAATATGGCCCAATAGAAATTAGTGGAGTGCGGCCCAACCATGTTAATTATTTAGATTTAGGATTCGATTTTAAAAGATATAACAGGGACGATGCAAGTTGTAGCAACCATGCGACTATTCCCACATCATTATTTCATCATCATAACCTCATCTTCCATTAACATCAAACATCATTATGAAAATTTATCTTTTGCTGTAGAAATAGAAAAAGAAACAGGAAAATGGCAGCTTCGATTTTGTTTCTCTTCCGTACAGAAACAGAAACCTTAGAGTAGCAGCAGCAGTACGATTTCAGATGGTTCATGGGTGTTTGAAGGTGATGATGAAGGTGTTGAATCTTGAAAAGGAAACAGGAAACACAAGCAAGTAGCAGGTGATGGATTTTGATCGACCGGAACAAAGAAGAAAGAGAGAAAAAGTGGTGGTTGATGATTTCATTAAAGAATGTGGGGATTATCGTACACACAAGAAAAGAAGAGAACTCACGATGAAGATGGTTGTTTGGGTTCTGTTGCGATAGAAACAAAAACAGAAATAATTTAGCAGTCTACGGTGGTTGTTTGGCTTGTAAGTGATGATTGTGTTGGTGTAGACAAAACAGAAAAACATGAAGCCGAATGGTGATGGCCGAGGATCTCGATGGTATGATGGTGGTGTCGTGTGGTTGTGATGTAGATGAGATAAAAAATAGAAAACCAAAGTGGTGATAAGTGGTTCACGATGGTCTTGGTTGGTGATTGTTTAAAAATGGTGAGGTGATGATGATATGTTGTTGAGGTTTAACGTGGGTTACATCAAAACAAATAAGTCGAGCAGTAGTTTAAGAGACCGAAGGTGATTCGGTGGGTTACAGTAATGGGTGTTAGTATCACACATGAAACAAGAAGTAGGAGAAGATAGATGGTGTTTTAGAGATGGAGGAAAAGAAGACTTGAAAGGTAAATATAGATAGATAGATGCCTGTGACATGAGTGTATGTATATGTTAATATATATAATCTAATAATAATTAATAATATTAATATATATAATAAAGTAGATTCCTGAAAATGAAAGGAAACGTGATTGAATTCAATCAAGCACAGTATTCTCGATTATAATATAATCAAGGTGAAAAATTAGATACAACATATCTTATTAGCCATCATCCATACACAAATTAAATAATAATATATATTAACTAAACAAAGAGAGAAAAACGTGCAAGTTAGCACATTATATAGCCATCTTAATATTTGATTACCATAACTAGCCACGTATTATTTAAAATGAACAACACAACACCCACTAACTAGTAAATTAATTAGGTGTAGTGACATACTAGCTTAATGTGATTACAAGTGTCTATGTTTTTTTTTATCAACCTCATTATTACTCATACAGCTCAAGATTCACATAACTCTAAAAGTGAGTGTGCTTTAAGTTGTTGTAATCTATGCTCTATTATTTGTACATTATTTGCCTTAATAATCCATTAGCATGTACAACACCCATCACATATGGTCATAATATTTGCATATTTACATTTAGAAGACTTGTACTTCTTTTCTAGCTTTAAAATAAATACATCACTATGTACGAATTATCTACCTAAATTTGTACATTATTAAGTTAAAATATCCATTACTTTGACACAATTTTTAGGATGTTACAAATCTACTTTCCTTTAAAAAAAATTTCGTCCTCGAAACTTATAACAATAATAAGTTCAAACTTTTTGAGACTCAACCTAACAGACTTTTCTTATCGTCTCGAAATCATACGAAGATTAAGTTTAAATTTGGTCAGAAATTTCCGGGTCATGACAGTACCTACCCGTTAAAGAAATTTCGTCCCGAAATTTGATCGAGGTCGTCATGGCTAATAAAAATATTTTCATGATGAATATGAGTTGATAATTAGAGTTTTATCATTATTGATTAATATAGATAAAACAATTCGATCATGTGAAACGTACGAGTGAAGCTATTACAAAAGAGTGAAAAGTTTCGTCTTAACTTTTGACGTAATCATGGTGGATTTCCGGAATTAAAGGGATTTAAAAGAAAATCTTGGAAATCTATAGGATTTGATTCTTCGGGATTTATGAAAAATTAGGATCCTCTTTAATTTAATGCGATTATCTGTCTCGATTGCTTTGTCTGGTATCTTCTCTATAAATGAACTTCTTTCATTCCATTATTTTCACCACTCCAATTCTTTCTTTCTCGATCCGTACTTTCAAACGATTGTGAAAATGCTTAATCTAGTTCTGATCCTTGTCCTCATCCTTACTATCGCAACATTCATTCTCCTTTTCCAACTTCCACCAGAGGAATCTACTTTCTTCTACTTCGTCTTTAGGGTTATAGTGTTTTTAATTCTCCCGTGTCTTTATGTTGCGATAAACATTAACATACACGGTTTGTAATTTATGCGTTGTTATCGGGCTTTAAATTCTCCCTTATATTTCGAAGCTCTATGCTTTTGTTTTCTCTTTCTGACTTCAAGTCAAGCGAATAATGGTCCAGAATTCGTAGATATAGAATTTTGAATGATTATAATGTTCTAAGCAGGAAGGAACGTGATAGCATGATTTGATTTTCAAATTTATCAAAATTACTGAAGATAGAACTATCAAGAATATATTCTTCTTGATATGTTCGGAGGTTATGTAGAATGAAAGAGTTATGTAACATGACACATGATGATGGTATAATCTACTGTGAACCATCATCACATTTCATTAGAAACTCAGCATGACTTACTGTAATATAATCACGTTGGCCAAGTGTCATTATATTATACTAACCCATGCTTCAATTCCCAATACTTCTCCACAATTCATTCATAATTCATACTTAGATTTTACAGAAGTTTCCAATATAATGGAATACAGAAAACACGAAGAGGTAGATAATTTCGGACAAGAATATATATGAAAATTTTCTCAGAAATATCGAAGATATTTTATGATGATATTTAGGAATTTCTAAGTTCGAAGGTTGATGAAGAAAAATTTTCTTCAATATTTTAACATGACTTCGGAGCAAGATATTCTCTAAAGATTCCATCGGATCCAGAATTACCTGAATTCTTTAAATATAGGGTCTGGTCCTTGTATTTGTCCTTGATCTCCTTCATGGTTAGCTGAATCCGTTTTTCAGTTCCAAATTTTCTATCGACGTTCCTAACACTCCATTTTTCATCATCAAACTCTTGGCCGTTCAGACCATCTGCGATTTTGCTGTTTCCTCTGCATTTAATGCTACCATATCTGAATCTTCGGTTATCAACCCAAGGTGGTTTCAGAAGAATTATGTTTTTAGATGATTAAATGCTGATGGTAATGTGGTGGAATATAAACGGTTCTCCGGTAACAATAAATAAGCACGTATATATTCCGAGGTTATAATAAGGTTGTTTTGAATGAAAAGTCGAAATCAACTTGCTGGAGCTGTGACAAAATTGGCTAATTTGGAAAGGAATTGCAAAGTTATTTTGGGTAATAATAACGCCAAAGGAGCTAGCACGGATATGTGTTAAACGTTTACTCAGTTTCCGAGAGTTTTTCAGGTGCATAATTATATGCATCAATCTTTTCTTCCGTAAATGAAGTACGGTTGGTTCATCCTCTCGATTAAGGTGTTTTCAAGAATCATGAAAGATTTGAACGCAAATTGTAATCGTCAAGATACGAATGTGGTTTAAGATGAAATCAAGTGGCAAACTTGAAGAGATGTTTAGTTTAATATGTTATAATCAATATTTTAATTCATTTTAATTGTCCAATAATGGCAGTCCTTAGTTGATAGTCCAATAATTGGTTTATATATATATATAATCTTAGAATTACCCAACGACGTATTGTATACGTATTGTCTTTGCATCAACCCAGAGATGTATTGTAGACGTATTGTCTTAGAATTAACTAAGACGTATTGTGTACGTATTGTCTTAGGATTTATCAAAACGTATTGTATACTTATTGTGTTAGGATGTATCAAATATTCGAATTAATAAATACGTATCATGACCCGTGTACAACTTATTGTCTCAGAATTAATCCGACGTATTGTGTACATGTGTCCCGATTTAAAGTGCGTAAAAGTAAATAACAGAAATTAAATGACGATAAATAAAATTGCGAGAATATAAATTGCGATAATTAAATTGCAATAAATTAAATGTAACCAGTTAGCTAGGAACAGTTAGCGTGGATTCTTAACAAAATTCTTTATAATTAATTTGTTTGTTTCTAACAAATTTTATTTTGTCCAATGTTTTCTTCATTATGCCACTTGTTAGATTCTGATAGGTCAAAATCCAAATATGAAATTGAATGAAAATGGTTATTCTGCGGTGAACAGTTTCGTATATCGGTGAATGTAAATAGGATAGTATATGACTGTTGAATCAAATTCGAAGAATGTACAATGTAACTTATTAATGTGAAATCTAAATATTCCTCGGGTATTACCTACCCGTTAAAATATTTTCACCATTAACAGTTTGTACGAGAGATATTTTTAATTACAATCTTTATGAAAACATATCTACATATATATTTTCTTCAGATGTAATCATGGATTTAATGAGTCAATAAGATATTAAACTCATTTGATTTATCATTAATACTAGATTACATAATCTTTAAAACTTTAGAAATTACATAATTGCCATGTCGAACGAAGACCATCGATGTAGAACGATATGTAGAACGAAGATAAATTAGATGGAACGATACGTAGAACGATGATTATGCTCGAGGTACAGAATGAGATGTTGAGGCATGTAATGTTGAAACTTGAGTTGTTGGTGGTACTGGTGTCGATGTTGGTGGTGCTGTTGGTACCGGTGATGTTGCTGAAGTTGGGAGGTTTTGCACCATATTTTCCAAAGCTACTACTCGAGCACGAAGTTCGTTAACTTCTTCTACTAACCCTGGCTGGTTATCAGTATGAGGTGGATGTTGGATATCTTCTCTAGTTCCGTTAATGGTAGCCTCAAGACTAAAAATTCTCGTAAAGAGGGTATAAACAGTGTTGCGAACAGGTTCGTCGGTAAATGCTTTAGGTTCTTCGCCGAGGGTGCAGGTTGGTGGGTGGAAAGGATCGCCTTCTTCTTGTCTCCATTGGTTAAGTCGACTACGAACCCATCAGATGAATTGGGGATGGATGATTGGTTGAGTCATTCTGGTGACACTGCTTCTGGGGCTGGAGTGGGACTCCATATCGAAATCAGAGGGACTTGATCTAGTTGTGAGTTCCATTGCGTACGATTGAATAAAGGATTTTTCGATATGAAATGATTTTCAGATATCGGATGATATTCTAATCGTATAGAATACCTAAATATAGTACAGAAGGTCCTGTATATTACGGAGAGAATTAAGGAAACGTATCAGACAAGATTTAATGTGATGAGATATGAATTTGTCTGTACATCATCTATGCAATAATTGCAATAAGACGTGTCGAGACTGATAATGATAAGTAGATATTTTTCGACAAATGGTGGTAAGCAAAAACTTTTAACATGCAGACCAGGTTCAAGTCCGGACTTACTAATATAACCTAACAACTACTAGGTCGAAGTCCAGACTCATTAATGCATCCTAACAACTCCTAGTTAGACACACTAATGCAAGACCTGGTTCGCTACGACCACCGCTCTGATACCAACTGAAACGACCCGTCCTAATCCTCCTGGACGAAGTCATCAACATTTGGTCCCATTGCGAGGCGTTGACTTAAATATGCAATGTATGACTCCAAGTAATATCTTTAATATGAGCCAATGCACAGCGGAAGACTTAATTCGTACCTGAGAATAAACATGCTTAAAAGTGTCAACCAAAAGGTTGGTGAGTTCATAGGTTTATAGTAACAACAGTTATCAATAGTTTCAATAGACCACAAGATTTCATAATCATAAACATAATACACTTGCAAGGGTATGTAAAGCATTCTAAGTGGTTGAGCACTTGGTAACCATACTTAACTATTAATCAACGTCGCATATTCCCTTTATTATGAAATCTCACTACATTGTACCAAGATTAGTCACCGAAACGAAGTACTGTGCAACCGTTGAATACTGGTCGTCCAGTCCGGTTGGGGTTGTCAGGCCCGATAGATCTATCAACAGGATTCGCGTTTACAATACCCATGCAAATATTAGTTACCAAGCTACAGGGAAATATGCCAGTGGTACAACTCAACGTAGAATGTATTTTAAGTACTTGTGTCTATTTCGTAAACATTTATAAAAGCAGCGCATGTATTCTCAGCCCAAAAATATATATTGCAAAAGCAATTAAAAAGGGAGCAAATGAAACTCACCATACTGTATTTTGTATGACGTCATTTAACAAGTGTAGGGTTGACCCCGGATTCACGAACCTATATCATTTATATATATATTAACATATATAATTGTGATCAAATAAGTTCATATATTATATCTTAAATTATATATCTTATATATTTAATTTGTAAATATTTAATTAGTATTAGTAAAAATCCTTAATTTGTTATATTATATGTGTTTACACAACTAGTATCTTATTTAGTAAATTAATATATAAAATTATAAATAAAAAGTTGTATCTTTTTATGATAATAATAATAATAATGGTAATAATAATAATGATTCTACTACTGATAATAATAATAAAAATACTTATATTAATACTAATAATGATAATAATAGTACTATTAATAATAAAAAAGATAAAATGATAATTTTAATAAAAATGATACTTTTAATAACAATAATAGTAGTTTTTAATAAAAATGATAAGTTTAATAATAATGATAATGAAGATAATAATTTTGATAATAATACTTAATACTTAATAATAATAATAATAATAATTTTTAATGATAATACTAATAATAACACTAATGATAATAATATTAATCATATTAGTGATAATATTAACCATGTTATTAATATTGGTAATAATAATAGTTATCATAATAATAACAATAGTTAACAATAATAATATTAATAGTAATAATACTACCTTAAAAAGATAACTATTTTGTCGGAGGCCGGGCTCGAACCCACGACTTCTCGCTCACCCGAAACATCACCAAACCAACTGAGCTAATATGTTTTTCCTGGTTTAACTAGCACTCATATTTATTTAACCGTTTTATCTATATTCTTAAAATGAAACCTATTTATCATTTTTCGTTATCTACCATCTTCATCATCTTGAATCATAACCGTATCATCATTGACCTTGCCATGATCATTCATCATCATCATTTTAATCACGTTAATCACTATCATTTTTCACGATCATCATAATACATGTTACTATCATCATCGTGGCCTGGGAAAAAAATAAAGATGCCTTCGTGACAGAAACAGCTGCAGTACTTTGACTCAATCAAATTAAGAGCCCAACCAAACAAATAATCTCAGCCCAACAGTTTAAGAAGTCACGGCCCAACAAAATTCAGATAAACTAATATGGCCCAATAGAAATTAGTGGAGTGCGGCCCAACCATGTTAAATATTTGGATTTAGGATTCGATTTTAAAAGATATAACAGGGACGATGTAAGTTGTAGCAACCATGCGACTATTCCCACATCATTATTTCATCATCATAACCTCATCTTCCATTAACATCAAACATCATTATGAAAATTTATCTTTTGCTGTAGAAATAGAAAAGAAACAGGAAAATGGCAGCTTCGATTTTGTTTCTCTTCCGGACAGAAACAGAAACCTTAGAGCAGCAGCAGCAGTACGATTTTAGATGGTTCATGGGTGTTTGAAGGTGATGATGAAGGTGTTGAATCTTGAAAAGGAAACAGGAAACACAAGCAAGTAGCAGGTGATGGATTTTGATCGACCGGAACAAAGAAAAAAGAGAGAAAAAGTGGTGGTTGATGATTTCATTAAAGAATGTGGGGATTCTCGTACAGACAAGAAAAGAAGAGAACTCACGATGAATATGGTTGTTTGGGTTCTGTTGCGATAGAAACAAAAACAGAAATAATTTAGCAGTCTACGGTGGTTGTTTGGCTTGTAAGTGATGATTGTGTTGGTGTAGACAAAACAGAAAAACATGAAGCCGAATGGTGATGGCCGAGGATCTCGATGGTATGATGGTGGTGTCGTGTGGTTGTGATGTAGATGAGATAAAAAATAGAAAACCAAAGTGGTGATAAGTGGTTCACGATGGTCTTGGTTGGTGATTGTTTAAAAATGGTGAGGTGATGATGATATGTTGTTGAGGTTTAACGTGGGTTACATCAAAACAAATAAGTCGAGCAGTAGTTTAAGAGACCGAAGGTGATTTGGTGGGTTACAGTAATGGGTGTTAGTATCACACATGAAACAAGAAGCAGGAGAAGATAGATGGTGTTTTAGAGATGGAGGAAAAGAAGACTTGGAAGATAAATATAGATAGATAGATGCCTGTGACATGAGTGTATGTATATGTTAATATATATAATCTAATAATAATTAATAATATTAATATATATAATAAAGTAGATTCCTGAAAATGAAAGGAAACGTGATTGAATTCAATCAAGCACAGTATTCTCGATTATAATATAATCAAGGTGAAAAATTAGATACAACATATCTTATTAGCCATCATCCATACACAAATTAAATAATAATATATATTAACTAAACAAAGAGAGAAAAACGTGCAAGTTAGCACATTATATAGCCATCTTAATATTTGATTACCATAACTAGCCACGTATTGTTTAAAATGAACAACACAACACCCACTAACTAGTAAATTAATTAGGTGTAGTGACATACTAGCTTAATGTGATTACAAGTGTCTATGTTTTTTTTTATCAACCTCATTATTACTCATACAGCTCAAGATTCACATAACTCTAAAAGTGAGTGTGCTTTAAGTTGTTGTAATCTATGCTCTATTATTTGTACATTATTTGCCTTAATAATCCATTAGCATGTACAACACCAATCACATATGGTCATAATATTTGCATATTTACATTTAGAAGACTTGTACTTCTATTCTAGCTTTAAAATAAATACATCACTATGTACGAATTATCTACCTAAATTTGTACATTATTAAGTTAAAATATCCATTACTTTGACACAATTTTTAGGATGTTACAAATTTACTTTCCTTTAAAAAAAAATTCGTCCTCGAAACTTATAACTATAATAAGTTCAAACTTTTTGAGACTCAACCTAACAGACTTTTCTTATCGTCTCGAAATCATACGAAGATTAAGTTTAAATTTGGTCAGAAATTTCCGGGTCATGACAAACAGCTGGATCAATCACTACTTAATTAAAGTAATATACAATTGAAAAGGAAGTAGTTAGATCACTCACGTATTAATTAAAAAGAAAAGAAGACACAAGTGAATTAGTAAAAAAAGACAACTTGCAAATGTTAGTTCAATCAAATAAAAAAAATTATCAAATTAAAATATATCATTTCCTTCTTTATTTGGATGGCGATTATTCAAATGGAAAACATAACATAGATGTGGGGTAGAAGACACGTAAAGTTTGTAAAAAAATTTTGATGTTGTAGTCCCTATATATAGTATATAGAATTTAGTCATGGCATCTTCATTGTAGTTTTCATTGCTTCCAAATGTGTTATTGACTTTTTATCACTGCCACTAGTTTGTGTTGACCTCGTCATTGTTAGTGAGTGCAATAAAACAAATTAAATTTTCAAACAATTGACTATTAACCCTCCCCTAAGTCGACCATAGCTACCAATTTTTACATGCAAGTTATTGAGCCAAAATTTAATTAAGGGACGTGGATCAAATCAATGGCTAAGGGTGAAACAAAAAGACCAATTAACTAATAAAAATTATAGACACAAGTCATCTTTTAAATAGTAGTATAGTACGTATATTTTATAACATATAAATGTGTTGATAAATCATTTATTATTATTATGAACTTATATATATTTACTTAAAATTTCATTTTAATAACGAGCTTTATTATATCATAAATTATTTTTCATTACAAGTCAATCATATAATAGTTCATTATAATATATATATATGTGTGTATATATATATATTTTTATTAATAAACAGTTGTTCGTGAATCGTCGAAAATGGTCGAAGTTTAAATGAATGCATGAAAACAGTTCAAAAATTTAGAGACTCAATATTACAGACTTCGCTTATCATGTCAGAATTATGAAATCGTATCGTGAGTTTGGTTCAAAATTAGTCGAAATTTTCCGGGTCGTCACAGTACCTACCCGTTAAAGAAATTTTGTCCCGAAATTTGATCGAGGTCGTCATGGCTAACAATAAGAATGTTTTTATGACGAATATGAGTTGACAAATAGAGTTTTATCATTATTGATTTATATGGATAACCAATTCGATTACTCGAAGCGTACGAGTGAAGCTATCACAAAATAGTGAAATGAGGAAATAGAGATTTGTCTTATCTTCTTACGTAGTCACGGTGGATTTCCGAAATTCAAGGAAATTAAAGAAAATCTTCGTAATATATATAAGATCTGATTCTTCGGTGTAAAAGGAAATTAAGATCTATTTAATTAAATACGATGATCTGCCTCGATTGCTCGGTCCGGTATTTCCACTATAAATGAACTTCTTCCGATCCATTACTTTCACCATTCCTATACTTTCTTTCTTAGTTCATACATCCAAAAGATTGCAAAAATGTTTAGTCCAGTTCTAATCCCTGATATTTTCCTAATTATCATTTCTGTCATCCTTCTTTTCAATCTTCCACCAGAAAAATTTGTTTACTTCTACTATTACTTTGGGGTGATACTATTCTTAATTATTTCGTGTCTTTATATTGCTATTCGTATTAATATCCATGGTTTGTAACCTCCTTGTTGTTATTGGGTTTTATACTTTCTCTTACATTTTGGAGCTCTTTGCCTTTTGTTTTCTCTTCCCGACTTTATATAAAGCAAGTAATGGTCCAGAATTTGTAGGTATGAAGTTTCGAATGATCATAATAAATATTTTAAGCAGAAAGGAATTGTAATGGCACGATTTGATTTGTCAAATTATCAGAATATCCGAAAAAGATAGAACTATCAAGAAATTATGTTCTTGATATGTTTGGAGATTAGGTAGAATGTACGAGTCATGTAATATGGCACATGATGACGTTATGATCTGTGAATCATCACGTTCCATTAGAAACTCAGCATGACTTACTGTAATATAATCACGTTGATCAAGTGTCATTATATTATACTAAGTCATGCTTCAATTCCCAACACTACTTCAAAAACATTCAAATTTTAATATTCGAATCTTTCAGAAATTAGAACCAAAACAGTTTCCTTTTTGATGTAACACTGATATTGCAAAGAGATAAATGATTTCAGATAAGAATAGTTATGAAAATATCTTCAGAAATATCGAGGATTTTTATAATGAAATATACGATGATATCTTAGGATTTCTAATATCGATGGATGATGAAGAAAATTTGTTCGTAAAGATTTAGAGTCAGGAGTAAGGTATTTGTTAATGACTTCAGAAGATACTGAATCATTTGGATTCTTTGAAGGCATGTTTATTCCTTGTGATTTGTCCACAGTTTTCTCAATCCGTTTTTCAGTTCCAAACTTTTTCTGAGCTTTGCCAACATACTATTCTTTATCATCAAACTTTTTACTGTTAAGGTCATCTACAGTTTTTGCTGCTTCCTTCAGCTTTTTCAAAATTCAGAGTATTGATTCGTAGACTGGGTGCTTTTCAGAATTTCAGAATGGAAAATCATAATTCTAAGAGATAAATGTTATAGGTATACATATATCTGTTGATGTAGAAATGCTGCGAGATTAAAAATACTGATTGCTGATTTCTCGATACGTGGTATGCCAATTCTTGTTACAAGATGTCGATGAGTTCATGATAAGACTTCAATAGATAAATATAGTGTTTTGTCGAAGAGATTTAAGCCAAGGAGCAACGAGGTTGCTGGTACGTTTGCTGGTAATATGATGGAATATAAAAAGTTCCCCGGTAACAATAAAAGAGCACACATATATATCGAGGTTATAATAAGGTTATTTCGAACAAAAAATCGAAGTTGACTTGTTAGAGCTGTGACAAAATTGTCTAATTTAGAAAAAGATTGTAAAGTTATTTTCGATAATAATAACGCTAAAGGAATTAGCACAGCTACGCGTTAAACGTTTACTCAGTTTTCAAGAGTTTTCAGGTGCATAACTATATGCATCGATCTTTTCTTCCATAGATGAAGTGCGGTTGGTTCATCCTCTCGATTGAGGTGTTTTCAAGAATTACGAAAGGTTTGAACGCAGATTGTAACCGTCAAGATACAAATGAGGTTTAAGATGAAATCAAGTGGAAACCTTGAAGAAATGTTTAGTTTCATATGTTATAATCAATATTCTAATTCATTTTAATTGTCCAATGTTGGTAGTCCACAGTTAAAAGTCCACAGTTAGCAATTCAATAATTCATATATAATTTAATATATAATATTTGAATTAATTAATACGTATCGTGACCCGTGTACATGTCTCAGACTCGATCACAACTCAAAGTATATATATTATTGTAGAATCAACCTCAACCCTGTATAGCTAACTCTATCATTACTGCATATAGAGTGTCTATGGTTATTCCAAATAATATATATAGATGCTTCGATATGATATGTCAAAACATTGTATACGTGTCCCGATATTTAAAATGCGTAAATGACAGTATTTAAATGACGATAAATAAAGTGCGTAAAATAATAACAGAAATTAAATGACAATAAATAAATTTGCGAGAATTAAATTGCGATAAATAAAATGTAATCAGTTAGCTAGGAATAGTTAGCGTGGATTCTTAACAAAATTTCTCATAGTTAATTTATTTGTTTCTAACAAATTTTATTTTGTTCAATGTTTTCTTCATTATGCCACTTGTTGGATTCTGATAGGTTAAAATCCAAATATGAAATTGAATGAAAATGGTTATTCTGCGGTGAACGGATACATATATCTGTGGATGTAAGTAGGATAGTAAATGACTGTTGAATCAGATTCGAAGAATGTACAATGTACCTTATTAATGTGAAATCTAAATATTCCTCGGGTATTACCTACCCGTTAAAATATTTTCACCCTTAACAGTTTGTACGAAAGAATTTTTAATTACAATATTTGTGAAAATATACTTACATATATATTTTCTTCAGATGTAATCATGGATTTAATGAGTTAATATAGTATTAAATTCATTTGGTTTACCCTCAAAACTAGAATACATAATCTCTATAACATTAAAGATTACATAATCGCCATGAAGAACAAAGATAATTGATGTAGAACGATACGTAAAATGATGATTATACTTAAGGTACAGAATGAGATATTGAGGCATGTGATGTTGCTGAAGCTGGTAAGTTTTGTACCATATTCTCCAAATTGATTACTCGAGCGCGAAGCTCGTTGACTTCTTCCATTATTCCCGGATGATTGACGGTCGGAACGAGTGGATGAATGAGATTCAGAATTTGAGATAGTATATAATCATGACGAGATACTCGAGAAATGAGTGTGAAAATGGTGTTTAGGATTGGTTCTTCGGTAAGTGCTTCAGGTTCTTCGCCAAGAGGTGAATTCGGTTGATGGAAAGGATTGCCTCCTTCGCGTCTCTATTGATTAAGTCGACTACGAACCCATTAGATGAATTGGGGATGGATGAATGGTTGGTTCATTCTGGTGACACTGCTTTCGGAGCTTAGGTGAAACTCCATATCGAAATAGCTGTCGGAATCCAAGGAATTCGAACTGGTTGAGGGATTCATCTCGTACGAACAGATAAATGATTTTTCGATAAGAAATAGATTATAGGATGTAGATTAGTACCCTGCAATACATAATTTACATATGCATATATAATACTAAAATCCCATAAGTTACGGAGAAATCTACGGAAGCTGTCAGGCAAAGGTAACAATAACAGATACGCTAAGATATGAATTTATCTATACAGAGTCTATGCAATAGATGCAGTAAGACGTGTCTAGACTTTAAAGATGAGAAGCAAATAATTTTCGACACTAAATGATAAGCAAAACTTTTGACATGTAGACACGGTCGAAGTCCAGACCCATTAATGCATCTAAACAACTATCAGTTAGACACACTAATGCAAGACCTGGTTCGCTAAGACCACCGCTCTGATACCACCTATAACGACCCGTCCTAATCCATCTGGACAAATACATTACATTTGGTTACATCGCGAGGTACTTGACCTCTATATGATACATTTTACAAACATTGCGTTCGATTTTAAAAGACAAACTTTCATTACATCGAAAGTTAACAGGCATGCATACCATTTCATAATATATCAAACTATCACTGACTTAATAATAATATTGATGAACTCAATGACTCGAATGCAGCATCTTTTGAAATATGTCATGAATGACTCCAAGTAATATCTCTAAAATGAGCAAATGCACAGCTGAAGATTTCTTTCATACCTGAGAATAAACATGCTTTAAAGTGTCAACCAAAAGGTTGGTGAGTTCATTAATTTATCATAATCGATCATTTTCATCATTTTAATAGACCACAAGATTTTCATTTCCATTTTTCATAAATATACGTCCCATGCATAGAGACAAAAATCATTCATATGGATTGAACACCTGGTAACCGACATTAACAAGATGCATATAAGAATATTCCCTATCATTCCGGGACATCCATCGGACATGATAAAACAACATCGAAGTACTAAAGCATCTGCTACAACGGATGGGGTTTGTTAGGCCCAATAGATCTATCTTTAGGATTCGCGTCAATTAGTAGACTGGTTTACTAATTCTTAGGCTATCAAGCAAAAGGGGCATATTCGGCTTCGATCATTCAACCATATAATGTAGTTTTTATTACTTGTGTCTATTTCGTAAAACAATTATAAAAACAGCGCATGTATTCTCAGTCTCAAAAATATATATTGCAAAAGCATTTAAGGGAGCAAATGAAACTCACTATACGATATTTTGTAGTAAAAATATGCATACGACGGAACTGCACAATGCAGGATTGGCCTCAGATTCACGAACCTATATCAAGTATATATATTAACACACATACTTGTAATCGAACAACTAAATTTTTAGTTATATTAATTATTAATATGAATATATTTATCTTTATATATTATATACTACAAATGTATTAATGTTTTCATGCATAATTATATTAATATCTTATAATATATATATTCATAGAAATGTTTATTTGTTATGATAATATAATAATAATGATAATACTTATAATAGTAAAAATAATGATACAACCAATAATGATAATAATATTAATAATAATAATTTTTAATAAAAGTGCTAATTTTAATAAGAATGATAATTTTTATTAATACGATATTTTAATAAATATGATAATTTTAATGATACTTTTAATGATAATAATAATAATAACTTTAATAATAATATAAATTTTGATAAAAATGATAATAATAATAGTAATAATAATTATTATAAAAATAATGATTTTTCTAATAATAATAGTACTAATATTTATATTTATAACTATAATGATAATAATATTACTAATAATAATACTAATACTTATGATAATAATAATAATAATAATAATAATAATAATAATAATAATAATAATAATAATAATAATAATAATAATAATAATAATAATAATAATAATAATAATAATAATGATAGAAATAATAATAATAAGTAATATGAAACTACCTCAAGTACTCCAAAAAAAATAAGTGTCCTTGCCCGAACTTGAACCCCCGACCTCTCGTTTAACAATCGCACCCTTTACCATCCCTCTGCTATTTCCTTTCTGATTTAGTAAAGTGTTTAAATCTTTTTAAACCTTAACTCGTTATTTAACTCAAAAGTCATTTATAAAATGAGCCCAAGAATTTAACTCGGCCCATATAAAAACCGAATCAAGATGGCCCGAAATAGGAAAACGAAATAAGCAGCCCAATAACTAAAAACAGTTTACAACTCAATCGATACATATTCAGTGGTTAGAAACCCTCGTAATTCTAGTTCACCAACGAGGCCACAACAACAATTCTTAAAAAACCTAAACGTAGCAGTAAGCAAAATCGTGACCATCATCATCTCTGTTTCAAATTATCATCATCTTTATCGTCTCCATCATCTTCTTACCACTCCATCATCATTATCGTTATTGTATTACTATCATCATCAATATCGTGATATATTCATCATCATATTCGTATATCATGTATCATTATCTTCCTCACTATCATACCCTAACCCTAGCCATCATCCTAATCAAAACGTACATGTTACTTAGTCATCCTCATTCATCAATATTTTTGAATCATCATAGGCATCGTCAATCATCTCGTCCGGGATCCATTAAAAGAATATCGTGTAATATAATAAAGGAACGGGTTAGTTAATGGGTCTATTGCTTTACCAATTGTTTAAGTAAATTACCTGCTCCTTTATTGTATTCCCATTCACTCATATAATCCACTAGCTAAAAGTTGGTAAGTGGGGTATGATTTATTTGTCAAATGTCGGCCAAAAAAAAAAATATATACGTAGTGGGTGTTTGAACACGACATAATTTTGTAGTTTTTTTCTTTTTAATCGTCATTCATTGTTAATGTCGTCTAAACTGCATCAAAGAGTGTTCTCGAATCCAAAACAGAAAAAGAAGAAGAAAATATAGTGAGCTGTGTTTGGTTTGTTTGAAGGAAGAATCACAGCAGCAATAATAAATAACGATGATGATAAATACGAAGTAGAAATCACACTATTGCAGGTTCATGATAAAGTGTTTTGGTTTGACACGCACAGAAACAACACAAAAGGTACTACAGTATCATCTATAAAAAATTGGTTTCATGGTTCTTGGAGGTTGACGATGGGTGGTGGTTGTAATCGTGGGTTGTGTTTCGATTCAAACAGAAATTGTGAAACGGTTGCAGTGGTAATGGTTGTAGATGGTGGTTAAAGTGGTGGGTTTTAAGTGTCATGGTGGTGATCATGGGTTTGTTTCAAGGTGTGGTTCCATAGTTGGTGTTTGCTTGATTAAATAGAAAACAAAACACAGCTGCAGTTTGATGATGGTGTTTTATTTGATCAGACATAGGAACGTATAATCAAGTGAGAATGATAGTAGGTCTAATGATGATTCGTGAACTGAAACAGAAAAGAATGGCATCAGTTCGAGCATGTTATGTGAGATGATTACCTGGTGGTGATGAGTCTGATCTAGTAACATACGAAAGAAAGTATTTGCATCAAGATTGAAAAGATTGTATTGAGTGTGGTGTGGTTTGAGCTAGACAAAAATAAGAAGAGAACGGTACCAGTTTCAGATTTGGCGATAGTTGTAAACAAAGATATGGAAGAGAGAGATATGGTTTCAAGTATGGTCGATTATGTTGATTGAACAGAAATATATGAAACTGCAGAAGTAGTGAAGCATATGGGTTTATGTGATGGTTTTGCGAAAAGAGACAATAGTGGGTTCCTGATTGGTAATCTTCGATGGTGGTGAGGTTAGTATGATGATGATGATGATGATGTTGTTAATTGAACGAAAGCAGAAACTATGATAGGAATTTGTATAGTAGCAGGGTGCTTTAGGTGATGGTTGTGATGTCTTCTTTCCACAACATGCATATATATCGAATAGAAAAACAATATACATATGAAATAGTGTCGGTAAGAGAAAACAGCTGGATCCATCACTACTTAATTAAAGTAATATATAATTGAAAAGGAGGCAGTTAGATCACTCACGTATTAATTAAAAAGAAAAGAAGACACAAGTGAATTAGTAAACAAAGATAACTTGCAAATGTTAGTTCAATCAAATAAAAAAAATTATCAAATTAAAATATATCATTTACTTCTTTATTTGGATGGCGATTATTCAAATGGAAAACAAAACATAGATGTGGGGTAGAAGACACGTAAAGTTTGTAAAAAATTTTTGATGTTGTAGTCCCTATATATAGTATATAGAATTTAGTCATGGCATCTTCATTGTAGTTTTCATTGCTTCCAAATGTGTTATTGACTTTTTGTCACTGCCACTAGTTTGTGTTGGCCTCGTCATTGTTAGTGAGTGCAATAAAACAAATTAAATTTTCAAACAATTGACTATTAACCCTCCCCTCAGTCGACCATAAATACCAATTTTTACATGCAAGTTATTGAGCCAAAATTTATTTAAGGGACGTGGATCAAAATCAATGGCTAAGGGTGGAACAAAAAGACCAATTAACTAATAAAATTATAGACACAAGTCATCTTTTAAATAGTAGTATAGTACGTATATTTTATAACATATAAGTGTGTTGATAAATCATTTATTATTAATATGAACTTATATATATTTACTTAAAATTTCATTTTAATAACGAGCTTTATTATATCGTAAATTATTTTTCATTACAAGTCAATCATATAATAGTTCATTATATTATATATATGTGTGTATATATATATATATTTTTATTTATAAACAGTTGTTCGTGAATCGTCGAAAATGGTCAAAGTTTAAATGAATGCATGAAAACAGTTCAAAAATTTAGAGACTCAATATTACAGACTTCACTTATCATGTCAGAATTATGAAATCGTATCGTGAGTTTGGTTCAAAATTAGTCGAAATTTTTCGGGTCGTCACAACAAGGACTTCTCCTAAAGTCACAAGATTACCTAAACTGAAGGAGAGAAGTAAGCGGGTTGACCAAATACGCTTACACTAACATCCAAATGACAAAAGAGGAATGTTGCAAGGTAGCTTTCTTGAGCCAGCAGTAGCTGCAGTCGGCCGAAGGAAAATTCCCCTTTGTCTCATCAGAATTCGCCTCGAAGACTGAATCTACCTAGAAAGCTGGTGATAGAGCTATTGCCTAACCCTATAAAAAGGGGAACATGATCTCAGGAGAACAAATTTCACTCTAAGTCATAATTACTCACATACAATACACTCAATGATTTACCTTCGTATCTTGGTGGCGTAAAGTACGATACCTTCGTACTACCTTCGGGGAATCGCCAACAATCATACATTCATCACAATATCCTGCTATATCGTCCATTCAGCGATCAGATCTCAATATCCTTGTTTCTTTAATAAGGGTTGTCAAGAATTGTACAAACTACAAACAGTTGCCATGATGTAACGATACAACCGCATAAAATGGTTACCACGCGTTCAATTCAAGATGCATAAACACACCCTAAGGAATAAAAATGTTAAAATAAAGAGTAAACCCAGGAGTACTCACCCAGCGATAAAATGATCTACTATTGATCGTTTCAGATCCATCTTCAATAATAATTTGGGCTTCCAATAGCAGTACTTGATGGCGACCTTTTTGCAATAGTGATGCGTATTAATCGTTTTGTATTGATTCTATCCAGTGAATATTAGGCACTTACACGGAAGGAGAGACATGTTAAAAATGCAAATTACAAATTAACATACCATTCACAGAGTACACTCTAAAAAAGAGTAACGATAATATGAGATGATCAAGCTTATTTTTGAATGCAACACCTGAAATGAAAAAAAAAACCACAGCGTATACTTTGAAGCTTTGAAGCTGGCACAAGGACACTTTGAAGTTTTTTTTCTTTATTCACTCAAGGGATCAAACAGTTGGTGTCTTATCATAGGAATGCATACATGTTTTGTCGACATAGGAACGTATTTGGCAGTAATTTGATCTTGTGTGAACTGAAATGGAAATGAGAAATCAATTAAAAGGTGAGTGATAGTGTACCCCGTACTTCGAAATAATCGTCTTTCACATAATGCACAATAAGATACGAAGTGAGGTTCGAAGCAAACTCGCGAAGACTGGTCATCACGAAGAGGGTGGCATCGAACAATGTGCACAGAACCTTGAAAGAATAAAACTCAGTAATAATACCCTAGTGATAGCCTGGTGAGCCGGTAGATAAAGAATGAAAGGGGACAAGATAACTTTCACTCTGTGTGCTTCCTGTCGGGGAATACTTCCAAATACATGGGGAAATAGCAAGCGTCAAAGGAAGCAACCTCCCCCTATAAATAAGAGCACATCAAAGGAGAGAAGGGATGAATTCACGTCCGGCATTTTCTTATGCCAAACTCAATTACTCTCAAATTAACATTCGGTGGCGTAAAGTGATCATCGTATTCACTACCTTCGGGGAATCGCCAACGAAGCGTTTAATCCTTATAATCATTTATATTTGTTTACCTCGTGACTTGTAGTTGTAATCCTTATTGCTTCGATAAGGCCTGTTAGAATTTGTACAAACAATTGGCACACCCGATGGGATGCACAAAATACTTATTCTGTTTTAAAAAAGTACAAAGCCAACGTTATGACCAACTCGGGTCAAGCACTACCCAGGTTCACACCATCCAAAGAAATATCAACCTCAAGCAAGCCACAAATGGAGTCCGCAACTGTGGGAACGCTCACACCATCACCACTGGCACCCACTTCTTTCGACTCCATCAATTGCCAAGGATCGCGATCCGTTGAACTATCGCCACTCTTGGACAAAACGTTCATACTCAACAACTATGACCAAATCAGAACGATTATGAAAGAGTTAAGAATCACGGGTTTCCTTCAGAACGAACCAACTGCTACACGAAAGGAAAAAAAACCCCGCCTCGCAGTCTCAGGTCCCTTCGGAAACACCAGTAAGTGAGGGCATAAGTTTCACTACTGCGACAGTCCTACGCTTCGCACCAAATGCCCCTGACCATGCCCAACAACCTTATTAGAGCATGGTAACTCTTCCCTATAGTTATGTGTGGACTCAGGGAACTGTACCTACCAATCCCAACCTCACAACGCGAGGTTGATTCCCCTCCACAACTCAATGTGGAACGTGGCAAGGAACCCCCAGGATCCGAGGATCATAAGAACAAGGAAACAACCAAAGAAAAGAACACCGAAGTGGGGAACACTTTGGAAGCAAAAAAGGAAACTATATGAAGAAAGGGACATATACGTCGTCGACTCACATAAACCGTCCCAAAAAAATACAGGGCTTGGGAAGTCGAAGATATATCTTTCCCAGCCCTAGAGACCATCACACCCTCTGAACTTCCCGTCACTATAAGCAGAAATATTTTTAATCGAACTTTTCACGGAGTATACTTAGACGAAGGAAGCGCCTGCGATGTCAAATATGAACATTGCTTCACCCAGCTTAGCCGAGCAATCAAAGCACGTATGACACCACCTCAAACACCCTTGGTAGGGTTCTCCGGAGAAATATGTTGGCCTGTAGCGGAAGTCGAACTTGATTTTACAATGGGGGAACCACCACTGGAGAGAACATAGACCTTGAACCTAGTGGTTGTGCGGTCCTCTTCTCCCCACAACATCCTATTGGGGAGGGGATCCATGAGGAAAATGGGAATGATAGTATCGACGGTACATCAGTTGGTTAAATTTCAAACTCCTTGAGGAATCAGGACACTCACCTCTACATACGACAAGCAGAAGGAAATCCTAGCCATAAAATAGCTAACCGAAGAATCAAACGAATGCACCGAAGAAGAACTTCCTGAAGAAACACAAGAAGAGAAAATACCAATCAACCCAAAATTCCCAAAACAACAAGTAACCATAGGAAAAAGATTGTCTCACGAAATGAAGCAGAAGCTACGAGAACTCCTCTGTAACAACCCTACTTTTTCCGTCACTTCCGTTAACTGTTCGTTAGTTGTTTTAACGGTGATTATTTGACATTTTATGTGTTTAAGTGTATTAAATGCATACCTGATCCTTGGTGGGTTATTCGAATTAATATGGATTAATATTAATTAGTAAATATATTTCGGATAAAGAAATACGATAAAATTGATACGGTTTAAATAACTGCAAAAACTACTTTTCGAGTAACGAAACGCTCGGGTTTATTTTAATAATTATTTTAATAATTATTTTAATAATTATTAACTTTTAAAAATATTTAATTTATTTGATGTTTTAATAAATAAAACTTATTGGTTGCGTTTTAACGATCGGTGTAGCGTTCCGGGCCTTCGGTACGTCTAAAAGGCACTTGAAACGGACCACGAGTACGCGGATTTGGACAACGAGAGCCTGGGATACTCCCTTGGGCCCCATTCGGCCGGGACCCACTCCCCCACCCCATCAATTTTGTTTTTTTTTTGGCTTATTGGGTTAACTAGTAACATTAGGCCCTAACTTAAATAATAAGTGATGACCTAAACTTGTGCAAACACACACACAAATGTACTGCAGTCGACTTTTCTCCTCTCCGGCCTCTCCCATGACCGTCGCCCAACTCCACCATCACATCACCTTCAATTTTGCTTTTTAGATTAAACATTGAACACGAAACTTGCAATTCACATTGTCCTCTACGCGTTGGTGTTAACAATTTGTTGATCAAAGGTATATTTGCATGAACCCTAATTTTAAAAATCTGATTTTCATGAAGTTTGATAGTGTAAGTTGTTAATTGCTCAAGTCTATTGAATCTTTGTATGTTATGTGATAAAACTATAGTTTATGGTAAACCATAAAACTTAATAAATTGTGAACACTAAGGCCGTAGATTTGGTAACTGCTGAATTGAGCTGAAACAGAATGACCAACTTGCACGAATAAACTGTACCAGTTGGCTAAATAAAAATGTCTCATTTTTGGATATGTTTGTAATTTGACTTGTCCTTGAACCATGGCCACTAAACTTGTGTTAATTGCATGTTCCTAGCTCCGGTTATAGCCATTACGAGATAGGTGCGCAGTCAAAAACTGATTTAGTGAAACATAACTACACCCATTCTGAAACCCGACATCTAGATATCGTATGAGGCCCTGGCTGGACTTTTTGGAATTGTTTTTTTAGTCTAGTTGAGATCTGGAGTTTTCCATATTGCCATGATTTATGTGTTATGAGATATTGCGCATTGTTTGCAACTTGTACATGAACTTTATGCTAGACGATAAACTGTGATCACGTACTTGACGGATTATAACCTGAAACGTATTAGTTGACTTAGGATTGACATGTTGACCAACATTTGACATGAACTTACTGATGTTGACCTTAGTTGACCACCTTGACCAAGTTTGACTTTTTGTTTGACTTTGGTTGACTTTCGTTGACTTGCATGAACTAGTTGACTATATGTTGACTTCTACTTTGAAACGCGTCTAGTCGAGCAATAGGAAAACTTACTCTATGAAACCACTATTGAATAAGACATAAATGTTGACCAACCTAAATACGTATACTTAGGTTGCATTACTCGGTAATAAACCGTAACAGACTGAAACCCAGGCTAGTTGTAAGTGGACTATTTTTGCCCTTAGGGTTTGTGCTTAGTCTTAAGTGCTTTTTATTTTAATTATTTTTTAGTGTTTTAATATAATTGTGTTGTGACCAGTTTGTGATAAGGGTCCCAGAACAGGTTTGTTTACTTCAATTGGACCTCATTTGGGTTACCTAATCCTGTGCGAAAGATATCAGATAACTAGTAAATACCCGTGTGTTGTGTGGTATGGGGTTTTAACCCAAAATAAGTGTATTGTGCTGCCCTTTCCTCTCATTTTTTCCTCCTTCTAGAAATTTCCTAAACCAAACCGTACCCACTTCATCTCCTATCTCTAACCCTAGATTCCTAAATTGTGTTCTAGAGCTCAAATTGTTCATACCATCTTGTTTCTTACAGATTACTGAGTCTATCAAGGTAAGTAACATGTGTTTTTGTGTTCAATTCGTTGTTAAATTCATGGTTTTGTGTGTGTTTTGTAAAAAGCTTGAATATGTGTCAAAACAAGTGATTTAAGTGTTGTTATGGTCAAATTGTTGTGGGTTTTGAGTCTATAACAAGTAGTGAACAAGTTGTGGTCAATTTTGGTGTTTAAAACGAGCTCTAGATCGAGATTTGAGGATTTCATCGTGAAGTCTGTAGCCTTTGTTCAGTTTCTGAGGAAGATGAACACAGTCGGCCGACTGTCGGTCGACAGGCGGCCGACTGAGGGTGAACCGACCGATTGTTGAGTGAATCGACCAACTGGTAAGGTCATTCGACCGGTTGTGTCGTCAATCGACCGACTGTCAGTGTCAGTCGACCTACTGTGTGTCCAGGGCAGAATGTTTTACCAAAGTGCCTTTTTCTAGCCGTTATTCTGCCCGTTTGTATTTTGGTGTTCAGGATGTAAATTTTGAAAGTGCATAAGTGTTAAGCATGAAAATTTTAGCGGACGCAAATTTTTACTAATTTACTATAATTCGCTGTCAGTGTGTCTAATCTTGATGGGAACACTATTCTAACTTGGTTTTTGCTGTTCTCAGGAGATAAGGACAAGGAGGAAGCTCAGAAATAATAACTGAGTAGTTGCTGGTAATTGGTGAGTGGGTCTATCTACGGATAGAGATTAAGTAGCATATCATGCTACTGTGGTTGACTCTTTTACCATGCATAGTGTAGGAATTGCTATGATAGAATAATATCGTTTGCCTGATGTTGTATGTGAATTATGTGTACACTGTGTGAATGGCACCAGTCGGGCCTAGGGAGACTGGGGACTCGAGACCGTGCCTAGGAGAGGTCAGAGTCCGTATGAGGTCAACCGTGCCAAGGGGAAGTTGGGTCCATAGGCTACTGATTGTGGAGTATAGTGTGAATGATGCATCCCCTGCATCTGGATAACTATACTGTGAATTGAGTAGCAGGGACTATCGGTAGACTCAGGCCCGATCAGCTGAGAGTCATGTTCTCGTACAAGCCGCCGATCCTCGTATTGTCTTATTGTATGCTAGTTGGTAGATAGTAGGTACTGTTGATGTATATAGCTTGTGTGTGGCTTAAGCTATATCTGTTAGATAGATTCCATTCACTTAGCGGTGCGCTAATCCCCCACATATTCTTCCCTTGCAGGTTTAGGTACTGCTAGCCGAGATGGGTGCTGATGCAGAAGACATGTTTGACAACCCAACTCTGATGTGGACTTTTGTATAAATAATGTTTTGTAATAACGTAACACCGTTGTGTAAACTTAAACTTAATTACTCAGATTAATGTAATGACGTGACCTATATTGTGTTTGTTAATAAAGTCTTCCGCTGTGTGTTTAAAAAAAAATGGCCGGTGTTACAAGTTGGTATCAGAGCATGGTTTGGCAACAAATACGTGCGCGTACTTTGTTCCCAAACCCTGAGGTAAGTCAAACATGTCTGTGGGAGTGGGGGCTAAGTGAAAATAGGATATACTTGTGTTAGTTGTGATTGAACTAACTGTTATCCACTAAGCTTTTGTGTGAGCTGTTTTATAGCACAGGTATGGCTGATAGAAACGCAACTGGCCCATCCAACCCCGGAACATTCAGAGCACCAGAAGAGGGTGTTGAGTCAGATGATGATCAGAATAGTTACATCCTTCAGTTAGAAAGCAAGCTAAAAGAGGCTGAAGACAAAATTAATGAGCTTGAATTAGCGAGGCATTCTGGAAATGATGATACACCACCTGGATTCCCAACTGTGCAATCCCAAACGATACCTAATATGCACCAGAACCAGTATCAGAATCAAATACCTAACCAATACTATATGCCACCGCAAAATACTTTTACTTACCAAAATCCCATGATGATGAACCCATACCAAATGCAAATGTTCCAACAACCTTACATGCAACCACCCAAAATATGTACTTATAAGAACTTCCGTGATTGCAAATCCTCTGAGTTTTCTGGAAGTACTGATCCGACTGTAACTCTTAATTAGTTGCGAGAAATTGAAAGGGTATTTGAAGCGTGTCAGTGTGAACCTGAGCTGAAAGTAACATATGCTAGTCGACTGTTGAAAGATAGGGCTATGATTTGGTGGGATTCCTTGATTTCCAGTATACCGAAAGAACAAGTGAGTATGATCACATGGGAGCAGTTTCATGGGAAGGTGTATGAACAGTATTTTAATCCGTTTGATATGAACCGAATCAAGATTGAGTTTCTTGAAATGAAGATGACACCTCAAATGACGATCGACGAGGTAGTAGAGAAGTATATGGATAAACTGACGTTTGTACAACAGTGGGTGCCAGACGAAGCGTCTCGTATACAGCATTTTGTTAATATCATTTTGCCAGAGTACCGAACTTTTGTTAGAACAGCTACGTCGTTGTCTCAAGCTGTTGTGATGGCTAAGATGATAGAAAGTGATGTTCGGGATGCCAGAAACAGAATGTTTGGTAATGTGCTACAACAAGGTGGGCAAGTATCTGGTGAATCAGGATCTAAATCCAAGAAGTCTAGTGGGTTTAAATCGAAGGGTAAAAGTGGTCAGAGTAGTTCTGGGTCTGGATCAGGTAAAGGGAATTGGTGTCACACGTGTCGATCTTCTCATAGTGGTCAGTATTCTGAGGCTACAAGAAGATGCTTAAAGTGTGGTGTTATTGGGCATGAGTCATCGGCATGTCCATATCCAAATAGTGTGTGTTGGAGTTGTTACAAACTAGGGCATCGTACGGTTAGTTGTCCGTCGAAGAGTGGTAGTTCCGGGGCAGGGTCAGGGGCGCGTTCGGCATCAGTCGGAGGGTCAACTGCCTCGAGTGGGCAGAAGAGGAAGAACCCTCCAACAGCAGAGTCTAGAGCTTTTCAGATGTCGGTTGAGAATGCCATGGCAACCGACGAAGTGATCACCAGTATGTTTCTAATCAACTCAATACCTGCTCGCGTATTGTTTGATTGTGGTGCCAATAGGTGTTTTATGTCCCTAGATTTCTGTGCTAAGTTGAATTTACCAGCTACTGTGTTACCCAAGCCAGTTAGTGTAGAAGTAGCCGATGGTAAGACCACACCCGTCATAACATATGTGTCTGGGGTTTGTATAGAGATCGAAGGGAAGTCCTTCCCGGTGACTTGTTTAGTGTTACCTATTCCTAGCTTTGATGTAGTATTAGGAATGGATTGGTTGAGCTCACTTAGAGCTAATATTAAGTGCGATAGGAAAATGATTACCTTTCGTTCGACCGATGGAACCCGTGTTATGGCCCGGGGGAGCGGGGCGGGTATAATTTTTCGTTGATAACCATGATGAAAGCGAGAAAGTCGATGGCAAAGGGTTGTGATTCGTTTCTTGCGTATGTGATTGATGTGAAGAAAGAAAAGAGAACAGTGGCCGATATTCCAGTAGTATCAGAATTTCCCGAAGTGTTCCCAGATGAGTTACCAGGTCTGCCGCCAGTAAGGGAAGTCGAATATAAGATTGAGTTGGTTCCTGGAACAACTCCAGTTGCAAAAGCTCCATACCGATTAGCGCCGTCTGAAATCCGTGAAATGATGTCACAGATTCAAGAGTTATTAGATTGTGGATTTATCCGACCGAGTTCTTCACCGTGGGGTGCTCCGGTATTGTTTGTTAAAAAGAAAGATGGGTCAATGCGTATGTGTATTGATTATAGTGAATTGAACAAAAGAACAGTGAAAAATAAGTATCCATTACCTCGAATAGACATTTTGTTCGATCAGTTACAGGGTGCTTCATTCTTTTCCAAGATAGATTTACGATCCAGGTATCATCAGGTTCGTGTTGCTGAATCAGATATACCGAAAACAGCGTTCAGAACTAGATATGGTCATTATGAATTTCTTGTCATGCCGTTTGGGTTGACGAATGCGCCAGCAGTCTTCATGGATTTAATGAATAGAGTGTGTCGTCCGTTCTTAGATAAGTTTGTGATTGTGTTCCTAGATGATATACTAGTGTATTCAAAGACAGAGAGGGAACATGCTGAATACCTGAGACAGGTTTTGAACTTGTTGAAACGTGAGCAACTATTTGAAAAATTTTCAAAATGTGAATTTTGGTTACGTGAAGTGCAGTTTTTGGGTCATGTGATTTGTGCTGAAGGTATAAAGGTTGATCCGATAAAGATAGAAGCGGTAATGAATTGGAATTCTCCGAAGACTCCTACTGAGATTAAGAGTTTTCTGGGATTGGCTGGTTATTATCGCAGGTTTATCAAAGATTTTTCTAAAGTAGCGGGTCCGTTGACTAAGTTGACTCGTAAAGATGTAGCCTTTCGATGGACTGATGAACAGGAAAAGGCTTTTCAGATTTTGAAACAGCTACTGTGTCAGGCACCAGTGTTAGCTTTACCAGAAGGTTCAGACGACTTTGTGGTATACTGTGATGCGTCATATGCTGGGTTGGGTTGTGTATTAATGCAAAGAGATAAAGTAATCGCTTACGCCTCGCGACAGTTGAAAGTTCATGAGAAGATTTATCCAGTGCATGATCTTGAAATGGCTGCAGTAGTGTTTGCTTTGAAACTGTGGAGACACTATTTGTATGGAACCCATTGTGTTATTTGTACAGATCATAAGAGTTTGCAGTATATATTCTCACAGAAAGAATTGAATATGCGTCAGAGACGGTGGCAAGAGTTGATTAAAGATTACGATTGTGAAATTAAATACCATCTGGGTAAGGCAAATGTGGTTACAGATGCGCTAAGCCGTAAAAAGTCAAGTGAAAATGTGAAATTCCTTCGTTTGAATATAACTTCAGATTTGATTAACAGCTTAAGAACCATTCATGCCTGTGCTTTGGAGGACGAACATATTAAATCTGAACAAATGACCAAACGAAAAGTGGACTTAATTGATGACTCACGAGGACTAAAGACCTTAAACAATCGTGTTTGGGTGCCTAAACTTGGAGATTTGAGGGATTTAATCCTGATATAAGCTCACAAATCCAGATTAGCAGCACATCCTGGTAGTAATAAGATGTATCATGATTTGAAAACAGTGTATTGGTGGCCAACAATGAAATCAGATATCGCCCGTTATGTCAAAAAGTGTCATATATGTGCTCAAGTGAAGGCAGCACATCAGAAACCTTATGGTTCATTACGTCAGTTACAGATTCCATAGTGGAAATGGGAACATATAACGATGGATTTTGTGACCAAATTACCTCGAACACAGAAATGACACGATATAATTTGGGTAATAGTGGATCATCTAACTAAAAGTGCTCATTTTCTTGCTACCCATGAGACAACTTCATTAAGTGAGTTAGCCGATTTGTATGTGAAAGAAATTGGTGGAAGAGCCGATCCTTGTAGTTGACTGAAAGGTGACTAAGTTGAGAAATAAAGAGATACCGATGGTGTTGATCGAGTGGAAACACAGTTTGGGTTCTAATCTTACGTGGGAAACTGAAGAGTTGATGAGAAACCGTTACCCTCATTTGTTTGACCAAGACCAGATTCCGAGGACGGAATCTCCTTTAGGGGGTGGATTTGTGATAGACTGAAACCTGAGCTAGTTGTAAGTGGACTATTTTTGCCCTTAGGGTTTGTGCTGTAACAACCCAAACCAAACCACCATCGAACCCGCGGAAAATATCAAAAAAAAAAAATAAAAATTTGTTTGTTCAGCAACTGGCGCGGCGCGCTGATCTGGTCTGTCCAAAAAGTCTTGAAACGTGAAAAAGATTGGCCACTTCCCGACATAATTAGACAAAACGCTTTTAACAACATATTCAAATATGTACAACTAACACTTTTCAAACATAAAATAAGTTTTACAAAGCGGGGCCCACATCGGCCGTTTTATGAGTTTAATACATAACGAGAGTTTCGACCGCAAAAAGTTTAAGTACCAAACTACACTATGAGCATGGTGTTTGGGGTTAAACTACCCCAGTCTCGGTCAAACTCCAAAAGCTAAAATCTCCAAAAGCGTCCCCTAACACAACGGGATCTTTAATCCAAGATAATGCCCTTACCCTTGTCCACAACCGAACCTATAAAGAGGTAAACAACGAGAGGGTAATCAAAGCTTAGTGAATGCAATAATTATACACGTACATATACAACTTACTTACTTACAAACACTTACACCAAATCCGCATACATACTAGCTACATAATTGGCATACCTTTCACATGCATAACGCTAAGGACCCCGATAACAAAGCTAGTATAACGATAGCATATAACACAACAATTCAATATGCTACAACACAAATATAACGATGATGTTCATAACATCCATAGTACTTAAGATCTCAAGGCTAGCCCAACGAATGGTATCGTCAACATCGAACTTAAATCCCATTCGTCTACATTAATGTGGTATCGTCAACACCGAACTTTAAACCCACATATGAGATATCATCAACAACGAACTTTAAACCCTCATCAACGTCACTACAATAGTCGTATGGCATCGTCAACATCGAACTTCAATTCCATACGTGAGGTATCGTCAACAACGAACTTTAAACTCTCATCAACAACATAATATACTCTAGGGTATAGTACCCTCAACATCGAACTTCAACCCATACCCCACAAGTAAATAAACTATATACATACATATATAATTATTCCACTCACCTCAAAGTCTTGGTGAGAGATAACCGAGCTTTCAACTTCAATGTAACGCACCTATTACATAATGCACATATCAATCATTCATTCAAAGTGGTCAACCACTAACTTCATTCTAGTGCCATTTTGACCCAAGGTGCAATTTCAACCCATTTGCACCCTTAACCCTAATTTTTGGGTTAACACCATCAAAACCCTAACACTAGTCAAAATGGTCATAAAATACTTTTCAACACGTGTTTAAGAATTTTACACGCACACACTAAACAATTTAAGTCCATTATGACCCATTTGACCGTTTAAAAGTCAATACACCCATTTCGGGTCATCCACTAACCCACTTAACACCCCTTTACATATATATAAGTGTGCTAGTAATTTGACTAACCAATTTAAGCTCATAAACATAAATTAATACTTTGAAAACCCTAGTTAGTCAACTTTGAGTCTACATGACCCAAATTCACCCAAAACCCCTAATTCACTAACAAATGGGATTTATGTGCAACACTACCCAAACCCTAACCCTTAATACAATTAAAGTAAGAAATTAGGTTTTATAACATACCAACACAATCACCACGTAGCTAGTGACTAGATGAACGAATTTAGAACTCGCACTAAGACCCGATTCAACCTCCTTCTTCCTTTAATGGAGCTTTCTCACTCTAGAACTTCCTCTCTCTCTAGGATTTAATGGAAAGTTATAAGGTAGATGGGAATGGAGTAAATGAGACTCCAACAACTGATCCCAAGCCTTAAAGTTGGCTCCCATGTGAATTTACCAAAAAAGCCCTTAAAATATCTAATTTAAAAGCAAGAGATGAGCTGTCAGCCCGTAATGGCGCGGCGCGCAAATCGCCCGGTCCAGATTCTTCTCTATTTTAAAATACACAACGAAAACCCCACAACTTGAATAACTTAAATACACATATGTACAATGAAATATTTGGGCCTTACAACTCTCCCCCACTTATTCAGATTGCGTTCTCGCAATCCAAGCCGCATGACAAGAAGGAAGATAAACCAACACAAACTCTTCGGGCTCCCAAGTAAACTCGGAACCCTTACTACGACGCCATTGAACTTTAAAGGTCCTAACCTCTTTATGTCTCAACCTTTTGACCTTCTCATCAAGTATAGCAATCGGCTCCTCAATATACTCTAACTTATTGTTTAGCTCAATCTAGTCTAATGGCACCCAAGATGAATCATCCGCAAGATACTTACCGAGATGGGAAACATGAAATATATTATGAATCCCCGCAAGCTCTTCGGGTAATTCCAAACGATACGTGACTTCACCAACACGAGCTAAAACCTTAAATGGCCCAATAAACCGAGGAGCTAACTTTCCCCGTTTTTGAAATCGAATAATACCTTTCCATGGCGAAACCTTAAGCATCACCATGTCACCTTCTTGAAATTCGATCGTTCGTCTACGTTTGTCGGCATACGACTTTTGTCTATCTTGAGCCTTCATCAAATGATCCCGAATAATATCAATCTTGTTATTCGTCTCCAAAACCAAATCGGTACCCCCGATTTCTCTTTGACCTACTTCACCCCAACAAATTGGAGTTCGACATCTTCGCCCATATAGCATCTCATATGCTGGCATCCCGATACTACTGTGATAACTATTATTGTACGAGAATTCCACCAAAGGCAAATGCTCATCCTAACTACCACCAAAATCAATAATACACGCCGTAACATATCCTCCAATGTTTGATTCATACATTCGATTTGACCGTCCGTTTGAGGATGATACGCCGTGCTCAATTTCAATTGTGTACCCATATCTTCATGAAACTTTTCCCAAAACCGAGATGTAAAACGAGTATCTCGATCCGAAATAATAGATATAGGAACCCCATGTTGAGCGACTACCTCCTTGATAAATAATTTAGCCAAGGTTTCCGATGATATCGCTTCCCGAATGGGAAGAAACAAGGCACTCTTCGTCAATCGATCAACTATCACCCAAATCAAATCAAATTGGGTTCTCGCTGTTTTAGGTAACTTTGTGATGAAATCCATGGTAATGTGCTCCCATTTCCACTTCGGGATTTCTAACGGTTGTAACTTACCATACGGCTTTTGGTGCTCGGCCTTAACTTACAAACACGTGACGCATTGCTCAACATACTTTAAAACATCACGTTTCATGCCCGGCCACCAATAATCTTTCCTTAAGTTAAGATACATTTTCGTCGTGCCCGGATGAATGGAATACTTTGACTTATGTGCTTCATCAAGTAGCACCCGCCGGTAATCACCCATCTTAGCCACCCACACCCTTCCTTGAAAAGACAACAAACCACGCGAACCCATAGTAATGAGTTCCGATTGACCCACAATTCGTTCCGCATGCTTGTTGTGAACGTAAGCCTCTATTTGAGTCACACCAAGTTTTTCAAGAAAATCGTTAGTAATAATCATACGTAACAATCCCAATAGTAACGCCGGGTGATGACTCTTTCGACTTAACGCATCCGCGACCACATTCGCCTTGCCCAGATGATAAAGTATTTCACAATCATAATCTTTTACCACATCCATCCACCTACGTTGACGATAATTCAAATCTCGTTGATTAAAGAGATGTTTCAAGCTCTTATGATCCGAATAAATCGTACTCTTAACACCATACAAGTAATGGCGCCAAATTTTTAACGCATGCACAACTGCCGCCAACTCAAGATCATGAGTCGGATATCTCGTCTCGTGCTCCTTTAATTGTCGGGAGGCATAAGCGATGACTTTACCCCTTTGCATAAGAACACACCCGAGTCCATTTAGCTTAGCATCACAATAAACCGTCATGTCTTCCACTCCTTCCAGCAAAACTAACACCGGAGCTTGACACAACTTCTCTTTCAACAATTGAAAATCAATTTCTTGCTCGTTCTCCCAAGTAAATCTCGCGTTCTTTCTCGTCAACTTCGTCAATGAAGAAACGATCTTAGAAAAGTCTTGGATAAACCGACGATAATAGCCAGCCAATCCGAGAAAACTTCGGACCTCCGTAGGCGTAGTCGGTTGTCTCCAACTCTTCACCATCTCTATCTTCCCCGGATCTACTTGAATACCGTCTTTGTTCACAATGTGGCCAAGGAATTGAACCTATCCTAGCCAAAATTCACATTTGGAGAACTTAGCATACAACTTCTCCTTTCGTAACGTCTTCAACACTTCACGCAAATGACGTTCATGTTCGTTCATACTTTTCGAGTAGACTAATATATCGTCAATGAACACAATTACCGACTTGTCCAACATGGGTTGGCACACTCAGTTCATAAGATCCATGAATGCTGCCGGTGCATTCGTAAGACCAAAAGGCATTACCACAAATTCAAAATGCCCATAACGTGATCGAAAAGCCGTTTTATCAATATCTTCCTCACGGACCCGCATTTGGTGATAGCCGGACCGTAGGTCAATTTTAGAGAAATACGTTGCACCTTAGAGTTGGTCAAACAAATCGTCAATCTGAGGTAATGGATAACGACTCTTGATCGTCACTTTATTTAACTCCCGATAATCGATGCACATCTGCATACTTCCATCCTTCTTTTTCACGAATAAAACCGGAGCGCCCCATGGCGAAGCACTTGGTCGAATGAAACCCTTCTAAAGCAACTCTTGGGTTTGATTTAACAACGCTTGCATTTCTGTCGGCGCTAAACGATAAGGAGTTTTAGCAATGGGAGTAGCTCCTGGAACCAACTCAAGGCGAAATTCAACTTGTCTTTCCGCCGGAACACCCGGTAACTCGTCCGGAAAAACGTCTTCGAATGCACTAACCACCGGAATTTCACGAATGGGTGGTGGCTCATCACGAGTATCAACAACATGGGCAAGAAAAGCCATGCCACTACTATCGAGGAGACGACGTGCCCGTGCAAAAGTGCATATCGGCACAAGTCTTCTACGCTTATCACCGTGAATAATTAACTCTCCCCCACTTGGGGCCTTTACAGGAATAAATTTTTCATGGCATGCAATATCGGCTCTATTATGATCGAGCCAATCCATACCAACCACGATATCGAAATTGCCCAAAGTCATCGGGATAAGATCAATCTTAAAGTTTTCGGCACCAAAAACGACATCACAATTTTTACACACATTAACCACTAGCACCATCTTGCCGTCCGCTATTTCAACTTCTACCGGACGACTTAACTTAGCTAACGGTCTATTAAGTCTAGGCACAAATTTAGGAGACACAAACGACAAATTTGCACCGCTATCGAAAAGTATCCTTGCCGGATTAGAATTTACCATGAAAGTATCTGAGACAACTTCGTTCGATTGTTTAGCTTCATCATTGGTCATCAAATAGTTGCGACCCCTAGCCGTACCCGTCGCCTTTTCCAGCCTTTTAACATTATCGTTGTTCAAATCGGGACACTCTGACTTTCGGTGTCCTTCTTTATTGCAATTAAAATAAGTGAGCTTGTTTATTGAAGTTAGCTTCGGACAATCTCGAGCCATATGTCCACGTACCCCACAATTGTAGCAAGTAGGGACAAAGTTCCCAAAACCACCGGTAGCGCCCTTCTTCACACTATTGACACTTTCGGAACCCTTCTTGTTCTTGTTCTTCTTGTTTGAAAAGTTAGAATGACTAGAACCTTCAAACTTTCTTTTGGAAAACGTGAAATCACTCTTTCTTGGAACCTCCGGCTCAAAACCCCGAGCCAATTCAAATAACTATTCAAAAGACTTAGCCATACCCCGACTAATCTTACCCTTGAACTCATCATTCAAAGTACGGTAGAAATCTAGCATCAACTTGTGATCATCACCAACATACTCCGGACAAAAACGAGTCTTCGCCAAGAAGGTAGACTTGAGAGTAACCAAGTCCATTGAACCTTGTCGCAAATTGTGCAACTCGTCCCGGATTTTATCAAGATCGGAAGAAGTTCGGTATTCTTGGAAAAATTCCTTCTTAAACTCCTCCCATGTCAAGCACATGCATTGCTCTTCACCATATAGTTTGATTTTATCGTCCCACCACAATTTGCCCTCTTCGTGTAACATGCTAGACCCATACCTCGTCTTCTTCTCGGGAGGACACTCTGCGGTACGGAATGCTCCCTCGATATCGGAAATCCAACAAGTACTTTTCAATGGATCCCTCACCCCATTAAACATCGGAGGTTGAGTATCCTTGAAATTTTTGTAGTGGAAGTCCCGCTTTCCACCCCCACCATTACCTTCACCCCCTTCGCCTCGAGGATAAATGTTTCTAGCCTCTAAAGCCTCCTCTATTGCGGCTTTCATTCGATAATTGATCATTTCGGTCACTTGTCCATCGACCGACTCTTGGAAGACCTTTCGGATGTCGTCAAGAAAATCCTTCTTTAGCCTTTTAAAGATGGCCTCAACCTTGGCCGTGAGTTCAACGTCCTCACTCGTACTTCCGTCATTGGTGTCGTGTACATTTCTAATCTTCATTCTATAAAACGAAGTAAATTAAACAACAAAACGAAAGGACTTAACACATATGTATATACATATACACCACACTACCCCATCTTGCTCAACAATGTCGTACATCGCTTGTTTGACACGATTTGAACCCGTAACAATGGTAGCTAATCATTGTTACGAGAGCACATCGCATTAACTCACTAGTACCACGTCTATCTCGCTTGACGATTTCAAATACCACACAAAACAATAGCGCATGATTAGTTCACATAAACCTATGCACTAACCAAAACCCGATCCGACCCAAAGTCCTACAAGTCCCGCATAACACGCACACAAAAAGTCTAAGTCTAGGCGCCTATCTCAAGTCACCTAAATCCCTTAGACCATGCTCTGATACCACTTGTAACAACCCAAACCAAACCACCATCGAACCCGCGGAAAATATCAAAACAAAAAAAAATTGTTTGTTCAGCAACTGGCGCGGCGCGCCAGTACCCAGCGCGGCGCGCCGATCTGGTCTGTTCAAAAAGTCTTGAAACGTGAAAAAGATTGGCCACTTCCCGACATAATTAGACAAAACGCTTTTAACAACATATTCAAATATGTACAACTAACACTTTTCAAACATAAAATAAGTTTTACAAAGCGGGGCCCACATCGGCCGTTTTACGAGTTTAATACATAACGAGAGTTTCGAACACAAAAAGTTTAAGTACCAAACTACACTACGAGCATGGTGTTTGGGATTAAACTACCCAAGTCTCGGTCAAACTCCAAAAGCTAAAATCTCCAAAAGCGTCCCCTAACACAACGGGATCTTTAATCCAAGATAATGCCCTTACCCTTGTCCACAACCGAACCTATAAAAAGGTAAACAACGAGAGGGTAAGCAAAGCTTAGTGAATGCAATAATTATACACGTACATATACAACTTACTTACTTGCAAACACTTACACCTAATCTGCATACTTACTAGCTACATAATTGGCATACCTTTCACATGCATAACGCTAAGGACCCCGATAACAAAGCTAGTGTAACGATAGCATATAACACAACAATTCAATATGCTACAACACAAATATAACAATGATGTTCATAACATCCATAGTACTCAAGATCTCAAGGCTAGCCCAACGAATGGTATCGTCAACATCGAACTTAAATCCCATTCGTCTACATTAATGTGGTATCGTCAACACCAAACTTTAAACCCACATATGAGATATCGTCAATAACGAAATTTAAACCCTCATAAACGTCACTACAATAGTCGTATGACATCGTCAACATCGAACTTCAATTCCATACGTGAGGTATCGTCAACAACGAACTTTAAACCCTCATCAACAACATAATATACTCTAGGGTATGGTACCGTCAACATCGGACTTCAACCCATACCCTACAAGTAAATAAACTATATACATACATATATAATTATTCCACTCACCTCAAAGTCTTGGTGAGAGATAACCGAGCTTTCAACTTCAATGTAACGCACCTATTACATAATGCACATATCAATCATTCATTCAAAGTGGTCAACCACTAACTTCATTCTAGTACCATTTTGACCCAAGGTGCAATTTCAACCCATTTGCACCCTTAACCCTAATTTTTGGGTTAACACCATCAAAACCTTAACACTAGTCAAAATGGTCTTAAAATACTTTTCAACACGTGGTTAAGCATTTTACACGCACACACTAAACAATTTATGTCCATTATGACCCATTTGACCGTTTAAAAGTCAATACACCCATTTCGGGTCATCCACTAACCCACTTAACACCCCTTTACATATATATAAGTATGCTAAGCTCATAAACATAAATTAATACTTTGAAAACCCTAGTTAGTCAATTTTGAGTCTACATGACCCAAATTCACCCAAAACCCCTAATTCACTAACAAATGAGTTTTATGTGCAACACTATCCAAACCCTAACCCTTAATACAATTAAAGTAAGAAATTAGGTTTTATAACATACCAACACAATCACCACGTAGCTAGCGACTAGATGAACGACTTTAGAACTCGCACTAAGACCCGATTCAACCTCCTTCTTCCTTTAATGGAGCTTTCTCACTCTAGAACTTCCTCTCTCTCTAGGATTCAATGGAAAGTGATAAGTAGATGGGAATGGAGTAAATGAGACTCCAACAACTGATCCCAAGCCTTAAAGTTGGGTCAAATGTGAATTTACCAAAAAGCCCTTAAAATATCTAATTTAAAAGCAAGAGATGAGCTGTCAGCCCGTAATGGCGTGGCGCGCCACTGGCCCGCGCGGCACGCAGATCGCCCAGTCCAGATTCTTCTATATTTTAAAATACACAACGAAAACCCCACAACTTGAATAACTTAAATACACATATGTACAATGAAATATTTGGGTCTTACATGTGCTTAGTCTTAAGTGCTTTTTATTTTAATTAAATTTTAGTGTTTTAATATAATTGTGTTGTGACCAGTTTGTGACAAGGGTCCCAGAACATGTTTGTTATTTCAATTGGACCTCGTTTGGGTTACCTAATCCCGTGCGAAACATATCAGATAACTGGTAAATACCCATGTGTTGTGTGGTATGGGGTTTTAACCCCAAATAAGTGTATTGTGCTGCCCTTTCCTCTCATTTTTTCCTCCCTCTAGAAATTTCCTAAACCAAACTGTACCCACTTCATCTCCTATCTCTAACCCTAGATTCCTAAATTGTGTTATAGAGCTCAAATTGTTCATTCCATCTTTTTTCTTACAGATTACTGAGTCTATCAAGGTAAGTAACATGTGTTTTTGTGTTCAATTTGTTGTTAAATTCATGGTTTTGTGTGAGTTTTGTAAAAAGCTTGAATTTATGTCAAAACAAGTGATTTAAGTGTTGTTATGGTCAAATTGTTGTGGGTTTTGAGTCTATAACAAGTAGTGAATAAGTTGTGGTCGATTTTGGTGTTTAAAACGAGCTCTAGATCGAGATTTGAGGATTTCATCGTGAAGTCTGTAGCCTTTGTTCAGTTTCTGAGGAAGATGAACACAGTCGGCCGACTGTCGGTCGACAGGCGACCGACTGAGGGTGAACCGACCGATTATTGAGTGAACCGACTGACTAAGATTTACCTTCGGCCGATTGATGTAATACCAAGTGAATTGACCGACTAGTAAGGTCAGTCGACCGGTTGTGTCGTCAGTCGACCGACTGTCAGTGTCAGTCGACCGAATGTGTGTCCAGGGCAGAATGTTTTACCAAAGTGCCTTTTTCTAGCCGTTATACTGCCCGTTTGTATTTTGGTGTTCAGGATGTAAATTTTGAAAGTGCATAAGTGTTAAGCATGAAAATTTTAGCGGACGCAAATTTTTACTAATTTGCTATAATTCGCTGTCAGTGTGTCTAATCTTGATGGGAACACTATTCTAACTTTGTTTTTGCTGTTCTCAGGAAATAAGGACAAGGAGGAAGCTCAGAAATAATAACTGAGCAGTTGCTGGTAATTGGTGAGTGGGTCTATCTACGGATAGAGTTTAAGTAGCATATCATGCTACTGTGGTTGACTCTTTTACCATGCATAGTGTAGGAATTGCTATGATAGACTAATATCGTTTTCCTGATGTTGTATGTGAATTATGTGTACACTGTGTGAATGGCACCAGTCGGGCCTAGAGAGACTGGGGACTCGAGACAGTGCCTAGGAGAGGTCAGAGTCCGTATGAGGTCAACCGTGCCAAGGGGAGGTTGGGTCCATAGGCTACTGATTGTGGAGTATAGTGTGAATGATGCATCCCCTGCATCTGGATAACTATACTGTAAATTGAGTAGCAGGGACTGTAAATTGAGTAGCAGGGACTATCGGTAGACTCAGGCCCGATCAGCTGAGAGTTGTGTGCTCGTACAAGCCGCTGATCCTCGTACTGTCTTATTGTATGCTAGATGGTAGATAGCAGGTACTGTTGATGTATATAGCTTGTGTGTGGCTTAAGCTATATCTGTTAGATAGATTCCATTCACTTAGCGGTGCGCTAATCCCCCACATATTCTTCCCTTGCAGGTTTAGGTACTGCTAGCCGGCATGGGTGCTGATGCAGAAGACATGTTTGACAACCCAACTCTGATGTGGACTTTTGTATAAATAATGTTTTGTAATAACGTAACACCGTTGTGTAAACTTAAACTTAATTACTCAGATTAATGTATGACGTGACCTATATTGTGTTTGTTAATAAAGTCTTCCGCTGTGTGTTTTAAAAAAAAATGGTTTGTGTTACATAAACCGTACAAGTTACTTATATTTTCATCCGAGCTTTTTCAAAGGTGAGTCTACATTCCCGCTTTTTACATGTTTTAGGGTGAGAATACACGCTGTTATACTTACATTTTCAAATGCTTTTATGTTGACACGAGTACATATTATACATATTGAGTGTTGTTCACAAAGCCCCTAGCTTGAATACTTTTATTACCTTCGGGTAAGCACAATTTAGATGGACGGATCGGTTAGGTTAGACAAACCTCACCCTACTCTATCTGTGGTGCATTTACTTTGAACTATTTGTACACTTGAATAAAACTCGACAAGGTATTGTCTACGGATATTTAAAATTTGACATGATAGTGTCTACGAACATTTGAAACAGGACACATTATTGTCTACAAACTTTAAACATGAAACCATTGTGGTCTCGTACATTGTAATCGGTCACTTAAACTTGTGTTTTGCAAACAGGAGAAACAAAACATTTTGAATGTCATGCCCAACTGAACTTGACATTGATGTTCACAAACAGACTAAAACTTGACCAACGTTATCTGCAAACTTTTAATATTAAACCATGGTGTCCTTTCACTAATAAACGTTTTCTGATAATCGTTTCTTAAATATACTGTATTATTTACCTAAAACCTGTAGATTCACTCAACATTATTGTTAACCCATTTTTCATGTTTTATTCTCAGGTATAATTGCTTCCGCTGTAAAACATTGCTGTTACGTAGAATTCAAGCCAAGCCCTGGGACCAGAGTTAACATTTCGTTAATGGATTTTGACGGGGTATTAAAGTTGGTATCAGAGCTTTGGCTATAGGGAACTAGGATGCATTAGTGTGTCTAACCGTAGAGCACATTAGTGGGTCTAGTCTATAGCCGTGTGTCTTGGATGACTTTTATGCACCATACTTGCACTGTTTGCGTCACTATGCTACATGTAGGGCTACGCATTACATCACATACATATACACCCTATACCCATATGATATGGACTTGGACTAAACACTATATCACGAATCGTATACGTACACATGACGCGAGACTAAATTGAATTAAGCTGACTACGCTATCTTGAACTTATGGAGCGATGTCGAATGGAAATTTGAGATAGCGTAATGTAATGACTGGGATTAAATTACGGTAACTCATATAGAAGTTTCGACATCACAAAATAAGGAATTGGGACCGAGTCAAGTAGGTTACTTGGATAAACAACGTTTAGAACATAAACCGTATAATCTCAAATGTGAGTAGAAACTTACACTGTGCAAATTATATGTTATTATTACTTATAAGAAACTTGTAATCATGTCACAACTCTTTATTTTGATTCATCATGGGTGCCGTTAGACGAGATTGAGCTAAACACTAAGTTAGAATATATTGAGGAGCCGATTGCCATACTTGATGAGAAGGTTAAAGGGTTGAGAAATAAAGAAGTGAGAACTTATAAAGTTCAATGGCATCATAGTAAAGGTTTCGAGTTTACTTGGGAGCCCGAAGAATTCGTGTTAGTTTATCTTCCCTCTTGTCATGCGGCTTGGATCGCGAGGACGCGCTCCGATTCAAGTGGGGGAGAGTTGTAAGACCCTAATCAGTATTGTACAGCAGTGTAATTATGTTACATAAAGTATGGGCACTTTTGTGGAATTAAACCAAAGTCAGATTCTGCCCAGCTCTTTGTGCGCGCCGCGCACATGTAGTGGTGCGTGCCACGCACTGCTACTGTTGACAAATTCCAGCTTTTGTTTAAAAGATTAAATGAGGGGTAATCTTGTCTTTTCACATGGGGACGAGTTAGGGCTGTAAAGGCCAGCTTGGATGGTGGTTGAAGGCATATTCAACGCTCCACTAACTTTATAATCTCTCCCATTAAATTCTAGAGTGAGAAACCCTTTAAGTGAGAGAAAGCTTAAATCCAAGAGGAAGAAGTTGCTTTCGGGTCAAATCGCGTGCTTTAAAGTTGTTCATCTCATCAATAGCTACGTTGTGATTGTGGTGGTAAGCTCTAATCTTGATTTCCTTGTTTTAATTGGTTTAAGGGTTAGGGTTTGGATTAATGATGAACATAAAACCCATATGTGATGATTTTGGGTGTTCTTGGGTAAGATTGAGTCATTAAGACTTAATGGTAACTAACCTAGGGTTTCAAAGTGTTAATTGATGTTTATGAGTCCCAATTGGTTAGTAAATTACTAGCACACCTAGCTAATTGGTAAATGGGTGTTATTTGGGTATATGGGTGACCCAAAAGGGTGTGTTGATCTTAAAATGGGTCAAAATGACACTTGAATGGTGTGTGAGTTGGTTGACCAACTTGATTGGGTGATTGATTTGTATGCCTAATGTAATAGGTACGTCGCGTTGAAGGTTACGAGTTTGATTTCTCACCAAGGCGTTAAGGTGAGTGGAATAATTATATATGTGCGTATATAGTGTATTTGCTTGCAGGCTTGTGGTTAGTGTTATCCGGGCTTGTGGATTCACTATAGTTTTATCCGGGTGTGTGGATTCACTACTCTTTTATACGATGGGGACCACATGTGCGTGAAGGGTGGTTCGGTAAGTGCGGACGTCCACCTAGGGGGTTAGTTCATACTAATGGTCATTGTGCGAGTACCAACAGTCATTGTGCGAGTACCGTTCCCTTGTGTGTGTTATGGTTAACAATGGTTATTGTGTTGTAAGCGAAAGCATATTATATTGTTCGAGTTATATATATTTATGTGATTGTTATGCCAGCTTGTGGTATTGGAGGTTGGTAGCCTCGTATTGATGATAAGCTAATTGTGTTGCTAGCATGTATTCAGTATGTGTATTGAGTGGTTGCAAGTAGGTATATTATGTGACGACCCGGAAATTTCTGACTAAATTTAAACTTTATCTTTATATTATTCTGACACGATAAGCAATGTTTGTTAAGTTAAATCTCAAGGATTTTAAACTATGTTTATACATTCATTTAAACCTCGACCAAATTTCAATGATTCACGAACCATTAAATGAACATATATGAATATGTATGTATATGTGTATATGTTATAAATTGAAAATGTCAACAAAGTATTTAAACGTATAATGCTTTATATGAACGTATTTGTTCCAATATGATTATCGACGAAATAAAAAAAAATATATTAAATGATTGAATTATCAGAAACATTGAATTATGATTACAAGTCTCTATTGAGAGGTCCACTATGATTTGAGAAAATCTATTCATCTTAACGATATTCGGAATAATTTGTAAAGCTATTTATAAATAAAAATAAAAAGTGTCATTTACAAAAGTTAGACAAAAGCTAGTGGAGAATTGGTTTCCATAATATTCTATTAATCTATTTTCAAACGTACAAAAACGTTTTCAGTTTAAAAAGAACTTTATTATTAAAACGTAAATAACTTTTATAAATATCTAGAATCACTTTTGACAACTCATTACTTAACCAGTATAATAAATATAACGATATTTATATTTTATTTCATTAAATATATATAACGATTTAAATTAATATTATATATATATATACGCGTATTATACATACATAGTTTTTATACTTTTACTATACTTTAACTTTACCTTTACTTTATTTTTACTTTACCTTAACTTTAATAATTCATACTTTAATAATTCACTTTAATAATTCATACTTTAATAATTCACTTTAATAATTCATACTTTAATAATTCACTTTAATAATTCATACTTTAATAATTCACTTTAATAATTCAAAAATCTATTATAAATAGAATTCAATAGGTTTCATTATTTGATAGAAACTTGAAAATATTTTCTCTAACTCTCTCAATCGATTTACATATATATATTTACTCCGTATTATTTCAAGAAATTATCAGTATACATAAAATATTACGACGGAGTGCTGTCCGAGTGATTTCGAAATTGTTTTTCGAGCGGGATAGAGCTAAGGAAATTATGGGTTAAAGCTATGGAGGTTATGGGTATGGTTCGGGAGTATTGCTCGTGAGTCAAACTAGTGTTTATCATCTCCGTTGCGTCTACGTACTTTTTCTGCAATATTGAATCTCAATATTGATACGTTCGTGAATCAAAGGCCAACATTGCACTTGTTCAATGACGTCATATGTATTTTTACTACAAAATACAGTATTGTGAGTTTCATTTGCTCCCTTTTATATATATTTTTGGGACTGAGAATACATGCGCTGTTTTTATAAATGTTTTATGAAATAGGCACAAGTACTAAAACTAATTCTACGTGGGTTTAAACCAGAAATATACCCTTAGCTTGGTAACATTAAACTACTTGTCTATGTACGGTAGGCGTGAATCCTAAAGATAGATCTATTGGGCCTGACAAACCCCATCCTGCCTATGGGATGCTTTAGTACTTCGAGATTATTTTAAACACACCTGATCTGGTGTACTTCAGAGGGTAAAACATGAACGTTAAGGCTTGTTACCGGGTGCCTACAACTTATAGAATACTTTTATACACTTGCGAGTGTATATATATTTATAAACGGAAATCTTGTGGTCTATTAATATATTGAAATGGTTGTTATGATAAACCTATGAACTCACCAACCTTTTAGTTGACACTTTAAAGCATGTTTATTCTCAGGTATTAAAGAAATCTTCCGCTGTGCATTAGCTCATTTTAAGGATATTACTTGGAGTCATTCATGGCATATTTTGAAAGACGTTGCATTCGAGTCATTGAGTTCATCAAGATTATTATTATGTCAATTATAGTTGGATGTATTATGAAATGGTGTGCATGCCGTCAACTTTCATTGTAAAGAAAGTTTGTCTTTTAAAAACGAATGCAATGTTTATAAAATGTATCATATAGAGGTCAAATACCTCGCGATGTAATCAACTATTGTGAATCGTTTATAATGTATATGAACGGATCCTTTCATTTGGTATCAGAGCGGTGGTCTTAGCGAACCAGGTCTGCATTAGTGTGTCTAACTGATAGTCGTTAGGATGCATTAGTGAGCCTGGACTTCGACCGTGTCTGCATGTCAAAAGTTTTGCTTATCATTTTTGTCGGAAATTGCCTGCTTATCATTCTTAGTCTAGACACGTCTTACTGCATTGATTGCATGAATAGTGTATAGACAAAATTCATATCTTAGCGTATCTGCTAATCCATATCTTAGCGTATCTGTTACTGTAAACTTTGCCTGACATATCCCGTAAATTCCTCCGTAATCTACGAAATCTTTTGCGCTATATATATAGATATTCTATGTAAATTAGAATACCACCCGATAGCCGAAAAATTATTTCATATCAAAAAATCCTTTATTCAATCGAACGAAATGGAATTCGTCATTAGTTCAAGTCCCTCGAATTCCGATATGGAATCCCACTCAAGCTCCGAAAGCAGTGTGACCGGAATGGATCAACCAATTAGCCATCATCTATTCTGGATGAATTGGGGATAGATTCGTAGACTCCTCAATAACTGGAGACAAGAAGAAGGTGATCCCTTCCATCCACCACATTGCCCTCTTGGCGATGAACCTGAAGCACTTACCGGCGAACCGGTCCGAAACACCATTTTCTCTCTCATTTCCAGAGTATATCGTCACGATTATATACTACATCAAATTCTAGATTTTATTTATCCGCTCGTCCGAACCGACAATCACCCCGGTGTAATAGAAGAAGTCAACGAGCTTCGCGCTCGAGTAGTGGCTTTAGAGAATATGGTGCAAGGGTTACAAACACCAACAGCAGTACCATCAGCATAACCAGTACCACCATCAGCAACACCAACAGTACCATGAACATCACCAGTACAGTCAGTACCATCAGCGTTGTCAGAATCAGCAGCACCTATAACATCACAAACTCCGTCAGTTCAAGAATCACCGTGGACATCATTATAAATCAACAAGTATGTCATATCAATGAGTTATGAAGTATTAACTCATTTCCACTGAAGGATTTATATGTATATCTTATATATATATATAAATTTTTAGACCATAATAAATATTTCCGTACTAAGCTATTATGTGTGAATCTTAACTACTCGGTTAATTCATGTTACTAATATGCAATAATGTACATCCTTCGTCCACAACTTAACCATCATTAACTACAATCTCTGCCTCAATTCAATAAATCCCAATTCATAATAAATCAAATGAATTATTCAAATATAAGTTTGATTTTTCACTTTCATCGTCGATGTACTCGAAACTTTTCAAATAACATTATTCGTACCTTGCGAAATTCACAAGAATTCCACAAACACCAACAAATAACGAAGTATTAATTCATAATTTCAATTTTATTGAATAAATACTCCGTAAAAGTTATGTAATTTCTAAAGTCTTTAGGGATTATTCAGTTCTAGTTTCAACCGTAAATCAAATGAGTTTAATTTAATATTAACTCATTAAATCTATGTTACATTTGAAGAAAATATGCACATATATATTTTCATAAAGACTGTAATAAAATTCTGTTGTACAAAATATTAATTGTGAAATTTTTTTTTACGGGTAGGTAATACCTGAGAGATATATAAATTCACAATTAATATGTTACATTTTTCAAATCTGATTAAGCAAATCATCAACTATACTCTTAAAATCTCACAACAATATACATTCTTGTATAGAAATCAAAACAACCATTCTCACCCAAATTTGATTACGCATTCTGATTTTGACAAATCAAAATCCAAGTCATGATTTAACAGAAGACATCACTCTTAGATTCCTACATCTTTCAAAGCTATACTTTGACTTCAAAACTGTGTTAGAACATCATATGTATATTAACGATTACAAACTGTGTTCAATCTCTCCGAAGTTTTTGAAGACACTTCAAACAATGAACAATCGAGATGATGATCCAATCACATATTACCCACATTTATGTACCTAAAAAGCTCTCGAAGCTAAAGTCATAGTTCGACGCGTATCCGTGTCAGACCCTTTGGCATTTATTAGCTAAAATGACTTTTCAATTCCTTTTCAAAGTAGACAGTTTTGTCACAGCTCCAGCAAGTCAACTTCGACTTTTCAGTCGGACTAGTTTTATTATAACCTCGATAGATACGTTGCCCTTTTGTCATCGTTACTGGGGACCTTTCATATCTCGCCACCTTAGCAATAAACTTACCAACAACTTCAATTATCTTTGACTTTTCAAAAAATCATTATATTTATTGAAATCACATCATTTACTCATTCGCATCTTGTAACGAGAATTTTCATACGAATCATCAAAAAACAGTAACCAGTATTTTGAAATCTCGCAGCATGTCTACGCCAACAGTTATATGTGTACGTAAAACGTCTATCTCCTGGACTTACATACTTTGAATGTGAAGTTATGAAAAATATTTTGAACTGCAAACTAGTTCTTGAAATGCTGACGAAGCATCAAAAACTGTAAATGATCTTAACAGTAAAAAGTTTGATGACAAAGAATAGTAAGGTGGTAAAGCTGAGAAAAAGAGAAGGTTTGGAACTGGAAAACGGATTGAACAGACTATGAATGAGGCTGTAGACAAATCACAAAGACTAAATCTGCCTTCAAAGAATCCAAATGATTCAGTGCCTGCTAAAGTCATTAACGAATACCTTACTCTTTATTCTAAACCTTTACAGAAAAATCTTCATCATCATCCATCAATATTAGAAATTCTAAGATATTATCATATCTTTCATTATAAATATCCGCGATATTTCTGAAGATATTTTCACAACTAATCTTATCTGAAGTCATTTATCTCTTTGCGCTATCAGTGTTACAGCATATAAGAAACTATTAGTTTCTATATTCTATAAACTTTCGAGTTTAAATTATGAATGTTTTGAAGTAGTGTTGGAAACTGAAGCATGAGTTAGTATAATATAATGACACTTGATCAACGTGATTATATTACAGTAAGTCATGTTGAGTTTCTAATGGGATATGACGATTCACAGACCATGCCGTCATCATGTTCCATGTTACACGAATCTTGTATTCTATTTAATCTCTAAAAATATCAAGAATATATTTTCTTGATGATTCGGTCTTTTCAGGATATTCTGGTAAATTAACAAATCAAGATCGTGCCATTACCATTTCCTTCTTAGAACATTAACTATGTTCATTCTTAAATTCATATCTGCGAATAATGGACCATTACAAACGTTGCTTAATCGCAAGAAGAAGAAACGAAAGGACAAAACTCCAAAATAGAAATTGGAGTATAAATCGCAGCAAATAGAAGGGAGCATTAACTGTGGATGTCAATGATTATAGAAGACAAAAGCAGGGGCTTTGAAATATAAGGGAAGATACAAAACCCAACAACCACCCAAAAATTATAAACCGTATATATCGATGCATATAGCAATATAAAGACACGGAAGAACTAAAAACACTATAAAACCGAGAGTATAGTAGAAGTAAATAGATTTTTCCAAGGCAGATGAAAAAGAAGAACGACAGATATGAAAGTGAGGAGTATATCGAGAATCAGTACCGGATGAAGCATATTGACAAATACTTTAAAATATGAGTTGAGGGAGAAAGAATAGAAGGTGTGAGTTGTAAGGAAACGAAGGAGGTGGATTTATAGTGAAATACCCGACAGAGAAATTAAGATGGATTATCGTATTAATTCGAAGAGAATCATAATCTCCTTAATCACCGAAGCATCAAATCCAACATAGATTACAAAGATTTTCTTTAAATTCGAAGATCAATTGTGATGACGTCAAAAGATATGACGAATTACTATAATCTTATTTCCTTCATTTACGATAACTTCCCTCATACGCTTTGAGTAATTGAATTATTTTATCTACACTTCTTAGACATGATAAAACTTCATAATCGTCATAATAACATTCTCATTGTTAGCCATAACGACTTCTATCAAATTTCGGGGACGAAATTTCTTTAACGGGTAGGTACTGTGACGACCCGGAAATTTCTGACTAAATTTAAACTTTATCTTTATATTATTCTGACACGATAAGCAATATTTGTTAAGTTAAATCTCAAGGATTTTAAACTATGTTTATACATTCATTTAAACCTCGACCAAATTCCAATGATTCACGAACCATTAAATGAACATATATGAATATGTATGTATATGTGTATATGTTATAAATTGAAAATGTCAACAAAGTATTTAAACGTATAATGCTTTATATGAACGTATTTGTTCCAATATGATTATCGACGAAATAAAAAAAATATATTAAATGATTGAATTATCAGAAACATTGAATTATGATTACAAGTCTCTGTTGAGAGGTCCACTATGATTTGAGAAAATCTATTCATCTTAACGATATTCGAAATAATTTGTAAAGCTATTTATAAATAAAAATAAAAAGTGTCATTTACAAAAGTTAGACAAAAGCTAGTGGAGAATTGGTTTCCATAATATTCTATTAATCTATTTTCAAACGTACAAAAACGTTTTCAGTTTAAAAAGAACATTATTATTAAAACATAAATAACTTTTTTAAATATCTAGAATCACTTTTGACAACTCATTACTTAACCAGTATAATAAATATAACGATATTTATATTTTATTTCATTAAATATATATAACGATTTAAATTAATATTATATATATATACGCGTATTATACATACATAGTTTTTATACTTTTACTATACTTTAACTTTACCTTTACTTTATTTTTACTTTACCTTAACTTTAATAATTTATACTTTAATAATTCACTTTAATAATTCATACTTTAATAATTCACTTTAATAATTCATACTTTAATAATTCACTTTAATAATTCATACTTTAATAATTCACTTTAATAATTCATACTTTAATAATTCACTTTAATAATTCATACTTTAATAATTCACTTTAATAATTCATACTTTAATAATTCACTTTAATAATTCAAAAATCTATTATAAATAGAATTCAATAGGTTTCATTATTTGATAGAAACTTGAAAATATTTTCTCTAACTCTCTCAATCGATTTACATATATATATTTACTCCGTATTATTTCAAGAAATTATCAGTATACATAAAATATTAAGACGGAGTGCTGTCCGAGTGATTTCGAAATTGTTTTTCGAGCGGGATAGAGCTAAGGAAATTATGGGTTAAAGCTATGGAGGTTATGGGTATGGTTCGGGAGTATTGCTCGTGAGTCAAACTAGTGTTTATCATCTCCGTTGCGTCTACGTACTTTTTCTGCAATATTGAATCTCAATATTGATACGTTCGCGAATCCAAGGCCAACATTGCACTTGTTCAATGACGTCATATGTATTTTTACTACAAAATACAGTATTGTGAGTTTCATTTGCTCCCTTTTATATATATTTTTGGGACTGAGAATACATGCGCTGTTTTTATAAATGTTTTATGAAATAGGCACAAGTACTAAAACTAATTCTACGTGGGTTTAAACCAGAAATATACCCTTAGCTTGGTAACATTAAACTACTTGTCTATGTACGGTAGGCGCGAATCCTAAAGATAGATCTATTGGGCCTGACAAACCCCATCCTGCCTATGGGATGCTTTAGTACTTCGAGATTATTTTTAAACACACCTGATCTGGTGTACTTCAGAGGGTAAAACATGAACGTTAAGGCTTGTTACTGGGTGCCTACAACTTATAGAATACTTTTATACACTTGCGAGTGTATATATATTTATAAACGAAAATCTTGTGGTCTATTAATATATTGAAATGGTTGTTATGATAAACCTATGAACTCACCAACCTTTTGGTTGACACTTTAAAGCATGTTTATTCTCAGGTATTAAAGAAATCTTCCGCTGTGCATTAGCTCATTTTAAGGATATTACTTGGAGTCATTCATGGCATATTTTGAAAGACGTTGCATTCGAGTCATTGAGTTCATCAAGATTATTATTATGTCAATTATAGTTGGATGTATTATGAAATGGTGTGCATGCCGTCAACTTTCATTGTAAAGAAAGTTTGTCTTTTAAAAACGAATGCAATGTTTATAAAATGTATCATATAGAGGTCAAATACCTCGCGATGTAATCAACTATTGTGAATCGTTTATAATGTATATGAACGGATCCTTTCATATTATATATGTATGTGTATAATTTTTGCATTCACTAAGCTTTGCTTACCCTCTCGTTGTTTATATTTTTATAGGCTCCGGTGTTGACAAGGGTAAGAGCATTCGTTTGGATTAGAGATCCTGCTTGTTGCTTAGGGGACGCTTTTGGGATGTTATAGCTTTTGGAGTTTGACCGAGATTTGGGTAGTTTAACCCCCAAACACCATGCTCATAGTGTCGTTTGGAAATTAAACTCTTATGGTCGAACTTTTATTCTTTTGAACGAAACTCGTAAAACGGCCGATGTGGGCCCCGTTTTGTAAAAATCATTTTATGTTTGAATCGTATGAGTTTTTCATATTAGAACATGTTGTGAAAAGCGTTTCGTCTAAATATGTCGGGAAGTGGGAGATCTTGATTTGAAAAATTGAAAAATTGAAAAATCGGACAGAACTGAAAATAGACCTGTGCGCGCCGCGCACCCTGAGGTGGTGCGCGTGGCGCACTCCCCTATAATAAAAAAAAATTTCTTATGCGTGTTCGATTATATATTGGGTTAGGTTGTTACAAGTGGTATCAGAGCATGGTCTAAGGGTTTTAGGCGACTTGCGATAGGTGCCTAGACTTAGATTTATTTGTATATGCAGTTTATGCGGGACTTGTAGGAGACGGGTCGGACCGGGAGTTGATTAGTGCTTAGGTTTATGTGAACTAACCTTGCGCTAATTGTTTTTTGTTGTGTTAGCAATCATCAAGCGAGATAGACGTTGTATGAAATGTCCCGTTCTTATTGATTAAAAACGTTCCATATTAATTGATTTCGTTGCGAGGTTTTGACCTCTATATGAGACGTTTTTCAAAGACTGCATTCATTTTTAAAACAAACCATAACCTTTATTTCATAAATAAAGGTTTAAAAAGCTTTACGCAGATTATCAAATAATGATAATCTAAAATATCCTGTTTACACACGACCATTACATAATGGTTTACAATACAAATATGTTACATCGAAATCAGTTTCTTGAATGCAGTTTTTACACAATATCATACAAACATGGACTCCAAATCTTGTCCTTATTTTAGTATGCAACAGCGGAAGCTCTTAGTATTCACCTGAGAATAAACATGCTTTAAACGTCAACAAAAATGTTGGTGAGTTATAGGTTTAACCTATATGTATCAAATCGTAACAATAGACCACAAGATTTCATATTTCAATACACATCCCATACATAGAGATAAAAATCATTCATATGGTGAACACCTGGTAACCGACATTAACAAGATGCATATATATAAGAATATCCCCATCATTCCGGGACACCCTTCGGATATGATATAAATTTCGAAGTACCAAAGCATCCGGTACTTTGGATGGGGTTTGTTAGGCCCAATAGATCTATCTTTAGGATTCGCGTCAATTAGGGTGTCTGTTCCCTAATTCTTAGATTACCAGACTTAATAAAAAGGGGCATATTCGATTTCGATAATTCAACCATAGAATATAGTTTCACGTACTTGTGTCTATTTTGTAAATCATTTATAAAACCTGCATGTATTCTCATCCCAAAAATATTAGATTTTAAAAGTGGGACTATAACTCACTTTCACAGATTTTTACTTCGTCGGGAAGTAAGACTTGGCCACTGGTTGATTCATGAACCTATAACAATATATACATATATATCAAAGTATGTTTAAAATATATTTACAACACTTTTAATATATTTTGATGTTTTAAGTTTATTAAGTCAGCTGTCCTCGTTAGTAACCTACAACTAGTTGTCCACAGTTAGATGTACAGAAATAAATCGATAAATATTATCTTGAATCAATCCACGACCCAGTGTATACGTATCTCAGTATTGATCACAACTCAAACTATATATATTTTGGAATCAACCTCAACCCTGTATAGCTAACTCCAACATTCACATATAGAGTGTCTATGATTGTTCCGAAATATATATAGATGTGTCGACATGATAGGTCGAAACATTGTATACGTGTCTATGGTATCTCAAGATTACATAATATACAATACAAGTTGATTAAGTTATGGTTGGAATAGATTTGTTACCAATTTTCACGTAGCTAAAATGAGAAAAATTATCCAATCTTGTTTTACCCATAACTTCTTCATTTTAAATCCGTTTTGAGTGAATCAAATTGCTATGGTTTCATATTGAACTCTATTTTATGAATCTAAACAGAAAAAGTATAGGTTTATAGTCGGAAAAATAAGTTACAAGACGTTTTTGTAAAGGTAGTCATTTCAGTCGAAAGAACGACGTCTAGATGACCATTTTAGAAAACATACTTCCACTTTGAGTTTAACCATAATTTTTGGATATAGTTTCATGTTCATAATAAAAATCATTTTCTCAGAATAACAACTTTTAAATCAAAGTTTATCATAGTTTTTAATTAACTAACCCAAAATAGCCCGCGGTGTTACTACGACGGCGTAAATCCGATTTTACGGTGTTTTTCGTGTTTCTAGGTTTTAAATCATTAAGTTAGCATATCATATAGATATAGAACATGTGTGTAATTAATTTTAAAAGTCAAGTTAGAAGGATTAACTTTTGTTTGCGAACAAGTTTAGAATTAACTAAACTATGTTCTAGTGATTACGAGTTTAAACCTTCGAATAAGATAGTTTTATATATATGAATCGAATGATGTTATGAACATCATTACTACCTCAAGTTTAGTAGGTAAACCTACTGGAAGTGACAAGAAATGATCTAGCTTCAAAGGATCTTGGATGGCTTGAAAGTTCTTGAAGTAGGATCATGACACAAAAACAAGTTCAAGTAAGATTTTTACTCGAATTAAGATAGTTTATAGTTATAGAAATTGAATCAAAGTTTGAATATGAATATTACCTTGAATAAGAAAGATAACCTACTGTATATAACAAAAGTTTCTTGATCTTAGATGATTACTTGGAATGGATTAGAAAGCTTGGAAGTAAATTAGTAAACTTGAAGGGATTTTTGAAGTGTTCTTGAAGTGTTCTTCCTATGATGATTATAGCTTGATTCTTGAAGTGATTTTTGATGAAGATGATTATTAACTACTGGAAAAATACGTTCATAATAGTGTGTGTGTGTTGAGAGAGAATTAGAAAGAGAATTGGAAGTGAAATGGAGTGAATGATGAGTGGTAATTGGTGAGTGGTGAGTGGGGTTAAAAGGAGTTCTAGTTAGTTGACTAGCTCATGGTAGAAGTTAAAATTGATTAGTAATACATGACATAATCAAGAGTGGAATCCCATGCTAGTTCCTATTGGTATATACTCATAGTAAGTACGTTTTGAAGCTGTGTATAATACGGGTAAGAATACGACTAGAATTCTTGATGAAAGAAAAGAATGGAAAAGTAACTGTAACCATTTTCGTTAAGTATGAGTGTTTTGATATATGTCTTGAAGTCTTCCAAAAGTATTTTAATACATCTAAATACACTACATGTATATACATTTTAACTGAGTCGTTAAGTCATCGTTAGTCGTTACATGTAAGTGTTATTTTGAAACCTTTAAGTTAACGATCTCAATTAATGTTGTTAACCCATTGTTTATTATATCTAATGAGATGTTAAATTATTAAATTATCATGATATTATGATATATTAATATATCTTAATATGATATATATACATTTAAATGTCGTTACAACGATAATCGTTACATATATGTCTCGTTTCGAAATTCTTAAGTTAGTAGTCTTGTTTATATGTATATAACTCATTGTTAATATACTTATGGAGATACTTACTTATCATAATCTAATGTTAACCATATGTATACCCATATATATATCGTCATGTCGTTTTTACAAGTTTTAACGTTCGTGAATCGCCGGTCAACTTGGGTGGTCAATTGTCTATATGAAACATATTTCAATTAATCAAGTCTTAACAAGTTTGATTGCTTAACATGTTGGAAACATTTAATCATGTAAATATCAATCTCAATTAATATATATAAACATGGAAAAGTTCGGGTCACTACAGTACCTACCCGTTAAATAAATTTCGTCCCGAAATTTTAAGCTGTTGAAGGTGTTGACGAATCTTCTGGAAATAGATGCAGGTATTTCTTCTTCATCTGATCTTCACCCTCCCAGGTGAACTCGGGTCCTCTACGAGCATTCCATCGAACCTTAACAATAGGTATCTTTTTTTGCTTAAGTCTTTTAACCTCACGATCCATTATTTCGACGGGTTCTTCGATGAATTGGAGTTTTTCGTTGATTTGGATTTCATCTAACGAAATAGTGAGATCTTCTTTAGCAAAACATTTCTTCAAATTCGAGACGTGGAAAGTGTTATGTACAACCGCGAGTTGTTGAGGTAACTCAATTCGGTAAGCTACTGGTCCGACACGATCAATAATCTTGAATGGTCCAATATACCTTGGATTTAATTTCTCTCATTTACCAAATCGAACAACGCCTTTCCAAGGTGCAACTTTAAGCATGACCATCTCTCCAATTTCAAATTTTATATCTTTTCTTTTAATGTCAGCGTAGCTCTTTTGTCGACTTTGAGAGGTTTTCAACCGTTGTTGAATTTGGATGATCTTCTCGGTAGTTTCTTGTATAATCTCCAGACCCGTAATCTGTCTATCCCCCACTTCACTCCAACAAATCGGAGACCTGCACTTTCTACCATAAAGTGCTTCAAACGGCGCCATCTCAATGCTTGAATGGTAGCTGTTGTTGTAGGAAAATTCTGCTAATGGTAGATGTCGATCCCAACTGTTTCCGAAATCAATAACACATGCTCGTAGCATGTCTTCAAGCATTTGTATCGTCCTTTCGCTCTGCCCATCAGTTTGTGGATGATAGGCAGTACTCATGTCTAGACGAGTTCCTAATGCTTGCTGTAATGTCTGCCAGAATCTTGAAATAAATCTGCCATCCCTATCAGAGATAATAGAGATTGGTATTCCATGTCTGGAGACGACTTCCTTCAAATACAGTCGTGCTAACTTCTCCATCTTGTCATCTTCTCTTATTGGCAGGAAATGTGCTGATTTGGTGAGACGATCAACTATTACCCAAATAGTATCAAAACCACTTGCAGTCCTTGGCAATTTAGTGATGAAATCCATGGTAATGTTTTCCCATTTCCATTCCGGGATTTCGGGTTGTTGAAGTAGACCTGATGGTTTCTGATGCTCAGCTTTGACCTTAGAACACGTCAAACATTCTCCTACGTATTTAGCAACATTGGCTTTCATACCCGGCCACCAAAAATATTTCCGGAGATCCTTGTACATCTTCCCCGTTCCAGGATGTATTGAGTATCTGGTTTTATGAGCTTCTCTAAGTACCATTTCTCTCATATCTCCAAATTTTGGTACCCAAATCCTTTCAGCCCTATATCGGGGTCCGTCTTCCCGAATATTAAGATGTTTCTCCGATCCTTTGGGTATTTCATCCTTTAAATTTCCCTCTTTTAAAACTCCTTGTTACGCCTCCTTTATTTGAGTAGTAAGGTTATTATGAATCATTATATTCATAGATTTTACTCGAATGGGTTCTCTGTCCTTCCTGCTCAAGGCATCGGCTACCACATTTGCCTTCCCCGGGTGGTAACGAATCTCAAAGTCGTAATCATTCAATAATTCAATCCACCTACGCTGCCTCATATTCAGTTGTTTCTGATTAAATATGTGTTGAAGACTTTTGTGGTCGGTATATATAATACTTTTGACCCCATATAAGTAGTGCCTCCAAGTCTTTAATGCAAAAACAACCGCGCCTAATTCCAAATTAAGTGTCGTATAATTTTGTTCGTGAATCTTAAATTGTCTAGACGCATAAGCAATCACCTTCGTTCGTTGCATTAATACACAACCGAGACCTTGCTTTGATGCGTCACAATAAATCACAAAATCATCATTCCCTTCAGGCAATGACAATATAGGTGCCGTAGTTAGCTTTTTCTTCAATAACTGAAACGATTTCTCTTGTTCATCATTCCATTCAAATTTCTTCCCTTTATGCGTTAATGCAGTCAAGGGTTTTGCTATTCTGGAAAAGTCTCGGATGAACCTTCTGTAGTAACCAGCTAGTCCTAAAAACTGGCGTATGTGTTTCGGAGTTTTCGGGGTTTCCCACTTTTCAACAGTTTCTATCTTTGCCGGATCCACCTTAATACCTTCTTTGTTCACTATGTAACCGAGGAATTGAACTTCTTCCAACCAAAATGCACACTTTGAAAACTTAGCGTACAATTCTTCCTTCCTCAATACTTCTAACACCTTTCTCAAATGTTCACCGTGTTCTTGGTCATTCTTTGAGTAAATAAGTATGTCATCAATGAAAACAATGACAAACTTGTCAAGGTATGGTCCACACACTCGGTTCATAAGGTCCATGAACACAGCTAGTGCATTAGTTAAACCAAACGGCATGACCATAAACTCGTAATGATCGTAACGTGTTCTGAAAGCAGTCTTTGGAATATCATCTTCTTTCACCCGCATTTGATGATACCCAGAAAGTAAGTCAATCTTTGAATAAACAGACGAGCCTTGTAGTTGATCAAATAAGTCGTCGATTCTCGGTAGTGGGTAGTGGTTCTTGATGGTAAGTTTGTTCAACTCTCGGTAGTCGATACACAACCTGAATGTACCATCTTTGTTCTTGACAAACAAAACTGGAGCTCCCCACGGTGATGTGCTTGGTAGAATGAAACCACGCTCTAAAATTTCTTGTAATTGGCTTTGCAGTTCTTTCATCTCGCTGGGTGCGAGTCTGTAAGGAGCACGAGCTATTGGTGCAGCTCCTGGTACAAGATCTATTTGAAATTCAACGGATCGCTGTGGGGGTAATCCCGGTAATTCTTTCGGAAATACATCGGGAAATTCTTTTGCAATGGGAACATCATTGATGCTCTTTTCTTCAGTTTGTACTTTCTCGACGTGTGCTAGAACAGCATAGCAACCTTTTCTTATTAGTTTTTGTGCCTTCAAATTACTAATAATATGTAGATTCGTGTTGCCCTTTTCTCCGTACACCATTAAGGGTTTTCCTTTTTCTCGTATAATGCGAATTGAATTTTTGTAACAAACGATCTCTGCTTTCACTTCTTTCAACCAGTCCATACCGATTATCACATCAAAACTCCCTAACTCTACTGGTATCAAATCAATCTTAAATGTTTCGCTAACCAGTTTAATTTCTCGATTCCGACATATATTATCTGCTGAAATTAATTTACCATTTGCTAATTTGAGTAAAAATTTACTATCCAAAGGCGTCAATGGACAACTTAATTTAGCACAAAAATCTCTACTCATATAGCTTCTATCCGCACCCGAATAAAATAAAACTTTAGCAGATTTATTGTCAATAAGAAACGTACCCGTAACAAGCTCCTGGTCGTCCTGTGCCTCTGCCGCATTAATATTGAAAACTCTTCCGCGGCCTTATCCATTCGTGTTCTCCTGGTTCGGACAATTTCTAATAATGTGGCCCGGTTTTCCACATTTATAACAAACTACATTGGCATAACTTGCTCCGACACTACTTGCTCCGCCATTAATCTTTCCGACACCATTTGTTCCTTTCGTTCTATTAACTCCTGGTCCGTAGACCTCACACTTCGCCGTGCTATGACCATTTCTTTTACACTTGTTGCTAAATTTGGTGCAGAACCCCAAGTGATACTTTTCACACCTTTGGCATAGCTGCTTCTGATTGTTGTTGTTGTTGCGGTTATTATTGTTGTTGGGATGATTGTTGTAGTTGCTGTTGTTGTTGTTGTTGTTGTTGTTGGGCCGTTTGTTGTAGTTGCGATTGATGTTGCGATTGTTGGGATAATTGTTGCGATTATTGTTGTAATTGCTGTTGTTGTTGTATTGGTGATTCTTATCACCGTTTTCCTCCCACTTTCTTTTGACTTGCTTCACATTGGCCTCTTCGGTAGTATGTTCTTTAATTCTTTCTTGAATCTGGTTCACTAGTTTGTGAGCCATTCTACATGCCTGTTGTATGGAGGCGGGCTCGTGTGAACTTATATCTTCTTGGATTCTTTCCGGTAATCCTTTCACAAATGCGTCGATCTTCTCTTCCTCATCTTCGAATGCTCCCGGACACAATAGGCACAATTCTGTGAATCGTCTTTCGTACGTGGTAATATCAAATCCTTGGGTTCATAACCCTCTAAGTTCTGTCTTGAGCTTATTGACCTCGGTTCTGGGACGGTACTTCTCGTTCATCAAGTGCTTGAATGCTGACCACGGTAGTGCGTACGCATCATCTTGTCCCACTTGCTCTAGATAGGTATTCCACCATGTTAACGCAGATCCTGTGAAGGTATGCGTAGCGTACTTCACTTTGTCCTCTTCAGTACACTTACTTATGGCAAACACCGATTCGACCTTCTCGGTCCACCGTTTCAATCCGATCGGTCCTTCGGTTCCATCAAATTCCAAAGGTTTACAGGCAGTGAATTCTTTGTAGGTGCATCCTACACGATTTCCTGTACTGCCAGATCCAAGGTTATTGTTGGTATGTAGCGCAGCCTGTACTGCGGCTATGTTTGAAGCTAGAAAAGTACGGAATTCCTCTTCATTCATATTCACGGTGTGTCGAGTAGTCGGTGTCATTTCCTTCAAAATAGTCAAATGGAACAAGTTAATCATACAGAATATTAAGAGTAGTTAATAGTATTTCGTAGCATAATATGAACTCATTTATAAAAGCTTTTTCTTCATATTAGCGTTTTATAAGTTTAAATTCGGGTAGTACCTACCCGTTAAGTTCATACTTAGTAGCTAATATACAATTCAACTACTACAATTCTATATGAAAAACTGATTGTAATAATATTTCGCGTTCAAACTTTTATACAATATTTTACAAACTTACAATACCGCTTATTTTACATAAAGTATGAAATATAGCACACAATAACTTTGATACAAGATAGTTGTGAAGATAATTCTAGCTAGTACACAAGTCGTTCAGCAAAGGCAATAAAGACACGTAATTCATATGTCCAGAAACAAGTCATGCATTCTGGTTTTACTAGGACTACTTCCCATCCTTGGTCTTGTGGAACATAACCGTTATGGCCATTGATAAGACAGCGTGTTGTAACGTCGTCAAAGGGACGAGGGTTACGTAATGACCAACAGTCTCGTAATAACCTAAAAACCTCATTTCTTACCCCAATTACCGACTCCGTCACTTGTGAGAAGCGAACATTACTAACCCGTAAGCATAACATGCTTCTTTATGTTGCATGTTAGCCGCTTTTTCTAAATCACGAAGTCCTATATTCGGATATACTGAGTCAAAATAATTTCTTAACCCGTTGCGTAAAATAGCATTTGGGTTCCCCGCAATATATGCGTCAAAGTAAACACATCGTAACTTATGGATTTCCCAATGTGATATCCCCCATCTTTCGAACGAAAGCCTTTTATAAACCAAGGCATTCTTGGAACGTTCTTCGAATGTCTTACAAACTGATCTCGCCTTAAATAGTTGTGCCGAGGAATTCTGACCGACTCTAGACAAGATTTCATCAATCATGTCTCCGGGTAGGTCTCTTAAAATATTGGGTTGTCTATCCATTTTGTGTTTTTATACTGTAAAATAGACAAGAGTTAGATTCATAAAAAAAATACTTATTAATACAAGCAATTTTTACATATATCATAAAGCATAAGCACACTATATTACATATATTACACCACACGAATACAACTATCTTATTCCGACTCGCTCGTTTCTTCTTGTTCGGTTTTGGTTCGTTTTGCCAAGTTTCTAGGGATATATGATGTTCCCCTAATACGAGCCATCGTTGTCCACATTGGTTTAGAAAAACCTGGTGGTTTAGAGGTTCCCGGGTCATTGTTACAACTTAAGGACTTCGGGGGTTGACGATACATATAAAGTTCATCGGGGTTGGAATTAGATTTCTCTATTTTTATGCCCTTTCCCTTATTATTTTCTTTTGCCTTTTTAAATTCAGTTGGGGTAATTTCTATAACATCATCGGAATTCTCATCGAAATCCGATTCATCGGAGAATTGGTAATCCTCCCAATATTTTGCTTCCTTGGCGGAAACACCATTGACCATAATTAACTTTGGTCGGTTGGTTGAGGATTCTCTTTTACTTAACCGTTTTATTATTTCCCCCACCGGTTCTATTTCTTCTTCCGGTTCCGATTCTTCTTCCGGTTCCGATTCTTCTTCCGGTTCCGACTCTTCTTCCGGTTCCTCTTCGGGAACTTGTGAATCAGTCTACGAATCATTCCAATTTACATTTGACTCTTCATTATTATTAGGTGAGTCAATGGGACTTGTTCTAGAGGTAGACATCTATCACATAATATCAAACACGTTAAGAGATTAATATATCACATAATATTCATATGTTAAAAATATGTAGTTTCCAACAAAAATGTTAAGTAATCATTTTTAAAGAAAACACGGTCGAAGTCCAGACTCACTAATGCATCCTAACAAACTCGATAAGACACACTAATGCAAATTTTCTGGTTCTCTAAGACCAACGCTCGGATACCAACTGAAATGTCCCGTTCTTATTGATTAAAAACGTTCCATATTAATTGATTTCGTTGCGAGGTTTTGACCTCTATATGAGACGTTTTTCAAAGACTGCATTCATTTTTAAAACAAACCATAACCTTTATTTCATAAATAAAGGTTTAAAAAGCTTTACGTAGATTATCAAATAATGATAATCTAAAATATCCTGTTTACACACGACCATTACATAATGGTTTACAATACAAATATGTTACATCGAAATCAGTTTCTTGAATGCAGTTTTTACACAATATCATACAAACATGGACTCCAAATCTTGTCCTCATTTTAGTATGCAACAGCGGAAGCTCTTAGTATTCACCTGAGAATAAACATGCTTTAAACGTCAACAAAAATGTTGGTGAGTTATAGGTTTAACCTATATGTATCAAATCGTAACAATAGACCACAAGATTTCATATTTCAATACACATCCCATACATAGAGATAAAAATCATTCATATGGTGAACACCTGGTAACTGACATTAACAAGATGCATATATATAAGAATATCCCCATCATTTCAGGACACCCTTCGGATATGATATAAATTTCGAAGTACTAAAGCATCCGGTACTTTGGATGGGGTTTGTTAGGCCCAATAGATCTATCTTTAGGATTCGCGTCAATTAGGGTGTCTGTTCCCTAATTCTTAGATTACCAGACTTAATAAAAAGGGGCATATTCGATTTCGATAATTCAACCATAGAATGTAGTTTCACGTACTTGTGTCTATTTTGTAAATCATTTATAAAACCTGCATGTATTCTCATCCCAAAAATATTAGATTTTAAAAGTGGGACTATAACTCACTTTCACAGATTTTTACTTCGTCGGGAAGTAAGACTTGGCCACTGGTTGATTCACGAACCTATAACAATATATACATATATATCAAAGTATGTTTAAAATATATTTACAACACTTTTAATATATTTTGATGTTTTAAGTTTATTAAGTCAGCTGTCCTCGTTAGTAACCTACAACTAGTTGTCCACAGTTAGATGTACAGAAATAAATCGATAAATATTATCTTGAATCAATCCACGACCCAGTGTATACGTATCTCAGTATTGATCACAACTCAAACTATATATATTTTGGAATCAACCTCAACCCTGTATAGCTAACTCCAACATTCACATATAGAGTGTCTATGGTTGCTCCGAAATATATATAGATGTGTCGACATGATAGGTCGAAACATTGTATACGTGTCTATGGTATCTCAAGATTACATAATATACAATACAAGTTGATTAAGTTATGGTTGGAATAAATTTGTTACCAATTTTCACGTAGCTAAAATGAAAAAAATTATCCAATCTTGTTTTACCCATAACTTCTTCATTTTAAATCCGTTTTGAGTGAATCAAATTGCTATGGTTTCATATTGAACTCTATTTTATGAATCTAAACAGAAAAAGTATAGGTTTATAGTCGGAAAAATAAGTTACAAGTCGTTTTTGTAAAGGTAGTCATTTCAGTCGAAAGAACGACGTCTAGATGACCATTTTAGAAAACATACTTCCACTTTGAGTTTAACCATAAATTTTTGGATATAGTTTCATGTTCATAATAAAAATCATTTTCTCAGAATAACAACTTTTAAATCAAAGTTTATCATAGTTTTTAATTAACTAACCCAAAATAGCCCGCGGTGTTACTACGACGGCGTAAATCCGGTTTTACGGTGTTTTTCGTGTTTCCAGGTTTTAAATCATTAAGTTAGCATATCATATAGATATAGAACATGTGTGTAGTTAATTTTAAAAGTCAAGTTAGAAGGATTAACTTTTGTTTGCGAACAAGTTTAAAATTAACTAAACTATGTTCTAGTGATTACGAGTTTAAACCTTCGAATAAGATAGTTTTATATATATGAATCGAATGATGTTATGAACATCATTACTACCTCAAGTTTAGTAGGTAAACCTACTAGAAGTGACAAGAAATGATCTAGCTTCAAAGGATCTTGGATGGCTTGAAAGTTCTTGAAGTAGGATCATGACACAAAAACAAGTTCAAGTAAGATTTTTACTCGAATTAAGATAGTTTATAGTTATAGAAATTGAATCAAAGTTTGAATATGAATATTACCTTGAATAAGAAAGATAACCTACTATATATAACAAAGGTTTCTTGATCTTAGATGATTACTTGGAATGGATTAGAAAGCTTGGAAGTAAATTAGTAAACTTGAAGGGATTTTTGAAGTGTTCTTGAAGTGTTCTTCCTATGATGATTATAGCTTGATTCTTGAAGTGATTTTTGATGAAGATGATGATTAACTACTGGAAAAATACGTTCATAATAGTGTGTGTGTGTGTTGAGAGAGAATTAGAAAGAGAATTGGAAGTGAAATGGAGTGAATGATGAGTGGTAATTGGTGAGTGGTGAGTGGGGTTAAAAGGAGTTCTAGTTAGTTGACTAGCTCATGGTAGAAGTTAAAATTGATTAGTCATACATGACATAATCAAGAGTGGAATTCCATGCTAGTTCCTATTGGTATATACTCATAGTAAGTACGTTTTGAAGCTGTGTATAATACGGGTAAGAATACGACTAGAATTCTTGATGAAAGAAAAGAATGGAAAAGTAACTGTAACCATTTTTGTTAAGTATGAGTGTTTTGATATATGTCTTGAAGTCTTCCAAAAGTATTTTAATACATCTAAATACACTACATGTATATACATTTTAACTGAGTCGTTAAGTCATCGTTAGTCGTTACATGTAAGTGTTGTTTTGAAACCTTTAAGTTAACGATCTCAATTAATGTTGTTAACCCATTGTTTATTATATCTAATGATATGTTAAATTATTATATTATCATGATATTATGATATATTAATATATCTTAATATGATATATATACATTTAAATGTCGTTACAACGATAATCGTTACATATATGTCTCGTTTCGAAATTCTTAAGTTAGTAGTCTTGTTTATATGTATATAACTCATTGTTAATATACTTATGGAGATACTTACTTATCATAATCTCATGTTAACCATATGTATACCCATATATATATCATCATGTCGTTTTTACAAGTTTTAACGTTCGTGAATCGCCGGTCAACTTGGGTGGTCAATTGTCTATATGAAACATATTTCAATTAATCAAGTCTTAACAAGTTTGATTGCTTAACATGTTGGAAACATTTAATCATGTAAATATCAATCTCAATTAATATATATAAACATGGAAAAGTTCGGGTCACTACATTGTACTAGCAAGTTAATGCGACGTGCTCGCGTAACAATGATTAGCTACCATTGTTACGGGTTCAAATCATGTCAAACAAGCGATGTACGATGATTTTTGAACAAGATGGGGTAGTGTAGTGTATATGTATATACATATGTGTTAAGTCCTTTCGTTTCGTTGCTTAATTTTACTTCGTTTTATAGAATGAAGATAAGAAATGGACACGACACCAATGACGGAAGTACGAGTGAGGACGTTGAACTCACAGCCAAGGTTGAGGCCATCTTTAAAAGGCTAAAAAAGGATTTTCTCGACGATGTTCTAAAGGTCTTTCAAGAGTCGGTTGATGGACAAGTGACCGAAATGATCAATGAATGAATGAAAACCGCGATCGAGGAGGCTTTAGAAGCTAGAAACATTTATCCTCGAGGCGAAGGGGGCGAAGGTAATGGTGAGGGTGGAAGGCGGGACTTCCACTACAAGAATTTCAAGAATACTCAACCTCCGATGTTTAATGGGGTGAGGGATCCATTGAAAAGCACTTGTTGGATTTCTGATATCGAGGGGGCGTTCCGTGCCGCGGAGTGTCCTCCCGAGAAAAAGACGAGGTACGGGTCTAGCATGTTGCGTGAAGAGGGCAAGTTGTGGTGGGACGATAAAATCAAATTATATGGTGAAGAGCAATGCATGAGCTTGACATGGGAGGAGTTTAAGAAGGAATTTTTCCAAGAATACCGAACTCCTTCCGACCTTGATAAAATCCGGGACGAGTTACACAATTTGCAACAAGGTTCAATGGACTTGGTTACTCTCAAGTCTACCTTCTTGGCAAAGACTCGTTTTTGTCCGGAGTATGTTGGTGATGACCACAAGTTGATGCTAGATTTTTATCGTACACTAAGCGACGAGTTAAAGCGTAAGATTAGTCGGGGTATGGCTAAGTCTTTTGACGAATTATTTGAGTTATCCCGGGGCTTCGAACCGGAAGTTCCAAGACAAAGTGATTTCTCCTTTTCTAAGAGAAAATTCGAAGGTTCGAGCCAATCGAACTTTTCAAGCAAGAGGAACAAGAAGGGCTGATGTGATGAGAGGGGTATATGAAATAGTTATATTTTTACAAGGAAATACTATTAAATACGATACAATTTTACACAAGTGATTTATTTATTTATAGAGTGGATATACCTAAACCTAGCTACAACACTTATAGGCAGTGTACCTAATCGTACAGTAGTGTAGTTTTTAGTAAGTCCGGTTCGTTCCACAGGGAGACTTAAACTAGTTCAACGCTATATTTTTAAAACTATATTTATAAAAATACAAAAATATATACAAGTAGTATTATTATTATAAAAGGGGATTTTTACCGTTTAATGACTGGTTTGTCGATTTTAAAACTTTAGTCGGAGTTAAAACCTAATGTAAAATATTAAAAATAACTTAAATTAAAGCGTAAAATAAATAACGATAATGAAATTGCGTTAAATAAAAATGCGATAAAATAAAATTGCGATAATTAAAAAGTACGATAATTAAAAGTGCAATTAAATACAATGACAATAAATAAAAGTGCGATAATTAAAAGTGCAATTAAATATGAAATAAAGAAATTATGCTTATTTAAACTACCGTAATCATGATGTTTGACGTGTTGTTTTTAGTTTATTCCCATGGGTTAATTGTCCTTTGTCCTGGAGTATTTGATATGTCCATACGGATTTGTCCATAATAGTCCATCAGTCATAATCATAAAATGCGGAAGTCTTCGTCAAATTATTCTTATTCCTGAAGTCAAATATTCCAACTAATTGGGGATTCGAATTGTAACAAGGTCTTAATACTTTGTTTAATGAATACACCAGGTTATCAACTGCGTGTAAACCAAGGTTTTACTACTTTGTTAACAATTACACCAATTACCCTTGAATGTAATCCACCCTTGTTTCAACAAGTCTATTAACCATTAATCCAGTTCCGTGTCCGGTAAAATGAACAATTATTGGTATTTATAGATATCCCGCCCACCGTACCCGGTCAAGCGTATGTGGTTATATATAAATACGTCAAATTATAAGTCTATATATTAAATTAACGAGGTATCATTTAGTTAATATAAAGCCCATTAATAGTCCATAGTCTAATTTCCACAAGTGTCGTTCTTTTATCCAAACCCCAATTATGGTCCAAAACCCAATTACCCAATTTTAATATTTAGCCCAACATCATGATTACTTCGGCATTAAATAAGCATAATAATAACTTAGCTACGAGACATTAATTAAAAAGGTTGAACATAACTTACAATGATTAAAAATAGCGTAGCGTTACACGGACAGAATTTCGACTTACACCCTTACAACATTCGCTAACATACCCTTATTATTAGAATTAAAATTAAAATTAAATTAAAATTATAATATATATATATATATATATATATATTTGTTTACGTGAGAGAGATAGATAGATGGTATATATTGTGCAAAAGATCAACCAAAACTGCGAAATTTATAGGATGTCACCTGTCTCTATTCACCATGCGATCGCATGGAGTTTAGGCTTTCAGGCCATGCGATCGCATGGCCACTTTTTCCAGGTCACATGAGCTTGTTTCTATCTTGCCGACGGTTTTAAATATAATATATAATATATAAATAATTTTAAGAATTATTTAAATATTATACTATATTTATATGCATAGTTGACTTGTAATTTTTAGTCCGTTGCGTCAAGCGTTGAGAGTTGACTTTGGTCCCAGTTCCGGATTTTCGAACGTCCTTGCGTATAATTTAATATCTTGTACTTTGCGTTTTGCGTCTTGTACTCTTGTAATTTTGAGACGTTTCTCATTAATAATTGGAACCACTTTGATTGTATTTTGTACTTTTGAACTTTTTGGTCGTTTGCGTCTTCAATTTGTCGAATATGTCTTTTGTCTTCACCTTTTATTATTTAAACGAATATCACTTGTAAATAGAACAATTGCAACTAAAAGATTGTCTTTCTTGAGGGATAATGCTATGAAATATATGTTCGTTTTGAGCATTATCAAATATTCTCACACTTGAGCGTTGCTTGTCCTCAAGCAATATATTCTTGAAATAAAAATACTAGAATCACTTCTTTATTCTTCACACTTTGTACATCAATGATTTCTATACGGCGGTATAAACAATGATAGTAACGTTATGGTTTACAGTCCCACATGACTATGAAAATTTAGATCCTTTAGGAAATTGGATCTTTATGAAAACATTTGATCTTTTGAAAATACGATCTAGCTTTTACCCTAGATAAGTTTTCCGGAATAACCCTTCACCGGTGTTTGCAAAATGTTTTTGTGGGTTTGGTGGGTTTCAGATTTGAAAATTTTAGCTCAAAACTTGCAGTTTTGTGTCACCCACTTGCTAACCTTGAATTGGGAAAGCAACACGTCCAGTATACTTGCTCCGTATATTACCTTTCGGTAAACTACCGTCCGATTGTAAAGGAAAGCGTTGAACAAGCAAACTGTTAAGGCAATGATCCCTGACATGCTTTTAATTATGGTCTATAACGTGTCGGATGCAATTACTATCCTTTGTAGGAGCAATAGTAAAGCTCACCCTATAGTTTTTTGGTCTGGCACAAGGTCCTGTCTTTAACCATGCTATGCAACCACCGTTCTTACGGTTGACACCCGATTTGGTTCAGGTGACCTGATGAATTCCAGGTGAATTCCTAAGATTTTACGTTCAATGGTAATGGACGCATTAAAAATGGGTTTTCAGAAAACAAATCGGTTTGTAATTTGATCAAAATATTTTCTCGTTCAAGCTCGAGTTTAGATATCATCGAATTCCATGAGTTTGTAATTCTCAATATTTAAGGTCAATCTCTAGAATTGAGTAATATCAGGCTTAAAAGCTGATTTTTAATCTTTAAGGAGATTATCCTTTTCTGGGGGTCTGATTCATTAGTTTTATCAAGCTAATTTGCACGGCGCCCTCCCCATTTTACGAGACAGATCCTCTCATGGTTAGGATAAGTCTGACCACTTGGCGACCCTGTTTGATGCTGAGATCCGTGAATTTCTAGCCGAGTTTCGAGAAAACTTTTCAAGGTTTTTCGTAGACTCTACAACTGGTCTGGACGACAACTTCCTGACCTAAATCAAGGAGCGCGTGTCTTTTTCGGAAGACTTTACTTCCTTTTAATGATGGAATTGATTCATCGTGTAGATCCATCTTTCTTTCAAATATATTATAAGAAATTGGGTAAAACGGTTAATTTTGTCCAAAACAAAAGTATCCTCAGTTATTTGTACAAATATATGTGATATATGTTCAAAATAACTTGGTAAATTTTTCCCACACTTGGCTTTTATATTCCTTTCTTTGTCTTTTTATTATCCTCTATTCCATTTTAAATGAATTCTAACATTTTGGTTTGTTTCTCAATTTATGTCCTTTCTGAGGTAACAATAATTTCGGTGTTAACACCTAGTTTTATCGTTCATAAATATGTATAAACATGATTTTGAGTTCATTTAATTGAAAATTTTGAAAAATTTTACTAGAATTGGGTAGTCAGTATATAAGACTAAGGCTGTTCTTTATTATCAGAGAGCACTAGATTCTAATACAACTACTGCGTTACTAGTATTTTTAATGGTAACCAAGTGTATAAGTTAAAATTTTTTAAAAATCTGAAAGAATTTAACCCCTTCCCACACTTAAGATCTTGCAATGCCCTCATTTGCAAGAAATCAGTAACAATTTAAATTATTGAGGGTGTTTAGCATAGAAAAATGATTAAATTTTACCAAAGTTTCCAAACATATTTCAGATAAATGGTGCACATCATTTGTTCACTCTGTCTTGTTGTTACATTACATTTGTTTTTTATTTTGTCGTCAAAATTAGTAGCTTTTGCTGAACTTAATGACAGTCTTTGAAAATGCGCTGTTTTACCCTGTTGTGTACATGAAATAAAATACATACAATACAAATATAAACATGCATGGTAATTTGAAGTGGGACTTAAAATCTCACTTTCAAATCAAATATGAAATATTAGTACAAAATAATTAAAATATTAAACAATACAATAAAAGTATCAAAATATAACGTGTTTAAACATAAATAAACAGAAATAATAAAAAGATAAAATTCATAAAAATTACCAACAGGAACTATATCAATCTGGATAGGGGTTCCAGTTCATGTCATCGTCCGGGTTCGATGGTTGGTGATAGGTGTGCTGGTATGCCTGGTTAGGGTCGTAGAGAATAAATGGTGGTCTCATCTCAGGCTGGTGTGGAGGATAGTAAGTGGGTCGGGTCGGGACGTAGTGCTCCTGAGGTGACAGCCGGCTCATAATCTGACGCTGATGATAGTCCCATCTATCATGCTGTCGTTGCCTGGAATGCTCGTAATCATTCTGGGCTTGCCACTGCTCCATCCGATGAAATCTCTCCGCGTTTGTCATATCTACCTCATCTACACGCTGGTAGACATCAGTCATAGCCTCCTGAATGACATCCCTAATGTCATCCGCTTCCTCCATTTCCTCGTCTGAACCTCTCTCTACCTGAGGATGATTACCTTCATAGGGTACTGGCTGATTGCGTCTACTCTTTAATACCTTAGCACCCGCATAAACCCTCAATCCTAAAGGCTCAACATGTTCTCTACATACCAAAAGTGGACCCCCTTGATCCCTATCTACACCTAAATACTCTCCAATGAGAGTAACAAAAATACCTCCTCCAATTATACCCCCTTCCTGTATTCCTTCCACCATCTTAGACAAATAAAAACCAACACAGTAAGGGATATTAACAAACCTTCTTGGGTCTCGAATACACTTTAGGTAAAATAAATCATGTAAGGTCATTTTCTCCTTGTTGTGACCTCTCTGTGTAATCGAGTTAGCCAAAAATCTATGAATTATACGAAGCTCGGCCCTGTTAATATGTAAGTAGGTATGTGTTCCTGCCCGCCCAAAAATATTATAATCTGACATACGCCTCCAGACGGCGTTCGCATCAAAATTCCTATCTACCCTTTCACCACGATAAATCAAATTAATACAATCGGGTAGTAGTAATTCACTAGGAGTATATATCTGCAAAGCCCTGGCCATGTCCAGCATGGACATCCTGTACATCCTACGGCCAAGTATAAATCTAAGAAAACTTCTATCATCTAATCTATCTACATCTACATTTAATGCTATAGTACTCATCAGCTCAACACACCATTCCTTATATACAGGTCTACGAATGGTGAATAAACGTTTCCAATCGGTAAAAGAAGAACTGCCATACCTTTGAATCAAATGCTGTCTAACTGAGTTAGTAAGTTGGACCCTTTCCAAAGGATCCCAATCGATTACCCTTGGCACTTCTACATTTTTTGGTATCAGTTTGAATTTGTTACTTTGATATGCCGGGTAATCCCTCCAGCTTCTATCGAATCTCAGATTAGGATGCAACGTGTGTTCAGGAATCATTGGGTATTCTACTGGCGGATGTATCGAAAATACTATAAAGGCATCAACAAATTGTAGCGGATCATAATAAGGTACGTGTTGATCAGGCTGTTGTTGTGGTTCCAGTTGTTGTTCTTGTTCAGGTTCATATTGCATTTCAGGTTCAGGTTCCGGAACAGGTTGCCTGGATGATGATGTTGCACCATCAGTATCTGTAAATCTCTGCAAAACACATTAAACACCAAATTTGTGCATCCAAATATGCATTAGTGTTAGCAAAATAACAATTTAAAACAATCACAATGACATGTTCAATCAAAATTAAACTTATACACATTTTCACAATTTTTACAATTCTACACTTTTCAAATAAGCATATATGAAAATGTATACAAAGTTCATAAGCATTCAACTCAAATAACATGTTAAAACATCCATTACTAACAATTAAACAAGTCTCAAATGGCAATTATATCAAATTAATCAAGTTCATGAATATTGGACCTAAAAAGTCCACTTTAATTCTCAAAAATCATGTTTAGGATCAAAGTTTGGATCATTTAGCTACCTAAACATGTTACACTACTTAATTTAGCAATAATTCATGACAAAAATCGGCCATAACCTGTTTATATCAAAAAGCTCCAAATTGCTCAAGAACACAAACCCTAGATTCCTAAAATTTTTGAAGTTTTTTGCTTCAAATCATGTTAAATAGCATCAATCTAGGTTATACATGCATAAAATACTAACAATTTAACTCTAATTACACTAGAAACTAACAAAATTAAATTAGGAAAAATATATCTCAAGAACACTTAAAATCAAATTTAAAGAGGTTTAGGGATGTAATTGTTACCTTTCTTGATAAACTTCTGAACAATTTCATGTTTAGAGCGGATTGTAGCAAGAAATTTGGTGAATTTTGGTGAAAAATGATGAAATTTGAGAGGTTTTTGGAGAGTGCTCGTGTTTTGTGTGTGTGTGTGTGTGTTTTGTGGACAGAAGCAGCTCGCTGGACTTTTTCTATCTGACCTGAAATTCAGCTCCATGCGATCGCATGGGGTCCGGGAACAGTTGATTTTTTTTTTTTTTTGTAAAAACCTTATACTAATGAATAATATAATTAATTAAAAATTAAAATTTTGTTTCTTTTTAGGATGAGGGCGTTTCGGATCGTTGTCCTAGTCCGTCCCTCGACAAAATTTTAAAATTTGTCATTTTTTAAGCGCGGTTTTAGGAGTAAAGATTTTTGGGTTTTTTAAATGTTTTTGGCATACTTTAATTCAATAAGATTAAAAATAATGATAATAAAAGTTCTCGTCCCTCCCTTGGGTAGAGCAATTTCGGTTCAACGACCTAGTTTTCAACTCACGACGAATTTTAAAAATCACATTTTTAACTTAACAAAATAAAGTAAATTTTTGTTTTTAAATTCACACCAAACTTAAATGCATAAAATTAAAAATTAATATTATTAATACAAACTTTATATTAAAAATTTTGTTTTTAAACATACAAACTTATTTTAAACATATTAATTTTTCAAATATTTACAAACTTAAATATATTGATTTTAAAAAGTTTACAATATTATTTTAATATTAATATATTAATAAACAAAGTAAAAATAAAATTAAAAATCTTTTTGGTCTTTTATCCCACTTTAATCAATCAAATATTATCAAAAATATACGCCCCTCTTTTCGGTAAAGTAATTTCGGCTATATTACCTAGTTTTACTCCTGACGAATTTCTGAAATATTTTGGGTTGATTGATTAAAGATATTTATATCTTAAGAATAAACGGTAAATTTCGCAGTGATGTAATAAATTTTTGTATGATATCAATAATTTCGGTCGCAAAACCTAATTTTATTGAGTATCAATTTAATACTTTATAGCGAACAATTTAGCGTTTATTATCAAAAAGTTAAAAGCAATAAAATAAAAATAAAAACTGTACATGCTTACCTGTGAGATAGAATTCTCAGTGACCTGCTTTAGCCCACTCATAAGATAATCGGACTAATTGGTTTTCCATAGCTACATAGGCATAACCTCGAGCATTCAACGATTTTTCTTCGAAACATATGAATGGTCCTTCTCTGCATAAAGTATCGAACTCGGTATTGGAATATGTCTGATTCGTCGACCATTTTCCTTCGTGTGACCATTTTTCGCATTTGTGACATCTTTCAAGGTGTCGTGCTCTTCTTTTCGCTGCAGATTTTGATTTTCCTTTACCAAAAAGTAACTTATTATGATCGTTTCTGAGTTCTTTTTTTACTCCGTCCAATTTGGCTCTTATTACTCATACCAGGTCACTCGGGAGTGTGTCATTATTACGTTTAGTGATCAAAGTGTGTAGCATTAGACCATGGTTTAGTTCACAGGAATTCTTCATCTCGTAAAACCTAAAAAAAATAAAAATTCAGAATGGGGGGTGAAGACTAATTCTTTAGGGTCTGCTAGGGAAAGACCATTAGGATTCCATTCTCGAGAACTACACGAAAACAGAAAATCTAACTCTAATAGAAATACATATTACCCTAAAAAGATTCGAACCTCCCCACACTTAGTTAGATGTGGTGTTGAAATTGTGATTGACTTCATTGTCAACTTCCATCGGATCATGTACGTAATGTTTAACTCTGTGACCATTAACTTTAAATTCAATCCCATTTGAATTTATTAACTCTATTGTTCCATATGGGAAAACTCTTTTGACTATAAATGGTCCAGACCATCTTGATTTCAATTTTCCAGGAAATAGCTTGAATCGTGAATTAAAAAGAAGAACTCTATCTCCTTCTTTAAATTCTTTTTAACTTCTGATTCTTTTATCGTGCCATTTCTTCGTTCTTTCTTTATAGATTAACGAATTTTCGTATGCTTCATGTCTCAATTCTTCTAATTCATTTAGTTGACTTAATCGTAGACGTCCAGCTTCATGTAAATCAAGATTACATGTCTTCAAAGTCCAAAATGCTTTGTGTTCAATTTCTACTGGAAGATGACATGCTTTTTCGTAAACGAGTTTAAAAGGTGTGGTTCCAATTAGAGTTTTGTAGGCTGTTCTAAAAGCCCAGAGTGCATCCTCCAATTTCATGGACCATTCCTTCGGATTTGATCCTACGGTTTTCTCTAGAATACGTTTTAAAGCTCGGTTTGTATTTTCAACTTGTCCACTTGTCTGTGGATGATAAGCAGTGGAGATTTTATGAGTTACTCCATATCTTTTGAGAACTTTCTCAAGTTGATTGTTACAAATATGAGTACCCGATCACTTATTAAAGCTTTCGGTGTTCCAAACCTAGCAAAAGACGTTTTAAAAAGTTGACTACAACTCGTGCATCTTTAGTCGGGAGAGCTTGTGCTTCCGCCCATTTAGATACATAATCAATGGCAATGAGAATGTAGAGATTATTATGAGATTTTGGAAATGGACCTATAAAGTCAATACCCCAAATGTCAAATACTTCACATACTTGAATGACATTTTGTGGCATTTCATCATGTTGACTTATTTTTCCGGCCCTTTGACAAGCATCACAGGATTTGCAAAGAAGGTGTGCGTCTTTGAAAATTGTAGGCCAATAGAGTCCAGCATCGTAAACTTTTCTTGCTGTGAGCTGAGGCCCATAATGTCCTCCTGTTGGTCCTGTGTGACAATGGTTTAAGATTTGACTAGGTTCATCTCTGAATACACATCGGCGTATTATTCCATCGGGACAACTTTTAAACAAATGTGGATCTTCCCAGAAATAGTGTTTTATATCACTAAAGAATTTCTTTCATTTTTGGTACGATAATCCTTTTTCAAGGAATCCACATACTAAGTAGTTTGCATAGTCTGCAAACCATGGAATTTCATTATAGTCTATCTTCAATAGATATTCATCAGGAAAGTTGTCTTGTATGGCCGATTCATTTAGAACTTCTAATTCAGGATTTTCAAGACGAGAAAGATGATCGGCGGCGAGATTTTCTGCTCCCTTTTTGTCTCGGATTTCAATATCGAACTCTTGTAAGAGTAAGATCCAATGGATTAATCTTGGTTTGGCATCTTGTTTCGAAAATAGGTATCTAAGAGCAGAATGGTCAGTATAGACCACCGTTTTAGCTAGAACGAGATATGAACGAAATTTGTCAAAAGTAAAGACAATAGTAATGAGTTCTTTTTTAGTAGTTTTATAATTTGTTTGTGCTCCTTGTAACGTCTTACTAGCGTAATAAATAGGTTGAAATCGTTTTTCAATCCTTTGTCCTAAAACGGCTCCCATTGCAAAATCACTTGTATCGCACATAAGGTCAAACGGTAGATTCCAATTTGGAGTTATCATGATCGGCGCATTAGTAAGTTTTTCTTTAAGAATATTAAAAGATTTGATGCATTCATCTGAAAAGATGAATGGAGCATCCTTTTCTAGGAGTTTATTCATAGGAGTGGCAATTTTAGAAAAATCTTTTATGAAACGTCGGTAAAAACCGGCATGCCCTAGAAAACTCCTAACTCCTCTAACATTGGTGGGATGTGGAAGTTTAGCAATTACATCTACTTTAGCTCTATCCACTTCAATTCCTTCCTTTGAAATTTTATGACCAAGAACGATGCCTTCTTTAACCATGAAATGACATTTCTCCCAATTAAGTACTAGATTTGATTGTTCGCATCTAATAAGCATTCGTTCAAGATTAACTTGACATGATTCAAATGTATCACCGAAGACTGAAAAGTCATCCATGAAAACTTCCATGCATTCTTCTATCATGTCGTGAAAAATCGCCATCATGTACCTTTGAAAGGTTGCAGGGGCATTGCAAAGTCCAAATGGCATGTGTTTATAAGCAAAAGTACCATAAGGGCACGTGAACGTGGTTTTTTCTTAGTCCTCGGGTGCTATTGGAATTTGAAAATATCCGGAAAAACCGTCAAGAAAACAATAGTAACTGTTTCCGGCTAATCTTTCCAACATTTGATCAATGAAAGGTAAGGGAAAGTGATCTTTTCTGGTGGCGTCATTTAATTTTCTATAATCAATACAAACACGCCATCCTGTTACAGTCCTAGTAGGAATAAGCTCATTTTTCTCATTTGTGATGACAGTCATGCCACCCTTCTTAGGTACGCATTGAACTGGGCTTACCCATGGACTATCAGAAATTGGATAAATTAAACCTGCATCAAGCAGTTTAATAATTTCTTTCTTAACAGCTTCTTGCATATTAGGATTTAGTCTTCTTTGGCGTTGCACATACGTTTTATGACCTTCTTCCATAAGGATTTTATGTGTGCAATACGAAGGACTTATTCCTTTAATATCATGAATTTTCCATGCAATAGCTGGTTTATGAGCTTTTAGCACAGAAATGAGTTGAGATTTTTCATTTTCAGTAAGAGAAGATGATATTATTACAGGTAATTCAGATTCACCATGTAAATAAGCATATTCCAAATGGTTTGGAAGTGGCTTTAACTCTAATGTCGGTGGTTCTTCTATCGATGATTTATATCTATATATGTCTTCTTTTTTTAGCATTTGAGTTTCTTCTGTTATTAGTTCATATCCATTAGCCATAAGTGTAGTTAACATTTTAGTTTCATCAATTGGTTCAATTCCTTCTCCTAAAGAACATTCTCCTGTTCTTTGTAATTCTGGAAATTCTTCTAACAATTCTGCATGTGAATCTATAGTTTGAATATAATAACATGTATCATCTGCAGATTGCGGTTGTTGCATGGCTCTATCAACATAAAAGGTGACACTCTCGTCCTCTATACTTAGGGTCAGTTTCTTACCAAACACTTCTATTATTGCTTTAGCCGTGTTTAAGAATGGTCTTCCTAATATGAGAGAAACTCGAGAATCTTCTTCCATGTCCAGAATAACAAAATCTACTTGAAATACTAAAGTACCAACTTTAACTAGCATGTTCTAAATTATCCCTCTAGGATATTTTACTGATCGATCGGCTAGTTGTATGCTTATTCGTGTTGGTTTCAATTCTCCAAGGTCTAGTTTAGCGTATAGTGAATACGGCATTAAATGTATACTAGCACCTAAGTCTGCCAATGCTTCTATTGAACTAAGACTACCCAGAAAACATGGAATTGTGAAACTTCCTGGATCTGATAATTTTTCTGGTATCTTATTCAATAGTACTGCAGAACAATTAGCATTCATAGTAACAGCCGAGAGTTCTTCCATTTTCTTTCTATTTGTGATTAGATATTTCAGAAATTTAGCATATCTAGGCATTCTTGAAATTACATCAATGAAAGGAAGATTTACATTTATTTGTTTAAACATATCCAAGAATTTGGATTGCTCGGCTTCAAGTCTCTCTTTTCTCATTTTACTCGGGTAAGGAAGTGGTGGTTGGTATGGTTTAACATAAGATTTAGCCTTAACTATTTTATCTTCATTAACCTTTTCAACTACCGGTTCTGTTTCCTTATCTTGCTTAGGTTGTGGTTCTTGTGGAGTAGGAATAGCTTCATCAGAAATTACAGGTATTTCAGGTGGTTTAAGTGTAATACCACTTCTTGTGGTAATGGCTTTAGCTGTTTCATTCCGGGGGTTTGCATTTGTATCACTAGGTAGACTTCCCGGTTTTCTTTCACCTATCAACCTTGCTAGGTTACTTGCTTCTTGTTCCATATTTTGAATCGAAGCTTGTTGATTTCTAAATGCTTGAGCATTTTGTTCATTGGTTTGTTTCTGAGATGTGAAAAACTGAGTTTGAGATTCAACTAGCTTCGACATCATATCTTCTTAATTTGGCTTTTTATCATCGGTTTGTGGTGGTTTATTTTGAAAAATAGGTCTTTGCTGATTGTAAGTATTGTTGGATACTTATTGATTGCTTGGACCTTGTTGTTGTTGTATGGGACATTTCGGTTATAATTCTGATTTTGATTGTAGATTGGCCTTGGCGGTTGATAATTATTCTGATAATTATTTCCAGGCCTTTGGTTCATGTATGAAACATTCTTTCTTTGTTCCATTGTTAGTTCAATATTGAGACAATCTTTTGTCAAATGTGGTCCTCCACACTGCTCACAACTAATTCGTATTGAGTGGATATCTTTAGTCATCTTTTCCATTCGTCTCTCGACAGCATCTATCTTTGTGGAAATGGAATCGAAGTCATGGCTAGAATCGGCTCTAGCTGCTTTAGATGATCTAATGATATCTTTTTCTTGGTGCCACTCATGTGAGTGAGAAGCAGTGTTATCAATAATTTTGTAAGCGTCAGTTGCGGTTTTCTTCATAATGGAACCACCAGCTGCTATATCGATGTCTTTTCTTGTAGTGATGTCGCATCCTTGGTAGAATATTTGTACTATTTAACAGGTGTCTAAACCATGTTGCGGACATCCTCTTAACAACTTTCCAAATGTTGTCCACGCTTCATATAAAGTTTCGTTTGGCTTTTGTGTGAACGTAACAATTTCTCCTTGAAGTCTCACGGCTTTAGATGCCAGAAAGAATTGTTTAAGAAATTTTTCAACTAAGACGTCCCATGTATCAATCGCCCCTTCAGGTAATGATTCTAATCAATCTTTGGCTTCTCCCTTTAAAGTCCAGGGAAATAACATGAGATATATCTGTTCATCCTCAACTTCTCGGATTTTAAATAGTGTACAGATCCTATTAAAGGTACGAAGATGTTCGTTTGGATCATCCTTCGGCGCACCACTAAATTGGCATTGATTAGTTACCATCTGTAGGATTTGTCCTTTGATTTCATAATCTGGCGCATTAATGTCGGGTTGAGTAATTGCGTGACCTTGGCCAGTGCGTTTAGCTCGCATTCGGTCTTCCATACTTAGAGGTTCCAGATTTTCCAAAATTTAATTTGTTGAATCTGAATCACTAAAGGATTCTGATTTAATGGTTGGTTCCTCGACAATCTCTGTTTGAATGATTGGTGGTTCCGGAGGAAAGATTCATGGTTCAGGATCTCTGAATTGTCCCTGAAGATCCTCCGGATTCTCAATTGTGAGGTCGGGTTCAAAAAATGGATTATCGAAAATTTGAATTGGAGTACTTGGTTGACTGGATGATGATTCTAAAGAAAAATCAACGGCGACAATATTTACTAGATGTCTTGATCGAGTTATAGGTGGTGAACGTACAAAAGGTGATGAACGTTTTGCTCGGTGCATTCACTGAATATCCTAATAGTTATAAAAATAAAAATTATATAAGTTATCAAATTAATAGACTTTTATGCTTTTGCCCACGTTTCGAATAGCCAAAAGATGTAGCAGGGAGCCAGAACCCTTTAAATCGAAAGCTCACAACTCAGCCACTAACAAATCCAGCTATTACTACGAAGCAGAAAATTTGGATGTCTATCAATTTAACCACTTAAAATAATTTTTCGTTGAAGTTTAAAGAAATTTTAGAGAAGAAATAGAAAATTCTATGTCCTAAAAACTAGAGCGTCGAGAAATAAGAAAGAAAAAGAGCGCGTCGAAAAACGTCGAAAAATAAAAGGAACTAAAAACTAAGAATTAAAAGTTGCGTCTAAAGATATTAAAGCTTAAAAGAAAAACTAAATTCCAAATGACAATAACTTAAAATGGTACTAATATCTTAAAACGGCGTCGCAAAATTCTAAAGCACCTAAATCTTAGTCTAAAGAAAAAGTACTTAAGGGATTTTACGGCAAAGCCTAAAAATCTAGAAATAAAAATAACTATGGCGAAAACTATAACTTAAAACTAAATATGAGCGAAAAATACAAATATTACGCTAAAACAAATAAAAAGATACAAAATATAAAAAAATAATCTTAAAGTTGTAAAAAGTACAATTTTTATAAAAATATTATTTTTATATTATTTATTTTATAAAAGTATTAATTTTATAATTTATTAAAACTAATTAAACTAAATAAAACAAATTAATTAAAACTTAAAATTAAATATTTAAATACATAACCCTAATTAGGGTTTTAATTAAATAATAATTATAATTATTACACCGTAATTATTACAGGAATCAGTCAACTGTGGCGTGTCAGGAGGGTTCATGCGATCGCATGAATTTTTGCCTTCGGGCTCATGCGGTCGCATGAGCTAGGGTTTCGGGCAAGTATATGGGCTGCTACAGTACCAGGCCGAATGTTTTTATATTTTTTTTTATTCTATTTTTCTCTTTTTAATATAAATAAATATTTATATAAATTAAATAAAAACTTAATTCTTAAAAACTAAAAATAAAGATAAAGAAACTTTATAATTATATATATATATATGTAACAAACTCTTAAATATATATATATATATTTTGTTTTTCTTTTTATATATTTTTTTAAAAAAACGTATATTTTTAATAAAAACTTAATAAAACTCTAATTTTTTTTTTTTTATATAGCGTTGCGCTTCCGGCGTTTAAGCAAGAGTTCCCCGGCAGCGGCGCCAAAAATACTTGATGTGATGCGAGGGGTATATGAAATAGTTATATTTTACAAGAAAATACTATTAAATACGATACAGTTTTACACAAGTGATTTATTTATTTATAGAGTGGATATACCTAAACCTTGCTACAACACTTATAGGCAGTGTACCTAATCGTACAGTAGTGTAGTTTTTAGTAAGTCCGGTTCGTTCCACAAGGAGACTTAAACTAGTTCAACGCTATATTTTTAAAACTATATTTATAAAAATACAAAAATATATACAAGTAGTATTATTATTATAAAAGGGGGTTTTTACCGTTTAATGACCGGTTTGTCGATTTTAAAACTTTAGTCGCAGTTAAAACCTAATGTAAAATATTAAAAATTGTTAGGACCCCGAAGTTGTATAGTGTTAATGTGAATTAAGCTTTAAATGAAGGTTCCTTAGAAGAGGGCTATATAAGGAACCTAAGTAGTCCTAATTAGATAGCCATTGCATTGTAACCGAGTTCTAGAAGCCGTGGAATGTAATTTTACCGATTCTCTCTCATACCGAGTCTTCTTCCTATATACCGAATCTCACTCTATCTTATATTATCTCTCAATCTCAACATGATCTGACCTATCATTTGGTATCAAAGCTTCCAAGAAGTGATTCTACATCACTATATCGATCCAGAGATTGTAGATTACAGAATCTGAATACTCTCGGTAAAATGAATCAGATTCGGTATTATCGAATTTGATAATCTGACATTCAGATTCTTGTGATAAGTTCAGCGAAGGTGTATTAGGTTTATTAGAAAGAGTTTCGATCATCATTACAGCTTTTTAACTTCAATTATGGAGAATCAAGTTGATTTTTAGAGTTTGTGGCTAAAACTCTCGGTATTGCTTAATTCAAGCTTGATTCTGGTGTTTTGTGAAGATTTAAAGATTCAGTTGTGTTCGTGAGGTGTTAAATCACATTTCTGTCGGTTCAATTTCTTCAATTCTTCAAGTTTTGAAGATTTGATCAACACTCGGTATCGTAACTGTCATACCGAATCTGCTTCATTATTGGAAATTCTTCTTAAGTGTTGCAGATTGTGGTGTGTTTGTGATTCTATCACATTCGGTTTGTTCATACGCATCTAATTGGTGTGGTTTAAGAAAGGAGTCTGTTATATTTCTAAGTTTTAGACTTAGACTCGGTATTGTCAACTGCTACAGTTGACATTCGGTATCCTGAATCTTCGGTATCATTGATATTCTGTTTGTTACTAACTTGTTTTCTTGTGTAGCAAGGTTACCGAATCTAATTCAAGGGAATTGGATTGAGTTTACACATATTATTTTACAGAATTTGACTACCGAGTCTATTACCGAATCAGAATCTCGGTTTCACTTAATTCTTTGGTTTTAAATGTACTGAAGCTTCAAGTTGTGTGGTTACCGAATCCATACCGAATTTGAGTGTGTTACTTGTGATTCTTATTAGTTTCTGATACAGAATCTAGTTTACCGAATTGTTACCGAATCTGCTACAGTACCGAACCACTTACCAAATTTGCTACTGTACCGAATCTTTTACCGAATTTGACATTCTTGTTAGATTTTATACTGAACCCTGATCATAGATTGTGTTTAATACCGAATCTATACCGAATCTACCTCAATTTAAGATGTCTACTCAAGATACTCTTATCATTGGATCAGATTCCCGTCCTCCAGTGTTGTTTGATGGTAAGTACACTCAGTGGCTTCATCGTATTATTCAGTACATAGACTATAAGGGTGAGAAAGCTAAATATATTTGGGCTTCTCTGAGAGATGGTCCAGTTGTTGATTTTCATCTGGATACTGGTATGCTCATTCCAGTCTATGAACTTTCTGGTGATAAACGTGAAAGAGTTCAGGGTGACATAGAGGCTAAGAATATTGTCATGCAAGCTATCCCATATGAGCTATTTGAAAATGTTGATAGCAACAATACTGCAAAAGATATATGGGATGAGATCAAACGACAACAAGAAGGTTATGACATGTCAGACGTTACTAAGTTGAATAAGGCTCTAGGATTGTATGAAGATTTCAAGCAGGAACCAGAAGAACAACTCAAGGATACCTACCGTCATTTCAATGGTGTTCTCAATGAGTTGAAAAGGTGTAAGATTGTAAAAGTACATGCTGAAGTCAACATGAAATTCCTTAAAAAGCTCAATGCTGATTGGCTTCCTTATGGAACCATTGTTCGATCTACCAAAGAGATTGACAAGTTGACTATTCATGAGCTTGTTGGAGTTCTTATACATTACCAACCTGAAGTGTCTAAACTTCAAGAAGGAAGGAAAGAGTCTTCTCCAAGTGATCCTCTTGCTCTAATTGCCAAAAAGAAGAGCAAATCATTTTCCAAAAGCTTGTCCAAGAAAGTGCTTGTTGAAGAATCAACTGATTCTGAAGAGTTGAATCTTTCTGATGTTGATGATTCACACCTTGAATTAGTCAAGATGGCAGCCATGTTCACAAAAGCCTTGAACAAACACAAGTTTAAAGGCAAATCAAGCAATCAACACAAACACTCATCATCTTCCTCGTACTACAAGAAAGCTGATCAATCCAAACAACAACGTGCTGATGATTCCAAGAAGGAAGATTCAATCTGTTTCAATTGTGGAAAAGCTGGTCATTACTCTCGTGAGTGCAAGATGCCTAAGAAGAAGGACGCAGCTTACTACAAGAAGAAAATGTTGATGGCTAAGATTGTGGAAACTGGGGGAGAGCTGAAACCGGTTGATGATACTTGGTTTAACTGGACTGATGATTCAGACTCAGAAGTGGAACATGCAAATGTTTGCAAGGTGACTAAGCTCATCAAAGCTAAGGAAGCATTGGAGAATTCTGACTCAACATCTGATGATGATGAGGTACAATCAACTGAAATCTCACCTGATTTTATAAAAATGCAAAATGACTTGATGAAGAATCTGGTCTCAATGTCAAAAGAAGTCAAAGGCTTAAAATCAGAAAACAAGGTTTTAAAAGATAAAATTAAACTTTCTGAGACCAAACCATCTTCATCTAAATTACAATCGGAATTGCAAAAGTTGACCGTCCAACTCAGCTCCTCGGAATTTGAGTTGGAAGATCTTAAAAAGATAATTCATCCGATTAAAGTCGAACGAACTGATTATCGTTTAAAATCTGAACGACTTGCAGAAAAAGTTCAATTCTTAGAAAAAGATCTTTCTGATTTAAAAAACCAACATGAACCCACACTTTCAAAGCTAAACAAGAAAATTATTCATTTGTCAAACGCAATAATTGAAAAAGACACTGAAATCTCTTCGTTGTCAAAAGAGTCTGTTCTAATGAAAGCTCAACTTGCTCGATATGAGGAAAAACTCTATCGAACAGAGCAATCCAAAGCTATCATGGATATGGAACTTTCAAAACAAACGATTTTCATGAATAGACCAAAAATGATTCATGGTGAAAAGTGGGGGTTGGGTTTTGAAGATCCTAAGATCTTAGATGGAGCTTCCAAAAAGATTCCAGGATTATATCATTCTGATTACTTTCAAGCTAGTTTACCACCGCATTTTGTGCATTCTTCTGATGCTGATTTTGATGATATTATTGTTAATCGCAAATCTAAAAAATACCATCAAATTAGCTTAATGTATGAGAAAATTAATGCAAAAATGGGTAAATCAAATCCTACTTTCTTGAAGGAACTTGTTTGAAACTGAAAAGAATGTGCAATGTGCTAATTATGTGCCGACACGTAGATTGGTTTACATTCTTACACTCATGCTAGAGAAATACATTTTAATGCTTGAGAATGACGTGTTTAACAAACCTAGTTCTAGCATTGTTAACATAGATGAGGTGTTTAATGAACCAACTTTTGATGTGAAACCAATTCTACCTACTTTACCTGCATGTTCTGATAATGTTTTCCGTGAAGACCTAGCACATGAACTAACTGTTTTCTTTGAGACAGAATCTCTAGGTCAAAATTCTTTAGATGAAAATTTTGAACCTCATACTGAACCGATCATTGAACCTTTGATAGATTTTGAATGTCAACTTGATCCTTTGCACGATTATTATTTGCATTTACCTGCTGTACGTAATTTGAATCGTATAGTAGATCAACTAGAAAAGGAGAATATTGACTTGCAACTTAAGTGCCAATCATTAGAACAAATGCTTGCTCTGTGTGATAAATTGCCTTCACTGCCTAAGAAAGAATGTTCCTATATTTTTAAAGAGGGTGAAGTGATAGTTTCTGCTGAAGAATTATGTCTTGAGATTAAAAGCTTAAAACAAAAGATAATTCAACTGAAACAGGCTAACACACTTAAGCAATCGTCTAATGTTGAAACCAATGTGCTTGAATGTATTGGTGGGATTACTAAGAAGGGGAAGGGAACAACAACATCTAAGGATGTAAAACCCATTTCTATTCTTAAAAATCCTCTATGTTCTCAATTTGGCAATCGTGGTTCAAAAGTTGTTTCTACAACTCAATTTGTTGTCAAAAAGGTTCATTCTCCTGATGGTTCTGTGTCAACTGAAAAGATTCCTATGATTCCAATGACAAAAACTTCAAAAGCGAGTCTTTTAACGACATCAGTTAAGTCCACACAACACACAAGTCCTAAACCTGATTTAAGTGAGTATGATGCAAAAGAACGTAAAATCAAATTGGAAATTTTGAAAAATCAATCATCTCATGTGTCAACTGAAAAGTTTGGACGTCTAACTAACAAAGGTGTTTTTCGTGTCACAGGTCATAATTCAAACATGAATTACAAATCTGTATGGGTTCCTATGTCCACGACTAAGAAAGTAGCAACCAAACCAACCCAATCTGCTAGTCGGCCTAGGAAATCATCTCATGTTTTTCAATTTTCGTCTGTGAACAAAACATCTACTTGGAATAAGTTGTGTGTTAAGACTTCTGATAACGATGTAAAACTTGATATTGTGTATGATGCTTCATGTAATGTGGTTTTAAATGATGCTTTATTGTCTAAACTGCATGATGCTTTACGTGATTATCTTGTTTTTGATCCAAAGTTTATTACTGGTACTAACCGTAGAGGACCCAAGAAACTTTGGGTACCTAAACTCTAGGAAATTCACATTTACAGGGTTTTGACGTCTGTGTTTGTTATATCAATTCCGGTTGTTCTCGACACATGACGGGCGATAAATCCTTGCTTGTCAACTTCATTGACAAATTCCTAGGAACGGTTACTTTTGGAAATGATTAAATTGCAGCGATAACGGGTTATGGAGATTTTGTGCAAAATGGCATAACAATCAAACGGGTTTCATATGTTAAAGGTTTGTGGTGCAGTTTATTTAGTGTGAGTCAATTCTGCGATGGAGATCTTAAAGTTCTGTTTGAACGTCGACAATGCTCGGTGCAATCCACCGAAGGAAATGATCTTCTTGTTGGTAAACGTTGGGCTTCACTATACATTATTTACCTCAATGATGCACCTTCACATACAACCATGTGTTTGGCCACACGTTCTACCAAAGAAAATTCATGGCTATGGCATCATCGGATGTCACACCTGAATTACAAGGGTATCAATCGACTAGTCTCTAAAGACTTAGTTGATGGTATTCCAACCTTTCACTATGATAAGCATCATGTGTGTCCATCATGTGCGATGGGTAAGCTGAAACGGTCTAATCATCCGCTTAAGCAAAACCCCAGTACTTCATCGTCTTTGCAATTATTGCATATGGACTTATGTGGACCCATGCGTATTTCTAGCCTCGGTGGCAAGAAACATGTTCTTGTCATTGTCGATGACTATACCCATTTACATGGATTTTTCTTTTGCGAACTAAGTCAGAGACCCCCGCCATTATCATTGAGTTCATTAAAAAGACTCAACGCTCTTTTAACAAACATGTTAAGAGCATTCGGACTGATAATGGGACGGAATTTAAGAATGACCTGCTTGATAGTTATTTGAAAGACCAAGGCATTGAACATCAATTCTCTGCTGCTCGGACCCCTCAACAGAATGGAGTAGTCGAACGATGTAATCGTACGTTGTGCGAAGCAGCTCGAACCATGCTTGCTTACTCCAAACTACCTCCAAAAATGTGGGGGAGGCCATTTCAACTGCATGCTATACCCAAAATCGTTGTATTGTTAATAAACATTTTGATAAAACTCCATATGAGTTATTATATGGTAGACGCCCAAATGTCAAATATTTTCGTGTCTTTGGTTGTATATGCTATGTGCTTAACGATTTTGACAGCCTCGAAAAGTTTGATCCAAATGGCGATCAAGCCATATTTCTCGGTTATTCTTCGAACAAAGTTTCTTATCGGGTTTTTCACAAACGGACAAAAACGATTAAAGAGAGCATCAATGTCAAGTTCGATGAATTTTCGGGAATGGCTATTGAACAACTCAGTTCAAAACCCGATCCTAACCTGGCTACTTCTTCTTCCGCGCAAAACTCAATTTTCTCGATGAAGGATGTTCCTACGATTACATCAGAGGAACTGGATATCTTGTTTGATAGTCTTTATGCTCCTCAACAGATTTCAAATGTTCAAACCGTACCGGTTACACCGTCACAGTCAACTACTGTGGAGACTTAACAGAGTCTTTTTGATGAAGATACAACACCAACTAATTCACATGTTGCTTCTTCATCCTCCCTACCACCTCCTGTTACTGATAATCTTGAACTAATTCAAGATTCATCAGTTGATACAACTCCAGCTGTTTCTCCAGATAATCAATTGAATCCATTAGATCATGTTACATCAGATCAAACGGATCAAGGTTCAACGTCAACAACGGTTGATGTTTCAATGGATGCCACTGATGTACAACATCTTCCACACAACCGATGGACTAAAAGTCATCCAATAGATCTTATTATTGGTGATGCATCTACTCCAGTCTCAACTCGAAGGGCTACTTGGAATATGTGTCTATACACTGCCTTTCTTAGTAAGATTGAACCAATAACGGTTGCTCAAGCTTTACTAGATCCGAACTGGGTGGTTGCAATGCAAGAAAAGATCAATCAATTTGAACGGTTGAAAGTATGGCGATTAGTTCCAAGACCAACTGGTCAACGACCAATAGGGGTTAAGTGGATTTTTAAGAACAAGAAGGATTCTGATGGAATTGTGGTTCGGAATAAGGCACGTCTTGTGGCCAAGGGATATCGACAACAAGAATGTATTGATTATGACGAAACGTTTGCTCCGGTTGCTAAGATTGAGGCTATTCATCTTTTCCTTGCATTTGCTTCTCATATGAAGTTCACGGTGTTTCAAATGGATGTCAAAACTGCTTTTCTGAACGGTTATCTTCAAGAGGAAGTCTATGTCGATCAACCAGAAGGATTTGTTAATCCCATTCATCCAAATCACGTATACTACTTGGAAAAAGCTTTGTATGGTCTGAAGCAAGCACCGCGTGCATGGTACGAGACCTTAACAAAGTATTTGCTGGACAATAGCTTCTCTCGTGGAACAATTGATACAACGCTATTCATCCGTAAAAACCACGGTCACATTCTCTTGGTTCAAATTTACGTTGATGACATTATTGTTGGTTCCACGTCCCCGGCCTTATGCAAAGAATTTGGTGACCTTATGGCCAACAAATTCAAAATGAGCATGCTTGACCAGTTAAATTTCTTTTTGGGGTTACAAGTAAAACAATTACCAAACGGGATTTTTCTCAGTCAAACAAAGTATATCAATGATATGCTAAAACGTTTTAAAATGACTTCTTTAAAACCAATGACAACCCCAATGAGGACTTTACTGGATGCTGATACTAATGGGGAACCCTTTGATGTTACACTTTATTGAAGCTTGGTTGGTTCTTTACTGTATATGACTGCAAGTCGACCTGACATTACACTTGCTGTAACTGTCTGTGCCCGCTTTCAGTCAAACCCTAAGAAATCTCATTCCAAAGCGGTTGTTAGAATTTTTCAGTACCTTAAAGGTACACCTAACCTTGGGATCTGGTATCCTCATGGATCCGATTTTAATCTCACTGCTTACACTGATACGGATCATGGCGGTTGTCATGTTGATAGAAAAAGCTCATCTGGATCAATTCAGATGTTGGGGAATAGGCTAGTTGGTTGGTCATCCAAAAAGCAGAACTATGTGTCTTTATCAACAGCTGAGTCTGAGTACATTGCTGCAGCTCATTGTTGTTCACAAGTTTTGTGGATGCAAATTCAACTTTCAGACTATGGCTTTAAGTTTTCTAAGACCCCGATTTACTGTGATTCACAGTGCTATTGTAATAACAAGCAACCCGGTCCAGCATTCTAAGACTAAACACATAGATATTCGCTATCATTTCATTAAGGACCATGTAGAGAAAGGGGATGTAGAGTTATACTTTATGCCTACCAAAGTGCAATTAGCTGACATGTTCATTAAGCCTTTAGATGAACTTAGGCTAAAGTTCTTGATCAAAGAGATTGACATGTTAGAGTATAGTGCTTGATATTTCTTAGATCTGTTGGGACTTATTCTTGGGATCTTGTGTTTAGGGGGAGTAGATACTTTCTAGGGGGAGCAACTATTTTCATATGCTTTGGATATCATCTTTTAAGGGGGAGCCTTTAGATTTATGATAACTTCCTAGATATAATTGTTCAATGGTTACAAAAGGGGGAGGTAACTCATTGATACCATATTTCAAGGGTGAGTTAATTCATTTTCTTGGAAATTTTATCAAAATGCTGATTTACATTCTTGTATATCACATTTTGAGGGGGAGAAAATGAGAAAATTACTAAAAAAATGTTGTTTTTCAAAAGTGAATTCATAAATTCTTTATTTTATATCTGAAATAATTCACTAAGGCTTGTATACATCTCAGTATGCAACCCGTTTTAACAATTGGTATCACTGAATATTTGTACTTTATTCACAAATTCAAAGTTCTTTTAAGTACAAATCTTATTTTGAAAAATTCATAAAAATTGGAAAAGATAAAATCCAAAAATATTTGTTTTTTACTGAATAAATGCTATTTTTAGCATTATACCGAATCTGACATCCAACAGTACAGATTCGGTAAGTTCAAAGTTTTCAAAAATTGTCTCAGAATTGTTTACCATGAAAAGATTGAAATGAATTTTAATAGAAAAAATCAATTTGTCAAGATTTTGAAATTAAAATTGATAAACTTTTGAAAAGTGGACTGTATTCGGTAAAATAGGCCCATTCGGTAAAGCCCATTCGGTATTTTATCTTCGATATCTATTAAAGGAGGGTCAAAGTCAAACTAACTCTCTTACTGTGCTTAATTACCTACCGAGTCTTACTGATCATACCGAATCTGCCTAATCTACCGAATCCGTTCTTCTATTTCTTCAAATCTTTGGTATAATTTCATTTTAATCATTGCTTTAGTTACATTCGTGTAGATCTGAGATAATTAAATGTTTTTTAACCAAAAAAGATCAAAATAACTGGATTATGTCTCTCAATTTTGAAATTCTGTTGATTATACCGAGTCTGAGTCGTATTCTTTTAATCTTTGATCAAACTCAATTGATTTGGTTAATTAACATGAATTCTTGTCTAGTCTAAGTTATATTGATTGATCTATCATTTGACCAAGCTTGATTACATGTTTAATTGATTGTTTGATGGATTCTGTATCTACTGAATATGTTCTGACTACTATACCGAGTCTGTTCATACGATTAACATGTTGATCTGCTTCTAATTAAGTGGTTAATTGATTATGGTTGTGATTTTACATGATAGAATATGCATGTTTGAGTGAATTTATGTTAATTTTGGAGATACCGAATCTGTTCTTCTCTTGATACCGAATCTGACTTTTGGTACCTTAAAACTTTCTGATTTTTATCTTCGAACACTTAACATGTTTATTCTATATCTTTCTGATCTAAAAACTCAAGCTTATTTGGTTACAGAATCTCAAGTTTTCATGACTACCGAATCTGCTTGAATTGTGTTTTAAAAAATTGACTAAGTGTTGTTCTGATTCTTTGTGTTATATAATTGATTTTGCATGATGAATTTGTATTGTGATGAATATCATATGAATGTCATGATTATCAATTACTTGTTCATAAAATATAAAAGATAGAACATATACAAAGGATTTCAAAGGCAAATAAGAATAGAGATATATGCTTGATGTTAAATATCTTGTGGTCTTCTATTTCTTATTTATACAGCTAAATGACGAACAATCACTTCATCAACTCTGAAACTAACATTCCCTGCAACTACTGGACTGCAATTCTTGAGAGGCACACTCTGTGGCCTGCTCTAAACTCTACACAGTCAGTGTACCTGTAACAGATCTGGAGTTACTTAACAAAACAATTAGGTTTGTGGAAGCTACACAACCTACTGCTGAAAATCCAAAGGGAATACAAGCTTGTTTTGAATTTCAACTAAGAGGAGTTCAAGGGAGGAGGAGTATCACTAAGGCTGATTTCAGGAGGATATTCAGACTTCCTGTTGTGCAGAATGCTCCTTCTTTTCCTGCTACTCAACAGATGATGTCATCTGTCTTTGATCTTGGTTATGTTGGAGCCCGCAATGTTCCTCCGGCTAAGGCTCAGAAGAAATATCTGCATTCAAGGTGGTACGTGATCTTCTCAATCATTAACCGATGCTTGCTGATGACAAGGAGTGGATCCGACAGCCTGACTGTGCCTATGCTGAAGTTGTTCTATTCTTTCATAAGAGTAGAAGCTCCTGACTATACAGAACTAATATGGGACTTGGTTCAAGCTTAAGTTGATAAACCAAGGGGTTCATACATCCCTTGCGAAAGGTTTTTCTGTATCATTATCCATGATGCTATAAATGCTTGCAGAAATGCAAATATATTTGTACCAGGTACACATGGATTACAGATGAAACGATTTGGGGAGCTGAAGATGAATACCCCGATGGTATCTGATAATCAATTCACTGCGCCGATTCCAAATTGGCTAGTGAGGCTAGCTGAACCCCAAGACGATCGTTTGCATTCTTATTTTGAGGCTGTAGGAATACCTCTTCCGAACCCGGTACAACAAGAACAAGTTGAACCCACCGCGGTTCCAGCCCCAGAGGTTGTAGAGGAACCTGTAGTTCAACCACCCGGGCCAGCTAATCCTCCACTTAGGGTGAACCTTAAATGATCTAGGGCAGCACACCAAGCTCAACCCGTGAGGATCAGGGAACCTAGTCCAACTAGGATTGAACCAACTCTTTCCACAACACCCAAAGTGAGCAGTGACACCGACACTTCAGCAACAGCATCTGAATCGTCTCCCGAACATTCTCCTAAGAGAACTCGATATATACCTGATGAGATGATTCAGACTCCGCCAACCCAACGAGTAACTAGATCTAGGACTTCGACACCTATCGTCCGCCAAATAGTTACTACAACCGTTGGTGATACGGACCAAGACCTAGAACCATTTAGGTCACCCTCACCCATCTCCGTATCACATCCAATAATAACAGTAAGCCCTATGCTAAATGAAGCGCAAGTTTCGGTAGGCAAGAGATTTAAACGCACGGATGGTACAAAGACCACTAAGCCCATCCAATCTAAACAGGACTTAATAATAAATCCTACAAAGCACGGTGCTTCGGCATCTAAGGAAGTAAAGTCTTCCTCTGCAGTAAAGTCTGCGTTGACTCAATTGATTGAGGAAACTCAATCATTGAAGTCCAGAACGGCCGAAGGGGAGCCGAAAAGTCTTGAAAAGGCACCCTGCGTATCGGCTGGAAATCCTCCTGTGCCTCAACGTACAACAGGGTCTCGAGGTCTGGCTTATCTTGATGAGGGAGATCTGCCGCGTCCCATGGAAACGAGTCAACTTGACAATCCTTCGGGATATTTATCAGACTTCCAGCAGACTTCTAGCAGACTGATCCCTTGGTTCATGAAAGTGATCCATTGGATCAAACCACTTCTCTTCCGGATTCTGAATCTCAGGGTCTGGAGGAAGAGTCTTTAATTGAAAGAGATGTGCCACCTCATGGTATATCAATGATTTCAGGAGTTGGAGATAGTAATATCTCTACGAGAGCTAAACCGACAGGTAGTTCTGCTACTCTTTCAGAGTCCCATGAGACTAAAGTCACGGAGGCGGATGCTTCGAAAGAAACTTCGCCGTGACAACTCCGGTTGTTACCCAACCTCCATCAGAAGGGGATATCACGAATCTGACTAGTAGTATGTACAGCCCTACATATAAGAATAATATCGCACAATCATCCTTACCTACCCTCACGGAAACTCAAACACTTCCATCGACATCGCCTTCAACCTGCTAATGCTGCTTTTGTTCATGATTACACTGTTGTTTCACCAACTGGGTCACCTTCTCGGATTTCAAATAGATATGGATTACAGTATCTCTCTGACAATGAGGTGGAGGAGCTCTATCTTGTTGAGTTTGCTAAACGGACTAATCTTGATGAAGTTCGCGAGACTATGATGATTTATCTTGAGCAAGCAAGGATAGTGTATCCTTTCTCTCCATGCAAGTCACCTGGACCAATTCACATGCCTGATCATGATGATTTCGATCCCGATAATCTTCATGAGGGAGAGAATAGACAAAGTGGTCATCGGTCCAGTGGTTATGAAACTGGTACATCTAGTCAACAGAAGGATAAAGATGTTGTTGATATATCTGATTCCGGTAGTGATGAAATTGAGGAAATCCAGCAGTGTGAAAGTTTTCTAGATGAATCAGAAAGTCAGAGAGAGAGTGACTCAGGGATGTTAATGATTATGGATACAGCTGATCAATCAGAGAATAAGTCATCTCAAGAGAACAATCAAAATTTTGACAACATTGAAGATATTTTGAAGGGGTCATCGAGTATTGCCAATGAATTCAATGATCATCAATTTGTTAACTTGACATCTCCAACTGATGAATTTGGAATACACTTCGAAAAGGAGATTTTCTCTAATGGTAAAGAAGATACTACGACTCCTCCTGATTTGAATGTTCCATTTCAAACTGCAGAGATTGTTCTTGAGCGTGATGCTGATTACCAACTTAGTGAGGATGAAGAGAAAACGATTCTTCGTTTACCATTCATTGAACAACAAGCGTATAGAATCTATGGTGATTCTGATCGTGTCCTTTCTGCATCAATGAGTGCTCTGGGTGCATGGAAATATCATAAGAAGCCAGAATATCTCAAAGCTTATCTGAGTGTTCGCAATAAATTCAAATTGAAGAATGAAGAGAAACTTCAAATTCAGTAGAATTCAGAGATCAAAAGCATAAATAAGATTTTGATGATTAATAAGGATGAAGTGAAGATGCCATTGTTTCAAGTTACAAGAATGGATGATGAGGATTATCAATTTTCAGAAGCGGATTTTGATAAACTGAAGATGGACGACATTATTTTCATTTACAATTATCTGATTAACTTGAATGAATCTGCAACAACTTATCATGCTACTGCAATGAAGGCAGTCTACATGTTTATTCTTGATTCAATGAGATGGATGTATGTTCATGATTTTCAAATGGGATTGGAATCTGGACACAAAAAGCTCGGAATCAAACCGCCAAATCAAATGATTGAATAGCTAAGATACATGTCCTTACTTGAAGTGAGCGACTGTCCATATGGTTTTGCATTTGTCAATTCTCACTATACAAAGTTCTTTATCAGAGTCTCAGATTTCAGAAGATACTCAGACGGAACGTTGATGTATGCTTTCAAATACATGAGATGGAGACTGATCAATAAATGCTATTCAACTGAAGATAATGAGATTGTCAAGTACATTCTCACTAGATTGAAAAGTCGTCTCAAAACAAGAGTGAATATACGAAGATATGAGAATCTCAAGGGATGCAAATCTAAAGTTCACTTCAGAGGAACAAAGTTCCTTTAGATGTTTTCAATAGGATTAAATTGTAAAGTTCACATTTAACACTAAGGGGGAGATTGTTAGGACCCCGAAGTTGTATAGTGTTAATGTGAATTAAGCTTTAAATGAAGGTTCCTTAGAAGAGGGCTATATAAGGAACCTAAGTAGTCCTAATTAGATAGCCATTGCATTGTAACCGAGTTCTAGAAGCTGTGGGATGTAATTTTACCGATTCTCTCTCATACCGAGTCTTCTTCCTATATAACTAATCTCACTCTATCTTATCTTTTCTCTCAATCTCAACATGATCTGACCTATCAAAAATAACTTAAATTAAAGCGTAAAATAAATAACGATAATGAAATTGCGATAAATAAAAATGAGATAAAATAAAATTGCGATAATTAAAAAGTACGATAATTAAAAGTGCAATTAAATACAATGACAATAAATAAAAGTGCTATAATTAAAAGTGCAATTAAATATGAAATAAAGAAATTATGCTTATTTAAACCTCCGTAATCATGATGTTTGACGTGTTGTTTTTAGTTTATTCCCATGGGTTAATTGTCCTTTGTCCTGGATTATTTGATATGTCCATAAGGATTTGTCCATAATAGTCCATCAGTCATAATCATAAAATGCGGAAGTCTTCGTCAAATTATTCTTATTCCCGAAGTCAAATATTCCAACTAATTGGGGATTCGAATTGTAACAAGGTCTTAATACTTTGTTTAATGAACACACCAGGTTATCGACTGCGTGTAAACCAAGGTTTTACTACTTTGTTAACAATTACACCAATTACCCTTGAATGTAATCCACCCATGTTTCAACAAGTCTATTAACTATTAATCCAGTTCCGTGTCCGGTAAAATGAACAATTATTGGTATTTATAGATATCCCGCCCACCGTACCCGGTCAAGCGTACGTGGTTATATATAAATACGTCAAATTATAAGTCTATATATTAAATTAACGAGGTATCATTTAGTTAATATAAAGCCCATTAATAGCCCATAGTCTAATTTCCACAAGTGTCGTTCTTTTATCCAAACCCCAATTATTGTCCAAAACCCAATTACCCAATTTTAATATTTAGCCCAACATCATGATTACTTCGGCATTAAATAAGCATAATAATAACTTAGCTACGAGACATTAATTAAAAAGGTTGAACATAACTTACAATGATTAAAAATAGCGTAGCGTTACACAGACAGAATTTCGACTTACACCCTTACAACATTCGCTAACATACCCTTATTATTAGAATTAAAATTAAAATTAAAATTAAAATTATAATATATATATATATATATATATATATATATATATATATATATATATATATATATATATGTTTACGTGAGAGAGATAGATAGATGGTATATATTGTGTAAAAGATCAACCAAAACTGCGAAATTTATAGGATGTCACCTGTCACTGTTCACCATGTGATCACATGGAGTTTAGGCTTTCAGGCCATGCGATCGTATGGCCACTTTTTCCAGCTCACATGAGCTTGTTTCTATCTTGCCGACGGTTTTAAATATAATATATAAATAATTTTAAGAATTATTTAAATATTATATTATATTTATGTGCATAGTTGACTTGTAATTTTTAGTCCGTTACGTCGAGCGTTGAGAGTTGACTTTGGTCCCAGTTCAGGATTTTCGAACGTCCTTGCGTATAATTTAATATCTTGTACTTTGCGTTTTGCGTCTTGTACTCTTGTAATTTTGAGACGTTTCTCATTAATAATTGGAACCACTTTGATTGTATTTTGTACTTTTGAGCTTTTTGGTCGTTTGCGTCTTTAATTTGTCGAATCTGTCTTTTGTCTTCACCTTTTATTATTTAAACGAATATCACTTGTAAATAGAACAATTGCAACTAAAAGCTTGTCTTTCTTGAGGGATAATGCTATGAAATATATGTTCGTTTTTAGCATTATCAAGGGCTCCGAGAGTGTTGGTAGTGTAAAGAAGGGCGATTCTAAAGAGTTCAACCCTAAGTGTTATAATTGTGGGCAATACAGTCATCTATCCCATGATTGCACGAACCCAGCAACGACAAAGTTCACTTGTTTTAATTGTAACAAAGAAGGACATAGGAAGTCGGAGTGTCCCGAGTTACGGGGTGATCATGTGAAGAAGTTGGAGAAAGCGGCGGGCACGGCTAGGGGTCGCAACTATTTGATGACGAATGAGGAGGCCAAGCAATCCAACGAAGTCGTTTCAGGTACTTTCATGGTTAACTCTAATCCGGCACGAATCCTATTTGATAGTGGTGCCAATTTATCATTTGTTTCTCCAAGATTTGTGCCTAAGTTAAATAAACCGCTAGTTAAGTTAAGTCATCCAGTAGAAGTTGAAATAGCGGATGGCAAGACGGCGCTAGTGGCTGATGTGTATAAAAATTGTAACGTTGTGTTTGGTGCCGAAAATTTTAAAATTGATCTCATTCCGATGACTTTGGGTGATTTTGATATCGTCGTTGGTATGGATGGGCTCGAACATAATAGAGCCGATATTGCATGCCATGATAAGTTTATTCGAGTAAAAACCCCAAGTGGGGGAGAGTTAATTATTCATGGCGATAAGCGGATAAGACTTGTGCCGATATGCACTTTTGCAAGGGCACGTCGTTTCCTTGTTAGTGGTGGCATGGCTTTTCTAGCCCATGTTATTGATACTCGAGATGAGCCACCATCCATTCGTGAAATTCCGGTGGTGAATGAATTTGAAGACGTTTTTCCGGATGAGTTATCGGGTGTTCCGGCGGAAAGACAAGTTGAATTTCGCATTGAGTTGGTTCCGGGGGCTACCCCCATTGCTAAAACTCCTTATCGTTTAGCGCCGACGAAAATGCAAGAGTTGTTAAATCAAACCCAAGAGTTGCTTGAGAAGGGTTTTATTCGACTGAGTGCTTCGCCATGGGGCGCTCCGGTTTTATTCGTGAAGAATAAGGATGGTAGTATGCGAATGTGCATCGATTATCGGGAGTAAAACAAAGTGACGATCAAGAATCGTTATCCATTGCCTAGGATTGACGATTTGTTCCACCAACTCTAAGGTGCAACGTATTTTTCTAAAATCGACCTATGGTCCGGCTATCACCAAATGCGGGTCCGTGAGGAAGACATCGAGAAAACAGCTTTTCGAACGCGTTATGGGCATTTTGAATTCGTAGTTACGCCTTTTGGTCTTACGAATGCACCGGCGGCATTCATGGATCTTATGAACCGAGTGTGCCAACCTATGTTGGACAAGTCAGTGATTGTGTTCATTGACGACATACTTGTCTAATCGAAAAGTATGAAGGAACATGAACATCATTTGAGGGGTGTGTTAAAGACGTTGCGGAAGGAGAAGTTATATGCTAAATTCTCCAAATGTGAATTTTGGCTAAGGGAAGTTCAATTCCTTGGCCATATCGTGAACGAAAATGGTATTCAAGTAGACCCGGGGAAGATTGAGACGGTAAAGAGTTGGGGACGACCGACTACGCCTACGGAAATCCGAAGTTTTCTCGGATTGGCCGGTTATTATCATCGGTTTATCCAAGACTTTTCTAAGATCGCTTCTCCATTGACGAAATTGACAAGAAAGAACGCGAGATTTAATTGGGAGAACGAGCAAGAAATTGCTTTTCAATTGTTAAAAGAGAAGTTATGTCAAGCTCCGGTGTTAGTGTTGCCGGAAGGTGTGGAAGACATGACGGTTTATTGTGATGCTTCTTTAAATGGGCTTTGGTGTGTTCTAATGCAAAGAGGTAAAGTCATCGCTTATGCCTCTCGACAATTAAAGGAACACGAAACGAGATATCCGACTCATGATCTTGAGTTGGCGGCGGTTGTGCATGCGTTGAAAATTTGGCGCCATTATTTATATGGTGTCAAGTGTACGATTTATTCGGATCACAAGAGTTTGAAACATCTTTTTGATCAAAGAGATTTGAATTATCGTCAACGTAGATGGATGGATGTGGTGAAAGATTATGATTGTGAAATACTTTATCATCCGGGCAAGGCGAATGTGGTCGCGGATACGTTAAGTCGAAAGAGTCATCACCCGGCGTTACGATTGGGATTGTTACGTATGATTATTACTAACGATTTTCTTGAAAAATTTGGTGTGATTCAAATAGAGGCTTACATTCACAACAAGCATGCGGAACGAATTGTGGGGCAATCGGAATTCATTACTATGGGCTCGCGTGGTTTGTTGTCTTTTTAAGGAAGAGTGTGGGTGCCTAAGATGGGTGATTATCGACAAGTGCTACTTGATGAAGCACATAAGTCAAAGTATTCCATTCATCCGGGCGTGACGAAAATGTATCTTTATTTAAGGAAAGATTATTGGTGGCCGGGCATGAAACGTGATGTTGTAAAGTATGTTGAGCAATGCGTCACGTGTTTGCAAGTTAAGGCCGAGCACCAAAATCCGTATGGTAAGTTACAACCGTTAGAAATCCCGAAGTGGAAATGGGAGCACATTACCATGGATTTCATCACAAAGTTACCTAAAATGGCGAGAACCAAATTCGATTCGATTTGGGTGATAGTTGATCGATTGATGAAGAGTGCCTTGTTTCTTCCCATTCGGGAAGCGATATCATCGGAGACTTTGGCTAAATTGTTTATCAAAGAGGTAGTCGCTCGACATGGGGTTCCTATATCTATTATTTCGGATCGAGATACCCGTTTTACATCTCGGTTTTGGGAAAAGTTTCATGAAGATGTGGGCACACAATTGAAATTGAGCACGGCGTATCATCCTCAAACGGACGGTCAAACCGAACGTAAGAATCAAACTTTGGAGGATATGTTACGGGCGTGTATTATTGATTTCGGTGGTAGTTGGGATGAGCACTTACCTTTGGTAGAATTCTCGTACAATAATAGCTATCATACTAGTATCGGGATGCCACCTTATGAGATGCTTTATGGGCGAAGATGTCGAACTCCGATTTGTTGGGGTGAGATTGGTCAAAAAGAAATCGGGAGTACCGATTTGGTCTTAGAAACGAATAGCAAGATTGATATGATTCGGGATCATTTGAAAAAGGCTCAAGATAGACAAAAGTCGTATGCCGACAAGCGTAGACGAATGATCGAATTTCAAGAAGGTGACATGGTGATGCTTAAGGTTTCGCCATGGAAAGGTGTTATTCGGTTTCGAAAACGGGGAAAGTTAGCTCCTCAGTTTATTGGTCCTTTTAAAATTTTAGCTCGTGTTGGTGAAGTCGCGTATCGTTTGGAATTACCCGAAGAGCTTGCGGGGATCCATAATACATTTCATGTTTCCCATCTCCGTAAGTGTCTTGCAGATGATTCATCATGGGTGCCGTTAGACGAGATTGAGTTAAACAATAAGTTAGAATATATTGAGGAGCCGATTGCCATACTTGATGAGAAGGTCAAAGGGTTGAGAAATAAAGAAATGAGAAATTATAAAGTTCAATGGCGTCGTAGTAAAGGTTCCGAGTTTAATTGGGAGCCCGAAGAATTCGTGTTAGTTTATCTTCCCTCTTGTCATGTGGCTTGGATCGCGAGGACGCGCTCCAATTCAAGTGGGGGAGAGTTGTAAGACCCTAATCAATATTGTACAGCAGTGTAATTATGTTACATAAAGTATGGGCACTTTTGTGGAATTAAACCAAAGTCAGATTCTGCCCAGCTTTTTGTGCACGCCGCGTACATGTAGAGGTGCGCGCCACGCACTGCTACTGTTGACGAATTCCAGCTTTTGTTTAAAAGATTAAATGAGGGGTAATCTTGTCTTTTCACATGGGGACGAGTTAGGGCTGTAAAGGCCAGCTTGGATGGTGGTTGAAGGCATATTCAACACTCCACCAACTTTATCATCTCTCCCATTAAATTCTAAGTGAGAAACCCTTTAAGTGAGAGAAAGCTTAAATCCAAGAGGAAAAAGTTGCTTTCGGGTCAAATCGCGTGCTTTAAAGTTGTTCGTCTCATCACTAGCTACGTTGTGATTGTGGTGGTAAGCTCTAATCTTGATTTCCTTATTTTAATTGGTTTAAGGGTTAGGGTTTGGATTAATGATGAACATAAAACCCATATGTGATGATTTTGGGTGTTCTTGGGTAAGATTGAGTCATTAAGACTCAATGGTAACTAACCTAGGGTTTCAAAGTGTTAATTGATGTTTATGAGTCCCAATTGGTTAGTAAATTACTAGCACACCTAGCTAATTGGTAAATGGGTGTTATTTGGGTATATGGGTAACCCAAAAGGGTGTGTTGATCTTAAAATGGTCAAAATGACACTTGAATGGTGTGTGAGTTGGTTGACCAACTTGATTGGGTGATTGATTTGTATGCCTAATGTAATAGGTACGTCGCGTTGAAGGTTACGAGTTTGATTTATCACCAAGGCGTTAAGGTGAGTGGAATAATTATATATGTGCGTATATAGTGTATTTGCTTGCGGGCTTGTGGTTAGTGTTATCCGGGCGTGTGGATTCACTATAGTGTTATCCGGGCGTGTGGATTCACTACTCTTTTGTACGATGGGGACTACATGTGCGTGAAGGGTGGTTCGATAAGTGCGGACGTGCACCTAGGGGGTTAGTGCATACTAACGGTCATTGTGCGAGTACCAACGGTCATTGTGCGAGTACCGTTCCCTTATGTGTGTTATGGTTAACAATGGTTATTGTGTTGTAAGCGAAAGCATATTATATTGTTCGAGTTATATATATTTATGCGATTGTTATGCTAGCTTGTGGTATTGGAGGTTGGTAGCCTCATATTGATGATAAGCTAATTGTGTTGCTAGCATGTATTCGGTATGTGTATTGAGTGGTTGCAAGTAGGTATATTATATATGTATGTGTATAATTATTGCATTCACTAAGCTTTGCTTACCCTCTAGTTGTTTATCTTTTTATAGGCTCCGGTGTTGACAAGGGTAAGGGCATTCGTTTGGATTAGAGATCCCGATTGTTGCTTAGGGGACGCTTTTGGGATGTTATAGCTTTTGGAGTTTGATCGAGATTTGGGTAGTTTAACCCCCAAACACCATGCTCATAGTGTCGTTTGGAAATTAAACTCTTATGGTCGAACTTTTATTCTTTTGAACGAAACTCGTAAAACGGCCGATGTGGGCCCCTTTTGTAAAACTCATTTTATGTTTGAATCGTATGAGTTTTTCATATTAGAACATGTTGTGAAAAGCGTTTCGTCTAAATATGTCGGGAAGTGGGAGATCTTTATTTGAAAAATTGAAAAATTGGACAAAACTGAAAATAGACCTGTGCGCGCCGCGCACCCTGAGGTGGTGCGCGTTGCGCACTCCCCTGTAATAAAAAAAAAATCTTATGCGTGTTCGATTGTATATTGGGTTGGGTTGTTACATGACAACCAGGAAATTTTCGACCAAATTTAAACTTAATCTTTATATGATTCCGACACGATAAGAAAAGTTTGTAATGTTGAGTCTCGAAAATTTTGGAACTATGTTCATACATTCAATTACCCTTTTGACTATGCTCGACGATTCACGAATGAATATATAAATGGATATGAATATATATATGTATATATATATTATAACTTGAAAACGTTAACAAAGTATTAAATGTATAATATTTTAGATTAAACGTATTTGTCTCAATATATGCTTAATATATTCATCTAGGGAATTAGAAGATACTACCAACGATTGGATTAGCAGATATTTCAACAATTATAAATCCCGTAAGTATTGTGATAAGTCTTTGTTTAGAGGTCCACCTTGATTTAAGAAATCTTTCCTTTTTGACTGTATTTGATATATAAATAACTTGCAACGTGTATAGAAAAAGTATTTATATATATTGCATATATATATATATATATATATATATATATATATATATATATATATATATATATATATATATATATATATTAAGGTTCAAAATTATTTTTGTAAATAATAGTAACACCCATTTATTGTTCCGTTTAATAAATAAATATTATATACAAATTTATATTTTTCTAAACGAAAATATATATTTTACAATGTGATAATGCATAGAATTGAATTAGATATAAAACGTTTCGATATTATTAAATATATTTTAATAAACAACGAGGAGTTGATTTATAGAAGCAAATGACCAAATTACTAAAATGTATAAGTTATACTTTGAGTAATATAGTTTATTGATAATTTAAGATTATATTTTGACAAAGGTACGAATCACGAAACGTAAAGTACAAGTTTTCTAAGCATACGAAAATGCATTCTAGAAACCGGAACTGAGACATTAGTCGAGCGTAAACGTACGAGTCATCGGACCAAAAATTAAAAGTCAACTATGCACGTGAATATAATATAATATATAATTAATTAATATATATTATAAAAATATGTCGACAAACAAAACAACAAAAAATTGTGAGCTGGATTTTGGGGCCATGCGATCGCATGAGAAATAGGCATAAAACCCATGCGATCGCATGGCAGTCAGGATTCAGAAACATTCTAAAAATTGGCCAGTTTGCTCAACGAACACACACACACATATCCTATATGTTACTCCGTCTGTTATATAATTATTTATATTATTATTATTATTATTATTATTATTATTATTATTATTATTATTATTATTATTATTATTATTATTATTATTATTATTATTATTATTATTATTATTATTAATATTATTATTAATCTTATTATTATTATCAGTAGTATTAATATTATTATTATTAGTATTATACATAAAATACTACGACGAAGTACTGCTCAAATGATTTCAAACCAAGTTTTCAAATGAGTCAAAGCTAAGGAAACTATGGGTTATAGCTATGGAAGTTATGGGTAATGTTCATGGGTATTGTTCGCAAGTCAAACCTAGTGTTTATCATCTCTGTTGCGTCTACGTACTTTTCTGCAATATTGAATCACAATATTGATACGTAAGCATTCATATCTTATCTTTTATATATTAATAGTGTATCCATGTCTAGTGCTCGAGTATATATGTTTATGCATGCTAGTATGCTTTAATTTTGTCGTTAGATAGTTTATGATGAATCACGAATTTGATACATATACTACGGATATAAAGTATATGATATGCATGTTTTTGGAAAGCTGGCGAAAAATTATTAACTTTTCATTTAGAAATCGCGTGATTTCGATGAACGGATTAAAAGATATGGTCAACTGAATTATGGTTAACGTTAATTGAAATTGTGTTTGAAACTGTAAATTAATATTTAAACAACTTGTCTATGAGATTAATAACTTGGATTTTCAAATATTACTAATCGAGTAAATGAATTCCTATATAAGACACATCTTTTCTTGTTGAACAATTGTCAAAGTTGACTGTCTTATCATGTTTTAAAGCTTTATAAATACTATAATCGGATTTTTCAAGTATTGGAAAACTATATGAAAATCATGTTCGATTTCCATGATAATTCAAATATAATATAGCTCCTGAAATAAATAATATTTTGAGTTTGATAAACTATAAATTCGTTCAATTATCAAGACTTATACTATGTTAATAAACATGTATAGATTTAAAGATCATATTGGGTCAGGTTAACTTTTGAAATGACTTTTGTTAACTTTTACATATCGGTCTCGAGCATTAGGATTGTGATACACTATGACCAGACCTAGCTTGTTAGATATGTATTGACCAACATATGTTCTCTAGGTTGAGATCTACGGTTATTTTTCATTTTGAGTTTCGGTCACATCTCGGTGAATGACCTTATGTGCTGCTAAGGTGATTTTCATATGCTCCCTTTTTAATTGCTTTTGCAATATATATTTTTGGGCTGAGAATACATGCACTTTATTTTAAACGCAATGGATACAAGTACATACTAAATTCTACACCGAGTTTGAACTGAAAATCCCTTAGCTTTGGTAACTAGTAACTGCCAGTTATAAGAACCGGTGGGCGTGAATAGTGGTATATGGATCCATAGGGCTTGATATCCCCGTTCGAGCTAGAGCACTAGCCTTTTAACGAACGTATGCTATTTGAGAAGCGTACACGTTGGTTTGCGTGTATTATTAAGATGATTATACAAAGGGTATAAATTATATATACGTTAAGTTTAGTTACCAGGGTGCTCAATTTCGTAGAATATTTTGATAAACGTTTCTGGATGAAACAACTGAAAACTTGTGATTCACCTTTATATACAGATTATACGCAACATTAAAACTATGAACTCACCAACCTTTGTGTTGACACTTTTAAGCATGTTTATTCTCAGGTTTCTAGAAGTCTTCCGCTGTTTGCTTATACGTTATACAAGCTATGTGCATAGAGTCATACATGCTTTATTCGAGAAAACTTTGCATTCAACAAAATCATCACCATGTATCTTATTTTGACTGCATTGTCAACGGATGTAGTATTGTAAACTATTATTTACGGTGATGGTATATATGTAGAATTCATCAGATGTCAAAGACCTTGGAATTAGATATTCATTTATGGTGTGCCTTTTTAAAAGAATGCAATGTTTACAAAACATATCATATAGAGGTCAAAACCTCACTATGAAATCAATGAATGATATATTCGTCCAAAGGGATTTGGACGGGTCATTACAAATCGGTATCCACTACCGAGGATCAATGACTTATTTGACCAATTACAGGGATCTAGTTATTACTCGAAGATTGATCTGAGATCCGGTTATCACCAACTGAGAGTCAAAGAAGCTGATGTTCATAAGACGGCATTTAGAACACGCTATGGACATTATGAGTTTACAGTGATGCCGTTTGGTTTGACGAATGCACCGACAGTGTTCATGGACCTCATGAACCGTGTGTGTAAGTCATATCTGGACAAATTTGATCATTGTGTTTATTGATGACATATTGATGTACTCCAAGAACAAAGAAGAGCACGAGCAGCATATACGTTCGATACTGACTATGCTTAGAGAAGAGCAACTGTATGCGAAGTTCTCTATATGTAACTTTTGGTTACAAGAGGTACAATTCCTTGGTCATGTGGTAGGAGCCAACGGAATACAAGTTTATCCGACAAAGATTTAGACGATTAAGAATTGGGAAACCCCAAAGACACCAACACAGATAAGAAAATTTTGGGTCTAGCTGGTTACTACAGGAGATTCATTGGAGGATTCCCTAAGATAGCCCGACCATTAACCGCATTGACTCATAAAGGCAAGAAGTATGAGTGGTCAGAACTGCAAGAAACTACATTTCAGTTGTTGAAGGGGAAGTTAACAACTGCACCGATATTGTCCTTATCCGAGGGATATAAAGATTTTGTTATTTATTGTGATGCCTCGCGTCAAGGAATGGGTTGCGTGCTTATGCAATGAAACAAGGTTATCGCCTATGGATCACGACAGTTAAAGATTCACGAGCAGAATTACACAACGCACGATCTTGAACTAGGAGTTGTTGTCTTCGCACTCAAAATGTGGAGACACTACCTGTATGTAACCAAGTTTACTATCTTCACCGACCATAAGAGCCTACAACACATATTCGATTAGAAACAGCTCAACATGAGACAGCGACGCTGGATAGAACTGCTTAACGATTACGATTATGAACTTCAATACCATCCGGACAAGGCGAATGTTGTAGCGGATGCCTTGAACAGAAAAGAGAGAGAGAAAGCTCTCAGAGTTAAAGCTCTTAACATGGTTGTACGTACGAACCTTACCTCACAGATCCACGAAGCACAACTGGAAGCCGTGAAACAAGAGAACATTGATTTAGAATTTATCAAGGGATTGGATAAGAAATTCGACATAAAAGAGGACGGAACACGATATTTTGCTAACCGAATTTGGGTCCCAAAATTTGGTGGATTGAGAGAACTAGTATTGGAGGAAGCACACAAGTCAATATACTCAATTCATCCTAGGTCAGATAAAATGTACCAAGATTTGAAGGCGTTTTATTGGTGGCCAAATTTGAAAGCTGACATTGCTATCTATGTCGAGAAGTGCTTGACTTGCGCTAAGGTCAAGGATGAGCACCAGAAACCATCAGGGCTACTGACTCAACCAGAGATTCCCCAGTGGAAATGGGAATGTATTACGATGGACTTCATCACAAAACTGCCAAGGACCGGGGGAGATTACGACACCATTTGGGTTGTCGTGGATCGTCTCACTAAGTCTACACACGTCTTATCGATAAAAGAAACTGACAAGACGGAAAAGTTGGCTCAGTTTTACATTAAGGAAGTCATTTCTAGGCATGGAGTGCCTATATCCATTGTATCCGATCGTGACATCAGATTTACTTCTAGATTCTTGTAGACATTACTGAAAGCAATGGGGACCCGTCTAGATATGAGTACAGCATATCACCCCCAGACAGATGGCCAAAGCAAACGGACTATTCAAACTCTTGAGGACATGTTACGAGCATGTGTCATTGACTTCGAAAATGGTTGGGATAAGTATTTACCGCTAGCTGAGTTCTCATCAACAACAGCTACCATACGAGCATCACCTTTCGAAGCATTGTATGGAAGGAAATGTAGATCTCCCGTGTGTTGGAGCGAATTGGGGGATAGTCAGTTGACAGGTCCTGAGATTATTCAGGAGACAACAGAGAAAATTGTACAGATCCAAGAACGATTGAAAATGGCTCGAAGTCGTCAAAAGAGCTATGCCGATATTAGAAGGCGAGATCTAGAATTTCAAGTTGGCGATAAAGTCATGCTTAAGGTATCACCCTGGAAGGGTGTGGTACAGTTCGGTAAACGAGGCAAATTGAGTCCTGCATATGTTAGACCATTTGAGATAACTGAAAGAATTGGACCAGTAGCTTACAGATTGAAACTGCCACAAGCACTCAGTGGGATACATGACACTTTCCATGTGTCCAACCTGAAGAAATGCCTAGCCGACCAAAATTTGGTGATTCCTTTAGAGGAACTGTGTATCGATGACAAACTTCATTTCATTGTGGAACATGTCGAGATCATGGACCGTGAGGTCAAACGTTTGAAGCAAAGTAACATTCCTATCGTTAAGGTTTGGTGAAACGCGAGATGAGGACCAGAGTTCAGGTGGGAGCGTGAAGATCAAATGAGACAAAAGTACCCGCAACTGTTTCCGGAAGGAACTACTTCAGTGGACGTTGACTAAAATTTCGGGATGAAATTTTCAATGACAGGTGGGTAATGTAACAACCCTGCTTTTTCCGTCACTTCCGTTAACTGTTCGTTAGTTGTTTTAACGGCGATTATTTGACTTTTTATGTGTTTAAGTGTATTAAATGCATACGAGATCCTTGGTGGGTTATTCAAATTGATATGGGTTAATATTAATTAATAAATATATTTTGGATAAAGAAATATGGTAAAAACGATACGGTTTGAATAACTGCAAAAACTACTTTTCGAGTAACGAAACGCCCGGGTTTATTTTAATAATTATTTTAATAATTATTAACTTTTAAAAATATTTAATTTATTTGATGTTTTAATAAATTAAACTTATTGGTTGCGTTTTAACGATCGGTTTAGCGTTCCGGGCCTTCGGTACATCTAAACGGCACTAGAAACGGACCACGAGTACGCAGATTTGGACAACGAGAGCCCGGGATACTGCCTTGGGCCCCATTCAGCTGTGACCCAGTCCCCCACCCCATCAATTTTGTTTTTTGTGGGCTTATTGGGTTAACTAGTGACATTAGGCCCTAACTTAAATAATTAGTGATGACCTAAACTTGTGCAAACACACACACAAACATACTGCAGTCGACTTTTCTCCTCTCTGGCCTCTCCCATGACCGTCACCCATCTCCACCATCACATCACCTTCAATTTTGCTTTTTTAGATTAAACATTGAACACGAAACTTGCAATTCACACCGTCCTCTACGCGTTGGTGTTAACAATTTGTTGATCAAAGGTATATTTGCATGAACCCTAATTTTAAAAATCTGATTTTCATGAAGTTTGATAGTATAAGTTGTTAATTGCTCAAGTCTATATCCGTTATTGTTAATTACTTGCGTTAATTTGATCGTTTGATGTGATTAGGGTTAATCCCGAATTTGTATTGTGTGTTTACAGAAACTTGACTTTGCTAAATGTTAAATATTATGATATATTTGAAATCCTTTCAAAAAGCTAATAATTTTAGGCTTTGGATTCGCGTATTTTCGTTTCCGAATGTGTAAGTTATGATTGATTGATGTTTTATTGATGAATCTGCGATTATGTCGAATTCTGGAAAAACTGACATGGAATTCATTTGCATACTGATCATAAATGGATAGAGTACTTAAAAACACTCAAGTTAGACTATGATGTCATGCTATTTGGATTTGTAATGCTCACGTTATGTTTAATTGAACGTTCTTGATAAAACTGATTTGTTCGGTATCATAAAACTGACTTTTAAATTCATTTGAAGTGAGATATTGAATTAGGACTTTGCATATTTGAAAATATCATATGTTGTAGTTAACTTTTCATCTAGGCCTTGCATCATTTGGATTTGTGAAGCTTGTGTAATGTGCGTGTCGAAATGGTGACCTGTATGCTGACCAAATCTGTAATGTATGCACCTATAGCTTTATAGCATGAGTTGTGGACCTTTTGAGACCTTGGCCTTCTGGATATTGAATCTTTGTATGTTATGTGATAAAACTCTATTTTATGGCAAACCTTAAAACTTAAAACATTGTACACACTAAGGCAGTAGATTTTGTAACTGCTGAATTGAGATGAAACAGAATGTCCAACTTGCACGAATAAACTGTACCAATTGGCTGAACAAAAATATCTCATTATTGGATATGTAGTAATTTGACTTGTCCTTGAACCATTGCCACTGACCTTGAGTAAATTTCATGTTCCTAGCTCCGGTTATAGCCATTACGAAATTGGTGCGCAGTCAGAAACTAATTTAGTGAACCATAAATGCACCCATTCTGAAACCAGACATGTAGATATCGTATGAGGCCCTGGCCAAACTTTTTGGAATCATTATTGAGTCTAGTTGAGATCTGGAGTTTTCCGTATTGCCATGATTTATGTGTTATGAGATATTGCGCGTTGTTTGCAACTTGTACATGAACTTTATGCTAGACGATAAACTGTGATCGCGTACTTGACTGATTATGACTAGAAACGTGTTAGTTGACTTAGGATTGGCAGTTGACAAATATTTGACATGAACCTACTGATGTTGACCTTATTTGACCACCTTGCCCAAGTTTGACTTATGGTTTGACTTTGGTTGACTTTAGTTGACTTGCATGAACTAGTTGACTATATGTTGACTTCTACTTTGAAACGCGTCGAGTCGAGCAATAGGACAACTTACTCTATGAAACCACTATTGTATAAGACATAAATTTTGACCAACCTAAATACGTATACTTAGGTTGAATTACTCGGCAATAAACCGTACAAGTTACTTGCTTACTTTCATCCGAGCTTTTTCAAATGTGAGTCTACAGTCCCGCTTTTTACATGTTTTCAGGGATGAGAATACACGTTGTTATACTTACATTTTCAAATGCTTTTATGTTGATGCGAGTACTTATTATACATATTGAGTGTTGTTCACAAAGCTCCTAGCTTGAATACTTTTATTACCTTCGGGTATACACAATTTAGATGGACGGATCCGTTAGGTTAGACAAACTTCACCCTACTATATATGTGGTGCATTTACTTTGAACTGTTTGTACACTCGAACAAGTGTATACATTTTTATGGGGTAAAGGGGGTCTTTATGCTAGTATTCAGGTGCTCATGTATTATGTATACTTTGCAACTTTGGGTTGTGCTTATCGAAATATCATGGTCAAATGCGATTAAACTATTTTTTTAAATAATGTTTTTCAGATACCAAATTACGTTATTTAAAACTGTGATTTACAAACAAGAGAGATAAAACTTGACATGACATTGTCTACGAAAATTTGAAATTTGACATGATAGTGTCTACGAACATTTGAAACAGGACAGTGTTGTCTACAAACTTTAAATATGAAACCATTGTGGTCTCGTACATTGTAATCGGTCACTTAAACTTGTGTTTTGCAAACAGGAGAAACAAAACATTTTGAATGTCATGCATAACTGAACTTGACATTGATGTTCACAAGCAGACTAAAACTTGACCAACGTTGTCTCCAAACTTTTAATATTAAACCTTGGTGGCCTTTCACTAATAAACGTTTTATGATAATCGTTTCTTAAATATACTGTGTTGTTTACCTAAAATCTGTAGATTCACTCAACATTATTGTTGCCTCGTTTTGCGTGTTTTATTCTCAGGTATTAACTGCTTCTGCTGTAAAACATTGCTGTTACGTAGAAGTCAAGCCAATCGCTGGGACCAGAGTTAACATTCCGTTAATGGATTTTGAAGGGGTGTTAAATCCTCGAAGCAATTGTCGACGTGTTTGCTTGGGAATACGAAGACATGAAGGGGATCCCTAGGGTAATTGATGTCCAAGGAACCCCATTCTCCACAGAACACCGCTTAAACGAACACAAACATCTTGAGCCAGTGCATCAAAAAAGTGAATCTTAGCAACCGAAAGAGACGAGGTTGCGTGCAAGGAAGTCGAAGAACTGCTCAAGGCTAAGATAATTCGAGAGGCCAAGTACCCCTCTTGGGTAGTAAATCCTGTAATGGTAAAAAATTCCGACGGGGGATGGAGAATGTGTGTGGATTTCACAAATATCAACAAAGCTTGTCCGAATGATTGTTACCCACTACCCGAAATAGATTGGAAAGTGGAATCACTAAATTGATACAAATTCAAGTGTTTCCTGGAAGCCTACAAGAGATACCATCAGATACAAATGGCTGAGGGGGGCGAAGAGAAAACATCGTTTTTCACAAGTAAAGGGATTTACTGCTATCAAAAGATGCCCTTCGGACTAAAAAATGCCGGAGCAACGTACCAGAGACTGGTGGACAAAGTGTTTCACAAACAGCTCGAAAGAAACCTCAAAGCATACGTTGATGACATGGTCATCAAAAGCAGGAAAGAGGAAGAACTGCTAAAAGATATAAGAGAAATCTTCAAAACACTTCTGTCGATATGCATGAAATTAAATCTAAAGAAGTGCTCATTCACAGTGGAAGAAGGAAAGTTCTTAGGTAGTTAGGTTACTATATAACTCAAAAAGGTATCCTAGCGAACCCGGAGAAAATAGATGTCCTAAAACAACTCCAACCCCAACAACAGTCAAAGAGATGCAAAGCCTAAATGGGAAGCTCGCATCTCTAAGTCGATTCTTGTCACGGGGAGCTGACAAGCAACTCCCATTTTTTAAGACCCTGAAAGGATGCTTGAGAAAAAAGAAGGTAGTCTGGAGCGAGGTGGCCGAAAAAGCCTTCGTAAAAATGAAGACATATATAGCCTACCTCCCGACCTTAACATCCCCCGAGAAAGGAGAGACTTTATACGTATATTTAGCTGCATCAAAAGAATGTATAAGCGCTCTCCGGGTGATAGAAAGGGAACGAAAACAAATATCAATGTACTTTGTTAGTCGAGTCCTCCAGGGTGCCGAAGCTAACTATCCCGAGCTTGAGAAACTTACGCTAGTACTAGTACATACAACAAGAAAGCTACGAAGATATTTCCAGGCTCATCCAGTTGTGGTACTGACGGTCAAACCAATCAGACAGGTGCTGACAAAACCAGAGAAGTCAGGAAGAATGGCCAAATAGGCCATAGAGCTAGGGGAACATGGCGTTGAATTTTAGGTAAGATATTCGATAAAGGGACAAGTACTAGCAGACTTCATGGCTGAAACAACAACAGATAATGACGAAGAAATCACCTATACAACTCAAATGATAATCCCGACGATAGAAAAGGGAGAATGGAAGCTATACACTGATGGGGCATCAAGTTTAGACGGGTCAGGAGCGGGCCTTATGCTAGCAACCTAGAAGGACAAGTATTCGCATACGCTCTACGCTTCGAATTTCAAACCACAAACAACGAAGCTGAATATGAAGCATTATTTCCGGATTAAGGCTGGCCAAGGAAATGAGAATCCGCCATCTTCAGGCATTCATGGATTCACAACTAGTAGCCAACTAGGTAGCCGGGACCTTCAAACTTGGCAACCTTCAATACAACAATATCTCTCGAAGACCAAAGAATTGGTGGAAAGCTTCAGTAGTTTTACAATAGAGCATGTAAGGAGAGGCCAAAACAAGAAAGCCGATGCGCTGAGTAAACTCGCCTCACTAACATTCGAGCATCTAGCAAAAAAGGTACTTGTTGAAGTACTCGAACAGAAGTTGATCCTGGAAACAGAAGTAAATGATCTAGTTCAAGAAGAAGAAAAGACATGGATAACACCGGTAAAATGAAATGTCCCGTTCATATTGATTATAAACGTTCCATATTAATTGATTTCGTTGCGAGGTTTTGACCTCTATATGAGACGTTTTTCAAAGACTGCATTCGTTTTTAAAACAAACCATAACCTTTATTTTATCGACAAGGTTAAAAAGTCACCACCTAGATTATCCAGAAATGATAATCTAAAATATCACGCTCACACACTACCAATACATATTGGTTTACAATATTATTATGTTACAACAAAGTAAATCTCGAATGCAGTTTTAAACAATATAATACAAGCATGCTGACACCAAATCTTGTCCATATTTTACCATGCAACAGTGGAAGCTCTTAATAATCACCTGAGAATAAACATGCTTTAAACGTCAACAAAAATGTTGGTGAGTTACAGGTTTAACCTATATATTTATCAAATCGTAATAATAGACCACAAGATTTCATATTTCAATATACAACCCATACATACAGATAAAAATCATTCATATGGTGAACACCTAGTAACCGACCTTAACAAGATGCATATAGAATATCCCCTATCATTTCGGGACTCCCTTCGAACATGATGAATTCGAAGTACTAAAGCATCCGGTACTTTGGATGGGGCTCGTTAGGCCCAATAGATCTATCTTTAGGATTTGCGTCAATTAGGGTGTCTGTTCCCTAATTCTTAGATTACCAGACTAAAAAGGGGCATATTCGGTTTAATAATCCAGCCATAGAATGTAGTTTCATTTACTTGTGTCTATTTTGTAAAACATTTATAAAACTGCATGTATTCTCATCCCAAAATATTAGATTTTAAAAGTGGGACTATAACTCACTTTCACAGATTTTTACTTCGTCGGGAAGTAAGACTTGGCCACTGGTCGATTCACGAACCTATAACAAATTTGTACATATATATCAAAGTATGTTCAAAATATATTTACAACATTTTTAATACGTTTTGCTGTTTAAGTTTATTAAGTCAGCTGTCCTCGTTAGTAACCTACAACTAGTTGTCCACAGTTAGATGTACAGAAAATAAAGCAATATATATTATCTCGAATCAATCTTCGACCTCGTGTATACAAGCCTCAGGCTAGATCACAACTCAAAGTATATATAATATTTTGGAATCAACCTCAACCCTGTATAGCTAACTCCAACATTACTGCATATAGAGTGTCTATGGTTGTTCCGAAATATATATATAGATGGGTCGATATGATATGTCAAAATATTGTATTCGTGTCTATGGTATCCCAAGATTACATAATATATTAGAATACATGTATAATACAATATAAGTTAGCTAGGATATGATTAATATAGATTTGTTACCAATTTTCACGTAGCTACAACAAGAAAAATTATCCAATCTTGTTTTACCCATTAATTCTTCGTTTTAAATCCGTTTTGAGTGATTCAAGTTGCTATGGTTTCATATTGAACTTAAGTTTATGAATCTAAACATACAAAGTATAAGTTTATAGTCGAAAATACAGGTTACAAGTCATTTTTGTAAAGGTAGTCATTTCAGTCGAAAGAACGACGTCTAGATGACCATTTTAGAAAACATACTTTCACTTTGAGTTTAACCATGATTTTTGGATATAGTTTCATGTTCATAAGAAAAATCATTTTCCCATAAGAATAGTTTTTAAATCAAAGTTTATCATAGTTTTTAATTATCCAAACCAAAACAGCCCCCGGTTTTACTACGACGACGTATATCCGGTTTTACGGTGTTCTTCGTGTTTTCAAGTTTTAAATCATTAAGTTAGCATATCATATAGATATAGAATATGTGTCTAATTAATTTTAAAAGTTAAGTTAGAAGGATTAACTTTGTTTGCGAATAAGTTTAGAATATACTAAACTATGTTCTAGTGATTACAAGTTTAAATCTTCGAATAAGATAGTTATATATATATATGAATTGAATGATGTTATGAACATCATTACTACCTAAAGTTCAGTAGGTAAACCTAATGGAAGTGACAAGAAATGAGCTACCTTCAAAGGATCTTGGATGGCTTGAAAGTTCTTGAAGTAGGATCATGACACAAAAACAAGTTCAAGTAAGATTTTTACTTGAATTAAGATAGTTTATAGTTATAGAAATCGAATCAAAGTTTAAATATGAATATTACCTTGAATAAGAAAGATAACCTACTGTAAATAACAAAGGTTTCTTGATCTTAGATGATTACTTGGAATGGATTAGAAAGCTTGGAAGTAAACTAGTAAACTTGAAAGGATTTTTGAAGTGTTCTTCCTATGATGATTATAGCTTGATTCTTGAAGTAATTTTTAATGAAGATGATGATTAGTTTACTGGAAAAATTCATTCATAAGTGTGTGTAAGTGTTGAGAGAGAGTTAGAAAGAGAATTGGAAGTGAAATGGATTGATTGGTGAGTGGTTAATGATGAGTGGTGAGTGGGGTTAAAAGGAGTTCTAGTTAGTTGACTAGTTCATGGTAGAAGTTAAATTTGATTAGTCATGCATGACATAATCAAGAGTGGAATCCCATGCTAGTTCCTATTGGTATATACTCATAGTAAGTATGTCTAGAAGCTATGTATAATACGGATACGAATACTAAATGACTACGAGTAGAATTGTTGATGAAAATGAATGAGGATGTAATTGTAAGCATTTTTTTTAAGTAAAAGTACTTTGATAAGTGTCTTGAAGTCTTTCAAAAGTGTATGAATACATATTAAAACACTACATGTATATACATTTTAACTGAGTCGTTAAGTCATTGTTAGTCATTACATGTAAGTGTTGTTTTGAAACCTTTAGGTTAACGATCTTGTTAAATGTTGTTAACCCGTTGATTATTATATCTAAAGAGATGTTAAATTATTACATTATCATGATATTATGATATATTAGTATATTTTAGTATGATATATATACAGTTAAATATTGTTACAACGATAATCGTTACATATATGTCTCGTTTCGAAATCATTAAGTTAGTAGTCTTGTTTTTACATATGTAGTTCATTGTTAATACACTTAATGACATGTTTACTTATAATTTATCATGATTAACATAGTGTATCAATATCTTAATATGATTCATATGTATTTAGTAAGATGTTGTTATAACGATAATCGTTATATATATCGATTTCGAGTTTCTTAACTCAATAGTCTCATTTTTATGTATATAACTCATTGTTAAAATACCTAATGAAATACTTACTTATCATAATATCATATTAACTATATATATAACCATATATATGTCATCATATAGTTTTTACAAGTTTTAACGTTCGTGAATCACCGGTCAACTTGGGTGGTCAATTGTCTATATAAAACCTATTTCAATTAATCAAGTCTTAACAAGTTTGATTGCTTAACATTTTAGAAACACTTAATCATGTAAATATCAATTTCATTTAATATATATAAACATGGAAAAGTTCGGGTCACTACATAAAAGACTACTTGGAATACGGTATTCTACCCGAAGACAAAAATGAAGCCAGAAAAATCCGTGTCAAAACACCGTCCTACAAGATTATGAATGGATTGCTATACCAAAAATCATTCCTAGGACCATGGTTGCGCTGTGTCAGGCCCAACCAAGCAACGGACATTATAAAAGAGATGCATGAAGGGATCTGTGGATGTGACAACCCAGAAATTTTTGATCAAATTTAAACTTAATCTTATATGATTCTGACATGATAAGCAAAGTCTGTTAAGTTGAATCTCAAAATTTTGAACTATGTTCATGTATTCATTTAACCTCGACCAAATTCTGATGATTCACGAACAATTATATAAATGGATATGAATATGTATACATATATATATATATATATATATATATATATATATATATATATATAAATATATATATGTATATATATATATATATATTATAACTTGAAAACGTTAACAAAGTATTAAATGTATAATACTTTGCGTTAAATGTATTTGTCTCAATATATATTTGATATATTTATCTACGGAACTAGAAGGTAATACCAATGATTGATTTAGTAGATACTTCAACACTTATAAATCCCGTAAATATTATGATATGGTTATAGGTCTCTGTTGTGAGGTCCACGTTGATTTGAGAAATCATTCCTTTTTAACTATATATAGAATAATTGGTAAAGTAATCTACAAGTGAAAATTCAGAGTGTAAATAATTGAGATAATGGATGTCGACAAGATAAGCAAATTAACGTGTCACATTAAAATAATTTCATACATTTATTTATTCGTTGGACTTTAACCTTCAATTCACAAACAACCATTTGTTAATGGACATGTGTGTGTGTGTGTGTATATATATATATATATATATATATATATATATATATATATATATATATATATATATATATATATTTACAAAATGATAAAATATAATATTAACCTGGTTATAAAACGTTTAGATTTTAAATATATATTAATAAACAACGAGAAGTTGATTTAATGAAGCAAACGACCAAAACACTCAAATGATTAAGTTATACTTCGGGTAATGTAGTTTATCATTGATTAAGTCTAATTATTGATAAATGTACACGTCGCGAAACTTAAAGTGCTAGTTTTCTAAGCGTACGAAAGGACGTTCGAGAAACCGGAACCGGGACATAAGTCGAGCGTCAACGTACAAGACAACGGAGCTAAAGTTACTAGCCAACCATGCACGAGAATATAATATAATATATAATTAATTAATATAAATTATATATATTAAATATATTTAATTATGTCGACAAACTAGAAGCCAAATGATGCATGAGCTGGATTTCACAGCTCCGCGATCGCGGAGCATATAGGCATAAAACCTCCGCGATTGCGGAGGTGTCAGTGTCAGGATTGGTGTATAAAAGCCCAACATTTTTCTGCCGAATCCATCTATTTTTTTTCAATCTCTCTATCTCTTAATATATTATTTATATTTATTAAAATTATTATTATTATTATTATTATTATTATTATTATTAAAGATTATTATTATTAATCTTATTATTATTGGTATTAGTATTATTAGATAGCGTTATTATTAGTATTATACATAAAATATTACGACGAGCTTATGCCCAAACGATTTCAAAACAAGTTTTTCGAGCGGGATAGAGCTAATGAAATTATGGGTTATAGCTACGGAGGTTATGGGTATTGCTTGGGGTTATGATCATGAGTCAAAGGTCAACCTAGCATTTATCATTTCCGTTATGTCTACGTACTTTCCTACACTATTGAATCACAATATTGATACGTTGAGATCTACGATTATTTTGCATTCCGAGTTTCGGTCACATTTCGGTGAATGACCATATGTGCTGCTAAGGTGAGTTTATAGATCCCTTTTTAATTACTTTTGAAATCTATATTTTTGGGCTGAGAATACATGCACTTTATTTTAAACGCAATGGATACAAGTACATACTAAATTCTACACCGAGTTTGAACCGAAAATCCCTTAGCTTTGGTAACTAGTAACTGCCGGTTATAAGAACTGGTGGGCGCGAGTAGTTATATATGGATCCATAGGGCTTGACATCCCCGTCTGTTCCAGGTATAGAAACCCTAGCCTGAACTATAAAACAGACGTATGCTATTTAAGTTTAGTACACGTTGGATTGCGTGTATTGTACATGTTGGTTGCATGTATGTTAAAATAGGAGTACTTATTATAACGTTAAAGTTTAGTTACCAGGGTGCTCAATATTGTAGAATATTTTGATAAACTTTTCTGGATGAAACAACTGAAATCTTGTGATCCACCTTTATATACAGATTGTGCGCAACATTAAAATTATGAACTCACTAACCTTTGTGTTGACACTTTTAAGCATGTTTATTCTCAGGTTCCTAGAAGTCTTCTGCTATTTGCTTATATGTGATACAAGCTATGTGCATGGAGTCATACATGCTTTATTCGAGAAAACGTTGCATTCACAAAATCATCACCATGTATCTTATTTTGATTTTATTATCAACGGATGTAGTATTGTAAACTATTAATTACGGTGATTGTCTATATGTAGAAATCATCAAACATCAAAAACCTTGGAATTTGATATTCAATTATGGTGTGCCTTTTCAAAAGAATGCAATGTTTACAAAACATATCATGTAGAGGTCAGTACCTCACTGTGAAATTGATGAATGATGTATTCGTCCAAAGGGATTTGGACGGATCATCATAGTTGGTATCAGAGCTTGAGGTCATAGGGAATCAGAATTTGCATTAGTGTGTTTAACTGGTAATTGTTAGGATACATTAGTGAGTCTGGACTATGACCGTATCTGTTTTTACCGAGTTTTGCTTATCATTTCTTGTCAGAAATTACATGCTTATCATTCTTAAGTCTAGACACATTTTCCTGCATTTCTTACATGAATAGTGTATAGACAAAAATTCATATCTTAGCGTATCTGCTAATTCATATCTTAGCGTATCTGTTACTGTAAACTTTTCCTGACATCTTTCGAAAATTTCTCTGTAATTTATGGGATTTTGGTATTATATATACATATGTACATTATGTGTTGAAGAATACCAATCTAAGTCCTATAATCTATTTCATATCAAAAACCAATTCCCTGATTATACAAGATGGATCACGTATCTAGTTCAAATTCCTTAGATTCCGACAACTATTCCGATATGGATTTCCACTCGAGCTCCAAAAGCAGTGTGACCAGAATGGATCAACCAATTAGCCATCATCTATTCTGGATGAATTGGGGATGGGTTTGTAGTCTACTTAATCATTGGAGACAAGAAGAAGGCGATCCCTTCCATCCACCACATTCCCCTCTTGGCGAAGAACCTGAAGCACTTACCGATGAACCTGTTCGTAATACCATTTTCTCTCTCATTTCCATAGTATGTCATCATGATTATATACTATCTCAAATTCTAAATCTTATTCGTCCGGTCGTCCGAACCGACAATCACCCTGGTGTAATAGAAGAAGTCAACGAGCTTCGCGCTCGGGTAGTGGCTTTGGAAAATATGGTGCAAAGGTTGCAAGCATCAGCAGCATCACCGGCATAAGCAGTACCACCATCATCAACACCAATAGTACCATTACCATCACCAACAACAACCTTCGCATCCCACACCTCAATATCACAATTTGCACCTTGAGCATCAACATCATACGCACTGTAGGTACCAAGGAATACCAGCAACAACAAACGATGAAGTATTAATTCATAACTTCATTGAAGAAATATTCTACGGTGATTAAGTAATATCTAAAGTTTTAGAGATTATATATTCTAGTCCTAGTCGAAAACCAGATGAGATTAATATTATGTTAACTCATTAAATCCATGATTACATCTAAAGAAAATATATATGTAGGTATATTTTCATAAAGATTGTAATTAAGAAAATTCTTTTGTACAAACTGTTAATGGTGAGAATATTTTAACGGGTAGGTAATACCCGAGAGATATATAAATTCACAATTAATATGTTACATTCTTCGATTCTGATTCAACAAATCATCAACTATACTCACTACTTTCATAACGAGATATATTCTTTCATAGAAATCAAAACAACCATACTCATTCAAATTCAATTACATATTCTGATTTTAACATATCAGAATCCAAGTTGAGATATAACCGATATCATCACTCTTAGATCTCTACATCTTTCAAAGCTGTACTTTGATTTCAAAACTGTGCTAGAACATCACTCCTATTCATAAAACCCAGGAAAAATAATTATGAACATCATATGACGATTACAATCTGCGTTCAAACCCTGCATAATTCTTGAAAACATCTCAATTAAGAAACAACCGAGAGGATGATCCAACCACACGTTACCTACGAAAGGAAAGACTTATGCATATAGTCATGCACCTGGAAAACTCCCGGAACCAAAGTAGAAGTTTAACACGAATCTGTGATCCATTGGCGTTGTTATTACCGAAAATAACCTTGCAATCCCTTTTCAAAATTAGCCAGCTTTATCACATCTCCAGCAAATCAATATCGACCTTCCATTCGAATAAGCCTTATTATAACTTTGATATATAAGTTTGTCCTTCGTCATCGTTACCGGAGAACCGTTTATATCCCACCACATTAGCAGTAAAACTATCAACAACTTTGTTGATATTTGACTGTCCGAAAAATCATTATATTCATTGAAACCCTATCATGTACTCATCTGCATCTTGTAACGGTAATTGTCATACCAAAAAGCTTTAATCATTATTCTCGAATGTCGCAGCAATTCTACGCCAACAGTTATATGTGTACATATAACATCTATCTCCTAGACTTACGTACTTCAATTGTGAACTTTTGAAAAGCACCCTAAACTATGAATTAGTTCTTCGAAGTTTTGAAAAATGCCGATGAAGCAGCAAAAACTGTAAACAACCTTAACAGTCAAAAGTTTGATGATAAAGAATAGTGTGTTGGCAAAGCTAAGAAAAAGAGAAGGTTTGAAACTGAAAAACGGAATGAGCAAACCATAAAGGAGGCTGTGGACAAATCACAAAGACTAAACCTACCTTCAAAGAATCCAAATGATTCAGTACTACTGAAGTCATTAGCAAATACCTTGCTCCTGACTCTAAACCTTTGCGGACAAATATTCTTCATCACCTTTCGATCTTAGATATTCTAAGATATCATCGTATCTTTCATTATAAATATCCTCGATATTTTTGAAGATATTTTCGTAACTATTCTTATCTGAAATCATTTATCTCTTCGCGATATCAGTATTACATCAGAAAGGAAACTGTTTTAGTTTCTAATTTTGAAAAATTCAATTTTAAAATATGAATGTTTTTGAAGTAGTGATGGGAACTGAAGCATGAATTAGTATAATATAATGACACTTGATCAACGTGATTATATTACAGTAAGTCATGCTGAGTTTCTAATGGAACGTGATAAAGGTTCACAGATCATACCCTCATCATGAACCATGTTACATAACTCTTTCATTCTATTTAACCTCTAAACTATCAAGAAAATATTTTTTTGATGATTCGGTCTTTTCTGGATATTCTGGTAATTTGACAAATCAAGATCGTGCCATTACGATTTCCTTCTTAGAACATTAACTATGTTCATTCTAAACTCCATACCTACAAATTCTGGACCATTACTTGCTATGCTTAATGGATAGAAGAGAAAACAGAGCATGAAGCTCCGAAATAGAAATGGGAGTATAAATCACAGCAAATAAGAGAGAGCATTAACTGTGGATGTCAATAATTATGGGAAGACAAGAGCATGGACTCCGAAAAATAAGTAAAGATATAAAGCCTGATGATAATGCATAAATTACAAACCATGTATATCAATAAGTATTGCAACGTAAGGACACGGGAGAACTAAAAACACTATAAAACCAAGAGTATAGTAGAAGTGAATAGATTCCTCCGGTGGCAGATGAAAAAGAAGAATGACAGATATGAAGGTTAGAAGTATATCAGGAATCAGAACTAGGTGGAGCATATTGATGAATGCTTTTAAGTATGAGTTGAGGGAGAGAATAGAAGGTATGAGCTGTGGAACTAAGGAAATGAAGGGAGTGAATTTATAATGAAATATCAGACAAAGCAATCAAAATAAATTATCGCATTTAACCAAAGCGGATCCTAATTTCCTTAATTACCGAAAAATCAAATCTTATTTAGATTTCGAAGATTTTCTTTAATTTCCTTGAAATCCGGAAATCCACCGTGACTACGTCAAAAGTTAAGACGAATTTTTATTTTCTCATTTCACTCTTCTGCGATAGCTTCACTCATACGCTTCGAGTAATCGAATTATTTTATTCATATTTCTCAATCATGATAAAACCCCACAATTCGACTCATATTCATCATAATAACATTCCTATTGTTAGCCATGACGATCTCGAACAAATTTTGGGACGAAATTTCTTTAACGGGTAGGTACTGTGATGACCCGGAAATTTTTGATCAAATTTAAACTTAATCTTATATGATTCTGACATGATAAGCAAAGTCTGTTAAGTTAAATCTCAAAATTTTGAACTATGTTCAGGTATTCATTTAACCTCGACCAAATTTCGACGATTCACGAACAATTATATAAATGGATATGAATATATATATATATATATATATATATATATATATATATATATATATATATATATATATATATATTTATATTTATATATATATATATATATATATATATATATATATATATATATATATATATATGTATATGTATATATATATATTATAACTTGAAAGCGTTAACAAAGTATTAAATGTATAATACTTTACGTTAAATGTATTTGTCTCAATATATATTTAATATATTTATCTACGGAACTAGAAGGTAATACCAATGATTGATTTAGTAGATACTTCAACACTTATAAATCCCGTATATATTATGATATGGTTATAAGTCGTTGTTGTGAGGTTCACATTGATTTGAGAAATCATTCCTTTTTAACTATATATAGAATAATTGGTAAAGTAATCTACAAGTGGAAATGCAGGGTGTATTGAGATAATGGATGTCGACAAGATAAGCAAATTGACGTGTCACATTAAAATAATTTCATACATTTATTTATTCGTTGGACTTTAATCTTCAATTCACAAACAACCATTTGTTAATGGACATGTGTGTGTGTGTATATATATATATATATATATATATATATATATATATATATATATATATATATATATATATATTTTTTTTTTACAAAATGATAAAATATAATATTAACCTGGTTATAAAACGTTTAGATTTTAAATATATATTAATAAACAACGAGAAGTTGATTTAATGAAGCAAATGACCAAAACACTCAAATGATTAAGTTATACTTCTGGTAATATAGTTTATCATTGATTAAGTCTAATTATTGATAAATGTACACGTCGCGAAACTTAAAGTGCTATTTTCTAAGCGTACGAAAGGACGTTCGAGAAACCGGAACCGGGACATAAGTCGAGCGTCAACGTACAAGACAACGAAGCTAAAGTTACTAGCCAACCATGCACGAGAATATAATATAATATATAATTAATTAATATAAATTATATATATTAAATATATTTAATTATGTCGACAAACTAGAAGCCAAATGATGCAAGAGCTGGATTTCACAGCTCCGCGATCGCGGAGCATACAGGCATAAAACCTCCACGATTGTGGAGGTGTCAGTGTCAGGATTGGTGTATAAAAGCCCAACATTTTTCTGCCGAATCCATCTATTTTTTTTCAATCTCCCTGTCTCTTAATATATTATTTATATTTATTAAAATTATTATTATTATTATTATTATTATTATTATTATTATTATTATTATTATTATTATTATTATTATTATTATTATTATTATTAAAGATTATTATTATTAATCTTATTATTATTGGTATTAGTATTATTAGATAGCGTTATTATTAGTATTATACATAAAATATTACGACGAGCTTATGCCCAAACGATTTCAAAACAAGCTTTTCGAGCGGGATAGAGCTTAGGAAATTATGGGTTATAGCTATGGAGGTTATGGGTATTGCTTGGGGGTTATGATCATGAGTCAAAGGTCAGCCAAGCGTTTATCATTTTCGTTGCGTCTACGTACTTTCCTGCAATATTGAATCACAATATTGATACGTTGAGATCTACGGTTATTTTGTATTTCGAGTTTCGGTCACATTTTGGTGAATGACCTTATATGCTGCTAACGTGAGTTTATAGATCCCTTTTTAATTACTTTTGCAATCTATATTTTTGGGCTGAGAATACATGCACTTTATTTTAAACGCAATGGATACAAGTACATACTAAATTCTACACCGAGTTTGAACCGAAAATCCCTTAGCTTTAGTAACTAGTAACTACCGGTTATAAGAACTGGTGGGCGCGAGTAGTTATATATGGATCCATAGGGCTTGACATCCCCGCCTGTTTCAGGTATAGAAACCCTAGCCTGAACTATAAAACAGATGTATGCTATTTAAGTTTAGTACACGTTGGATTGCGTGTATTGTACATGTTGGTTGCATGTATGTTAAAATAGGAGTACTTATTATAACGTTAAAGTTTAGTTACCAGGGTGCATTATCAACGGATGTAGTAATGTAAACTATTAATTACGGTGATTGTCTATATGTAAAAATCATCAAATGTCAAAAACCTTGGAATTTGATATTCAATTATGGTGTGTGTTTTCAAAAGAATGCAATGTTTACAAAACGTATCATGTAGAGGTCAGTACCTCACTGTGAAATCGATGAATGATGTATTCATCCAAAGGGATTTGGACGGATCGTCACAGTGGATTTCACGCCGGACCAAGATCTGTTGTAACAAAACTCATGAGGATGGGTATTATTGGCCAACGATGCACCAAGATACCGTCTCAACGCTTCAAACCTGTGAATCCTGCCAGATCCACGTGAAAGTTCAACAACAACCGAAGGAAAAACTTATCTCAGTAACCTCAACCTGGCCGCTTATGAAATGGGGAATTGACATAGTGGGACCATTACCTGACTCCCCAAGGAAGATTCGTTTCCTACTGGTGGCCGTCGATTACTTCATGAAATGGGCTGAAGCAAAACCTTTGGCCACCATAATGGGGAAACATGTTGAGAATTTCGTATGGGAGTTCATAGTGTGTAGGTTTGGTGTACCCCAAGAAATCACATCATACAATGGGAAGCAGTTCTCTGAAGGCGTATTTCCCAAATTTTGCAAAAGGCTGAATATCCAACAGAACTTCACCTCCGTGTACCATCCCCAAGGTAACGGGCAGGTTGAGGTAACCAATAGAGATATCGTAAAAGGATTGGAAAAAAGGTTGCAAAATGCGAAAAAGGATGGGTTGATGAACTTCCCTTAGTACTATGGGCATACCGAACCACACCGAAACGAAGCAATGGAGAAACTTCGTACAGCCTAGACTACGGAACGGAAGCAGTACTTCCAGCTGAGATACAAGTGCTAACTAAGAGAATGGCTAATCAAGACAACAACGAAGAGAATCTACTGGTCAACCTCGATTTGCTTGAGGAACGAAGAGAAGCCGTATCAATGAAAGAAGCCTCATATAAGAAGGTGATCGCAAGGTATTACCACAAACGTGTAAGGCCTACAACTTTTAAAGTAGGTGACTATGTCATATGACTTAACAGTACCAGCAAAGTCAAAAATCAAGGAAAATTAGGGCCAAATTAGGAGGGTTCCTACATAATCTCAACAGTGTTAGGCAAGGGATCATACATGCTTGAAATAATAGAAGGAAAGCCAATAAAACGAGCATGGAATGCAATGAACCTTCGAAGATTCTATCACTAGAGAATCCAATACCCTTTTTCTTTTTGGGTATTTTGTAGCAGGGATCAAATGTAAAGGGTAGAAGAAGCCTATAAACTTCCTACCCAAAAAACTTAATCAATTTCCAACGAGTTTTGTGTAGAATCTTTGTTAAAACCTGCGAAAAACATACAAAAAGCAGAGGGCGAATATTACAACAAACAGAGAGAAGATTTCAAAATGGATAATGGAAACTGCCACGAAGACACGATACAAGGCCAAAAGAGCCAATATATACCCAAAAAAGGGTACAATACAAGGCATTGTTTATATACATAGCCACAACAAGGGAATAAATCCCTATAAATATCAAGGGCTCCCCAAGAAAGGGGAACACCAATCTTACACCTGTGATCACAAGACATAAAAACCATGGTACAAATAAAATAAGTGGCGTGTACGCCCTACTTAGTCAAATAAAGATACATTGTTACCAAACTAAAGATGGTGCATTGTTATCAAATTACAAAAGCCTTGAAGCCTAGTAAAGAATGATACATAGTTATCAAAAGAAGGCTATGCAAGCCAGAATATTGTTTAAAAGGAGGCAACAGAGCCCCTACAAGACACCAATGGTTTACACCACAACAAGATTAAAAACACTAAAAGAAACAAACAAATCTTCTACCACGCGATGATTACCAACCTAAACTGCATGTTCCGAAGCAACCACTACAGCACCTGACTGCACAACTTCATTTTCACCAACACCTGGATTCACCATTGTTATTAACTTCAATAATTCAGATGGTTTAGATAACAATTGGGAAGCCATGTGACGAACATAAGGGAAATCAGCAGAATCAAGTTCATCACACGTAACTTCCATCAACTCTTCAGCTTTGTCAGCATACTCAGGAAAATCAGACAAATCCACCTTACCTTGATCAGAGAGAGATTTAAGAAGCTTACACCATTCATCCAGACAAGCTGCCAAAACTACCTTCGAGAGAGGAATACTTAAGTCCTCACTTTTAATAAGTTGGGAGCATACGTGGGGGATTACCTCACCAATTAACCGGAAATATTCTGCCCCAAGCTCGTTAATGCGGACCCGCTGCTTAGAAGTCTCTCCTTGAAGGGTAGCACAATTATTCTCTGACACGGTCAATTCATTAACCCGACGGGCCAACTGAGTCTGGAGATTAGAAATTTCACCACGGGCTGATATGAGATCCACTTCATAAGATGGAGCCATTAAAATTTTCTCCTCAAGTTGCTTCACTCGATCAGTCATTTGAACATTGGATTTCCTTAGCACCTCAATCTCCCTAGCAAGGTCAACCTCCTCAAAAGAACGCTTCTTTAAACTTGATGCAATAAGATGAGAAAGTGACAATGACTGGTAGGTATGCACTGAATAGGCATCAATTAATTTCTTCACATCTCCGTCAAAATAAGAAGACCAGGTATCAGGCACAAGAGTATCAATCAGACCAAAACAATTAGCAATAGAAGGTACTTCAGGATACAAACATGAATATACAATATAGACACGAACAAACTAATACACATATATGGCAAGAAGGAGATATCAATCAAAAGGGAAAACACCACAATTAAATGCGGCGCATTTTTTGTCTGCATATTGTCAACTTTTGCTGCCCATTTTATCTCCGAATCTTTTTCTTTGTTTTGTTCATTTAATGTTTTGTAGGCTAGTTTATCTTTAAGATATTAAGCATGGTTTAGTCATAAAGATGGTTGTCATCTAGTTTTATTAGTTTAGATTATTAGGCTAAGCATTTATGATTTCCCTTGTATTTAAGGTGGCAATATGTGCCCAATTGAATTAAGGTAATAAAATCCAATTACACATTCAGTTTTTACTTGTTCTTTCACTCTTGTTTTACAACCCTTTCATTTCCAGCAAGTGACTGGTTGTTTTATTGTATCAGACTTGGTTCTAAGTTAAATCTTTGTGTGTAAATACTCAAAGTTCCAAACTAGTTATCATGCTACCAAAAATGGAGGTCACAAACGTAAACAACGGAGGTATGATAAATGGAATGGAAAGACTTGTAGGAAACAACTACAAGTATTGTAAGATGTGTATAGAGGCTTACCTTCAAGGTCAATACCTATGAGAACTTGTGGCTGAAAGTGATGCCATAGTGCCCATAGATGTTCCAGAGCAAGCCGAGTCACGAAGAAAATGGAAGATAAAATGTGGGAAAGCTCTCTTTGCATAGAGGACATCAATAAGCAAAGAGTGCATAGAACACGTTCGTGTTATCAGCATGTCGAAATAGATGTGGGACACTCTTGAAAAAACTCTTCACAAGGAAAAATACCGCAAGGTTGCAATTCCTAGAAAATGAGTTAGCAATTTCAAGACAAGAGGGTATGATAATCTCTGAATATTTCTTGCGAGTCAAGAGCATTTGTGCAGAAATTTCAGAGATTGATGACAAAGAGAAAATTAGTGAATCTCGTTTACGTCAGTACTTGATTCGTGGGTTGAAGAATGAATGTGTCCCATTTATAACCTCTATTCAGGGGTGGGCTACTCAACCTACGGTTGAAGAATTAGAGAATCTTCTATCTAATCAAGAAGCTTTGGCTAAGCAAATGGCCAAAAGTTTTGAGTCTGATGCGGTGTTGTTCTCGAAAGGAAAGAACAATAAGAAGTTTTCATCCAACAAAGACGGCAAGGAAGATTCATTCCGCAAGAAGAATGAGGAAGAGTCGTCAAGTGATGATGAAAGTGAGTACAAAGTCACATGTTACAAATATGGAAAGGTTGGTCATATCAAGAGATTTTGTCGTTCAAAAGTCACAAAAGCAAATGTGGCTTGCACAAGCAACGATGATGAAGTGAAATGGGAGCAATGTTATACCGTTGACACGGTTAGGAAGACAAATCAATGTGACTTTGATTCGGGTAGCTCTCATTATATGACCGGTGATGAAACTATCCTTTGTGATAAGGAGATTGTTAATGGGTTTCTTTTCGCAAAAGAAAAGAAGGATTCTAGTATTGATAAAAGTTGGGAGCATTGTCTCTCTATCGAAGTTCATGATTTGGTTGGAACTTCTCATGGTGAAGAATCTTTGAAAATTTTAGAATCACGCAATTATGATGCTGAAAATGGAGTTGTAAATGGAGAGGTATGTGAAAAACCGGAGGAAAGGAAATCAACGGGGGATGATAGACAACCCGGGCATCTCAATGATGATGAGATAGACATCAACAAGGTATTTACATGTTTATCTTCAGAGGGCATTTTTGAGAAACCGACAAGTTACAAGGATGCCAAAGATTCTCCGGATTGGAGAATAGCAATGCAGGAGAAGAATGATGAATTGAAGAAGATTGAAACATGGGATGATGATAAGAAGCCGGAAGCAAATAATCCGGTCACATGTAAATGGGCTAACCTCTTGAAGAAGAACTCATATGGAACCACCAAAAGGTTCAAGGCTCGGTTTAGTGATAATCTTTCGGGTTCATTATAAAATGAAGAATCTGGGGGAGATTGGTTGTTTTCTAGTGGTGGAAACCGATAAGCTAGAAGACGGATTTCTGATCTCTAGGATAGATTATGCAAGGGGTATCTTGGAGCATTCCAACATAGGGGAGTCAAGACACATGACTACTTCAATGGAACCAAACCTCAAGCAAGAGAAAGATTATAGAAAGGAGCCAAAAGAATTTACTTGGTTAATGGAGTTGATTAGTGATATACTTCGACAAGTATGTTGTGTTGTCAAACTGAATTGTGACAACAAAAGTGCAATCAAGGTAGCTTCGAATCCAGTTTTTTGTTCACGTGTTAAGCATATAGAAATGCTTTGTTGGATTATTCGTGAAAACGTTCGTAGCGGAGATATCAAGCTCACAAATGTAAGTGTTGGTATAGAATGTTGGTTTATACTTAACGATACTATTAATTCTTAACCAACGTTAATGAGTGTTTTGATGATGATGCATACACATAGCCCAAAAGTGATGATAGAAATCTTGACATAAACCCCAAGTTCACTAATCCATGCTTGCTCTAGCAAATGACCAAACTTAATGAAAATTGTGTCAAAACATAAAATAACAAAAGTCAGATATCCACACGGTTCGGTAAACGGTTGACCGCAGGTCTGACCGTGCGTGTCCTGCACCAGTTTTATGAAAACTGGTTGCACGGTCGACTCCACGGCCGGACCGTGGGTCGACCACAATTTTCTCTGTTAGAAAATTCATCCCATTAAAGTTTGACCACTTAGAGGCATCTATAATTCACAAAACATGTTTCAACATGCTTAGAATAGTTGCCCTTTTTAAACTCAAAAGAGTTTTGGTCATGTCATAACCCGTCCTTAACCATAAGAACGCGTTAGATAACGTATGATTTCATTGCGAGGTATTGACCTCTATATGAGACATTTTTAAAAGAAAAACTGCATATATTATACATTACAAACCACAACCATTATTTTTGTTACAAGCTTAAGACAATAAAAAGAAGATTAACGTTTAGAGATAATCTTCGACTTACAAACTTTACAAATGATGACAACAACACGGTTTCTAGCATATTTTACAATACAACATCTCGGATATGCAGTTTTATTTTTGACACAAACATGCGTACGCAAGATCCTGGTTAGATCCAACATGATGCAGCGGAAGCTTTAGAAATCACCTGAGAATAGACATGTTTTAAAAAGGTCAACATAAAGTTGGTGAGATATAGGTTTAATGCCGGCAGCAATATATATATAGACCACAAGATTTCGTATATAAACAGTTTAATAAAAGTATTCTAAGTGGTTGAGCACTCGGTAACCATACTTAACATTTTCACGTCGCATATTCCCTTTAATATGAAATCTTACTACACCGTACCAAGTGTAGTCACAAAACGAAGTACTGTGCAACCGTTGAATACTGGTCGTCCAGTCCGGTTGGGGTTGTCAGGCCCGATAGATCTATCAACAGGATTCGCGTTTACAATACCGCTGTAAATATTAGTTACCAAGCTACAGGGAAGTATGCCAGTGGTACAACTCAACGTAGAACATATTTTTCAGTTACTTGTGTCCATATCGTAAAACATAAAATACATGTATTCTCATCCCGAAATATTTAGAGTTTAAAAGTGGGACTATATACTCACTCTTGTCTTGATGATATATATATTTTGACTCGGTCTTCCGGTTGATATCACGAACCTATCCATATATAATATATCAATATGTTTTCATTTTAAAACAAACGTTATATATATATATATACTTGTTATACTTTTAATATTTTGAATATTTCCTTAGTCCGTAGTTAGCAGTTCGTTGTTAGTAATTCAATTTTAATGGTTCATTTTTAGATGTTTAATATACCCGCAATGAAATAAATAAAACCCCCAACGAAATAAATAAAACCCCATCGTATATGTATTGGTCGAGATTAATCTTGACCCATGGTACCGGTGTTGTCAAATGACGTGTTGCGTACATAAAGTACCGGTGTTGTCAAATGACGTGTTGCGTACAATCATGGGATCTTATGATTAATCTTCTCGTGTTGCTTACGGGTGATCCTGAACCATATGAAATTGAATTATGAGTACATATATATAAAATATCATGTTATCTTAGAAGTATGTGATTTTATGTAAATTTTTCCAATGAATCCCGAAGTTGAAAATGTCTAGGATAGCCAATTTTGTTTCGGTCATAGTTTCTTCGTTACAAGTCCGTTTTCGTTGATTCAAATTGCCATCTTCTTGGATCGAGTTCTTCTTTAAGACTATGAACTGTAAATACCTTGGTTTGTATTCAAAATCATACGGCATAAGTGAAAGTTTAGTGAAACATATGAAGTTAAACATTTTGTTACAACAAAATCATTTAATGACCATTTTTCCAAAAATACTTATACTTTGAAAAACCAAGTTTTACCTTGTTAAATTAACATATAAATAAGTTATGTTACATGTCTTGAAGTATTTTAAAAGTTAAGTTAGAAGGATCTATTTAGTTTGCAAACAAGTTTGAAACATTCAAACTATGTTCTTGTTGTTAAACTTTTGTACCACAAAATAAGATAGCTATATATATATGAATCAAATAAGGTTATGAACATAGACTCTACCTCAAGTTCCTTGGATAAGTTTGCTGTAAAAGAGGAGTAAGAAGCTAGAATCAAAAGGGTGTTGGAAGTGGATGAAAGATTGGAAGTAAGTTGGTGTTCTTGGAGGGTTTTCTTGAAGTGTTTTTGTATGGTTTTCTTATGGTGTTTTAGTATGGGTTTTGAAGCTAGATCTTCTTGGTAAGTTGCTGAAGTGTTATGGAGTTTAGAGTTCTTGAAAGAGTGTGTGTTTTTGCTAAGATAATTGAAGTGAAAGTGAATCAAAAATGGGAAATGAATGGAAGTATTTAAGGTGGTGATGGTGGCGTTTTTGATGGTGTACAAGGACAAAAGTTTTAGTTGTTTTCTTGTATAATTAGTCAAGTAATCATCCAAAAGTAATTACCTAGCTCTAAGGGCATGAATAATGGCTGGTTAGGTGGTGATTTTGATGTGTATTTACTATTAGTAAATACGTATAGGAGCTAGGTATGATACGAGTACAAATACTCTAGGTATACGTATAGAAATTTTGTGAAAAATGAAATGAGGATTCAAATATAGCTATCTTTTGTGAATACACTTATATGGTTTTATGTATTTAAGTCTTTAAAAGTGATTAAATACATTACTTATACAATATATGTATAACATTATAAGTCTTAAGTATTTATGTCAAATAACGTTACGTATAGTTATCGTTTTGAAAACTTAAGTTAGTAGTTTCAAAATACACATATAACTTGTTGTTATTAATACAAAATGAGATATTAAAACATTTATTAATCATGTTAAATATGTATATATACATTTATATACACAAACGTATAATTATCATATATTGTATAGTTCGTGATATCATCGGTCAAACTAGACGGTCAAACGTTGTGTAAAACTCTTTTCGGAAATATAAGTCTCGACAATTTGGATTGCTTATCATGTTGGCAAGGTTTAATTTATGTAAATATTAATCTTATAAGTATAGTATGATCGAAAAAGTGCGGGTCGTTACATTACCTCCCCGTTAAATAAATTTCGTCCCGAAATTTTAAAATTGTACCTATTTTGCGTTATCGAGAAACAAGTGTGGATACTTTCGTTTCATCTGATCCTCGCGTTCCCAAGTAAACTCAGGACCTCTTCTAGCATTCCAACGAACCTTAACAATCGGTATATTACTCTGTTTGAGCTGTTTAACTTCACGGTCCATGATTTCGATTGGTTCTTCGACGAATTGTAGTTTCTCGTCGACATGGATTTCTTCAAGAGGAATGGTGAGGTCTTCCTTTGCAGGACACTTCTTAAGGTTTGAGACGTGAAAGGTATTATGTACTCCGGCGAGTTGTTGTGGTAACTCGAGTCGATAAGCTACCGGTCCAATGCGTTCGATGATCTTAAACGGGCCTACGTACCTTGGGTTCAGTTTACCCCTTTTTCCGAAACGTATTACACCTTTCCAAGGTGACACCTTTAGCATAACCATGTCCCCGACCTGAAACTCTAATGGTTTCCTTCGGACATCGGCGTAGCTCTTTTGGCGACTACGGGCTGTTTTCAATCTCTCCTTGATTTGCACTATCTTCTCAGTCGTTTCATGTATGATCTCGGGACCAGTTAAATGTCGATCTCCTACTTCATTCCAACAGATAGGAGATCTACACTTCCTTCCGTACAATACTTCGAATGGCGCAGCTCCAATGCTCGCATGATAACTATTATTATACGAGAATTCTGCTAACGGTAGATATTTATCCCATCCGTTTCCAAAATCGATCACACATGCCCTGAGCATGTCTTCGAGAGTCTGAATCGTTCTTTCACTCTGTCCATCGGTTTGTGGATGATATGCGGTACTCATATCCAACCGAGTTCCTAGTGCCTCCTGTAGTGATTGCCAGAATTTTGAGGTAAATCTACTATCACGATCGGATATAATGGAAATAGGTATTCCATGCCTTGAAACAACTTCCTTTATATACAATCGTAATAGTTTCTCCATTCTATCCGTTTCCTTTATAGGTAAGAAATGTGCAGACTTGGTGAGACGATCAACAATCACCCAAATGGTGTCGTATCCCCAGGCAGTCTTTGGTAACTTCGTGATGAAATCCATGGTAATACCATCCCATTTCCATTCTGGGATTTCTGGTTGTTGAAGTAACCCTGACGGCTTCTGGTGTTCTGCTTTGACTTTGGAACAAGTTAAACATTCCCCAACATATGTTGCAACGTCTGTCTTCAAATTAGGCCACCAATAATGCGTCTTAAGATCTTGGTACATCTTTCCAACTCCAGGATGTATCGAATATCTTGTCTTATGTGCCTCGTTCAATATCAACTTCCTTAATCCACCCAACTTCGGTACCCAAATACGATTTGCAAAATATCGAATTCCATCTTCCCGCATAACGAGTTGCTTCTCATACTTCTTCATTATTTCATTTCCTTTATTTTCTTTAGTAAGTGCTTCTCGTTGAACTTCTTTGATTTGTGAGTTGAGGTTCATGCGAATTTTTATATTCATTGCTCGAACTCGAATTGGTTCTCGTTCCTTTCTGCTTAAAGCATCGGCCACCACGTTCGCCTTTCCGGGATGATAACGAATTTCACAATCATAGTCGTTTATTAACTCGACCCACCTACGTTGCCTCATGTTCAATTGTTTCTGATCAAAAATATGTTGAAGGCTTTTATGATCAGTAAACACAGTGAATTTAACCCCATACAAGTAGTGTCTCCACATCTTCAATGCAAACACGACTGCTCCCAATTCTAGATCATGCGTCGTATAATTTCGCTCGTGAATCTTCAATTGTCGGGATGCAAATGCAATAACTTTCTTCCGTTGCATAAGAACACAACCAAAACCTTGTCGCGAAGCGTCACAATATATTTCAAAATCATCGTTCCCTTCTGGTAACGATAAAATAGGCGCCGTAGTTAACTTCTTCTTCAGTATTTGAAATGCGTTCTCCTGCTCCGAGGTCCATTCATATTTCTTCCCTTTTTGCGTTAACGCTGTCAACGGCTTAGCTATTCGGGAAAAATCTTGAATAAACCTTCTATAATAACCGGCTAAACCCAAAAATTGGCGTATCTGTGTTGGTGTCTTAGGAGTCTCCCATTTTTCAATAGCTTCAGTTTTTGCTGGATCAACCTGAATTCCTTCGCTATTAACAACATGGCCAAGAAATTGCACTTCTTTCAACCAAAAAGCACACTTGGAAAATTTAGCATATAGCTGTTCTTTTCTTAACAACTCCAATATCAACCTTAAATGCTCTTCATGCTCTTGCTCACTCTTGGAATAGATAAGAATATCATCAATGAAAACGATAACAAACTTATCTAAATACGGACTACAAACTCGATTCATGAGGTCCATGAATACAGCTGGCGCATTCGTCAATCCAAACGGCATAACCAAAAATTCGTAATGACCATAACGTGTCCGAAAAGCAGTTTTCGGAATGTCCTCTTCTTTAACGCGTAGTTGATGATAGCCCGATCTTAGGTCGATTTTCGAATAAATACATGATCCTTGCAGTTGATCAAATAAGTCATCAATTCTCGGTAGTGGATATCGATTCTTGATAGTTAACTTATTTAATTCACGATAGTCTATACACATCCTAAAAGATCCATCTTTCTTCTTAACAAACAAAATTGGAGCTCCCCACGGTGAAGTACTCGGTCGTATGAATCCACGGTCCAGTAATTCTTTTAACTGACTTTGAAGTTCTTTTAACTCGGACGGTGCAAGTCTATATGGAGCACGAGCCACTGGTGCAGCTCCTGGTACTAAATCTATTTGAAATTCTACCGATCTAAATGGAGGTAATCCCGGCAATTCTTCCAGAAAAACTTCAGGAAAATCTCTTGCCACAGGCACGTCGTTGATGCACTTTTCTTTCTTTTCGACTTTATTAACATGTGCTAAAATAGCGTAACATCCCTTTTCTAAACACTTCTTGGCTTTCAAACAGCTAATGAGTTTTAGCTTTGAGTTACCCTTCTCTCCATAAATCATCACCGGTATTTTATCCTTACCAGGAATACGAATTGCCTTCTTAGCACAAACAACTTCCGCTCCTATTTTGGACATCCAGTCCATGCCGACTATTACATCAAAACCTCCTAATTCTACGGGTATTAAGTCGATTTTAAACGTTTCTCCGGCTAGATTTATTTCACAACCACGACAAATTTTATCGGCTTTAATTAGTTTACCATTAGCTAACTCAATCAAGTACTTAGCATCTAGAGGTAATGATGAACAATTCAATTTAGTGTAAAAATTTTTACACACATAACTTCTATCGGCGCCAGTATCAAATAAAATAGATGCTGATAAGTTATTAATGGTAAACGTACCCGTAACAAGCTCCGGGTCTTCTCGTGCCTCTCTAGCATTAATAACAAACGCTCTTCCACGTGCAGGTCCGCCATTCTGATTCGGGCACTGGCTCTTATAGTGACCTTGTTTTCCACACCCAAAACAAGTAATGTTAGCCAAAGCAGTTCTATTTGCGTTGGTGGCAGGAGTCTTGTTACCATTTGCATTTGTAACGAGAGCCTTACAATCTTCAGCAAGATGTCCCTGTCGATTGCATTTGGTGCACAACACACTACAGTAACCAAAGTGATGTTTGTGACAACGGTTGCATAAAGGACTTTGTCCTTTGTAACCAAAGCCTGAACCGCTACCCGCACCTTTCGGGGTTTCTGGTTTCTTAAAAGATTGCTGTTGGTAACCTCGATCATAATTTCCGTTCCACTTCCTTTTGTTACTCGATACCTTCACCTCAGTAGTGAATGCTTTCTTATCCAGAATGACCTGATCCATTAACTCGTTCGCCATGGTTATAGCTTCATGAATTGTCTTAGGTTTCGACGCCGTAACGTTTGCCTTGACCTTTTTGGGCAAACCACCTTTGTACATTTCAATCTTCCGTGCTTCGGTTGGAACCAATTCAGGACATAGTAAAACCAATTCCATGAATCGCTGATTGTAGTTGGTGATTTCAGTACCAACCACCTTCAAACTTCGTAACTCATCTTCTAACTTAATAACCTCATTCCTTGGACAATACTCGGTGATTATCATTGCTTTGAATTCTTCCCATGGAGTATCATAAGCTACATCTCCTCCTACAGCCTTCACATAATTTTTCCACCACGTGAGTGCACTATCTTGTAAAGTGCATGATGCATACTTGGTCATGTCCTTTTCAACACAACCACTGATTTTAAACACAGTCTCCATTTTTTCTATCCATCGGGTTAAACCGATCGGTCCTTCTGTTCCACTGAATGATGAGGGCTTGCAAGCTTGAAAAGTTTTGTAAGTGCACCCCACACGAGGATTTGGGTTAACTGCAGCACCTCTTGCAGCCTCGACCCATAACATTCTGTCGTTCACTCGTTGATTGATGAGTTCCTCGAGTTCTTGTTCCGTCATTCGATTCAATCGCGCCATTTCCTAATGAAAGAAAATAATTATTCACATGGAATATTATAGATGTAGTGTGTATTTATAGTACATTTATAGCTTGTTAATAATATGAACCAGGTATTATTATAAAAGCCTTTTCTTCTTATTAGCGTTTTATAATTATATCTTGGGTAGTACCTACCCGTTAATGTTCATACTTAATAGCTTAGTACAGAATCAATTACTACAATCTAAATAATACTTAACCATGGAAAATTATTGCATTTCATACTTCGCTATTTTACATATGCTTACATCAAACTTTAAACAAACCACACTAATAATATTATACAAAACATTATGTGATTCCATGGTTTAATACGATAGCGCATCATTTGGTCTATTTCCCAAAACATTTATGTCCAGGGAATCCCCCAACGCGAATCCTAGCTGTCTCCCTACGTTTTGGCTGAGGTGCCGAAGAACTAGACGCGGGGATAGCACTAATAGGAATAGCGGGGATAGGGGTGGTAGTGTTGAGTGGAATTGGTGCCACATCATTCTCATTAAACTCAGGATTTGAATTTTCTAATTCATTAGCCTTTCGTTTCTTTCCTAGTTCGAACTCGTCTTTTGTAATTTCCTGTATTTCTTCCTCGGGTTCACTTTCCTCCTCGGGTTCACTTTCCTCCTCGGGTTCACTTTCCTCCTCGGGTTCACTTTCCTCCTCGGGTTCACTTTCCGGGTTCTCTATAGTTGGTTCATCCGGAATTTGTGAGTCTTCCCCAAAAATACCACTTTCGTCATCGGATATGTTAATGACTGGAACACCATATGAAGGTTCTGATTCGGAGTCGCTGAATGTGATAATAAGTTTCGAGCCCGACATCTATCACACAACAACTAACCCATTAGTACTTACATAATATTTACATATAAATTTTAACCAACAGTGATAAGCAATGGTTTTTTTTTTTTTTTTTTTTTTTTTTTTTAAATCAGACCCGGTCAAAGTCCAGACTTTACTAATGTATCCTAACGACTTCTCGGTTAGACACACTAATGCAAACCTGGTTCGCTAAGACCAACGCTCTGATACCACATGTCATAACCCGTCCTTAACCATAAGAACGCGTTAGATAACGTATGATTTCATTGCGAGGTATTGACCTCTATATGAGACATTTTTAAAAGAAAAACTGCATATATTATACATTACAAACCACAACCATTATTTTTGTTACAAGCTTAAGACAATAAAAAGAAGATTAACGTTTAGCGATAATCTTCGACTTACAAACTTTACAAATGATGACAACAACACGGTTTCTAGCATATTTTACAATACAACATCTCGGATATGCAGTTTTATTTTTGACACAAACATGCGTACGCAAGATCCTGGTTAGATCCAACATGATGCAGCGGAAGCTTTAGAAATCACCTGAGAATAGACATGTTTTAAAAAGGTCAACATAAAGTTGGTGAGATATAGGTTTAATGCCGGCAGCAATATATATATAGACCACAAGATTTCGTATATAAACAGTTTAATAAAAGTATTCTAAGTGGTTGAGCACTCGGTAACCATACTTAACATTTTCATGTCGCATATTCCCTTTAATATGAAATCTTACTACACCGTACCAAGTGTAGTCACAAAACGAAGTACTGTGCAACCGTTGAATACTGGTCGTCCAGTCCGGTTGGGGTTGTCAGGCCCGATAGATCTATCAACAGGATTCGCGTTTACAATACCGCTGTAAATATTAGTTACCAAGCTACAGGGAAGTATGCCAGTGGTACAACTCAACGTAGAACATATTTTTCAGTTACTTGTGTCCATATCGTAAAACATAAAATACATGTATTCTCATCCCGAAATATTTAGAGTTTAAAAGTGGGACTATATACTCACTCTTGTCTTGATGATATATATATTTTGACTCGGTCTTCCGGTTGATATCACGAACCTATCCATATATAATATATCAATATGTTTTCATTTTAAAACAAACGTTATATATATATATACTTGTTATACTTTTAATATTTTGAATATTTCCTTAGTCCGTAGTTAGCAGTTCGTTGTTAGTAATTCAATTTTAATGGTTCATTTTTAGATGTTTAATATACCCGCAATGAAATAAATAAAACCCCCAACGAAATAAATAAAACCCCATCGTATATGTATTGGTCGAGATTAATCTTGACCCATGGTACCGGTGTTGTCAAATGACGTGTTGCGTACATAAAGTACCGGTGTTGTCAAATGACGTGTTGCGTACAATCATGGGATCTTATGATTAATCTTCTCGTGTTGCTTACGGGTGATCCTGAACCATATGAAATTGAATTATGAGTACATATATATAAAATATCATGTTATCTTAGAAGTATGTGATTTTATGTAAATTTTTCCAATGAATCCCGAAGTTGAAAATGTCTAGGATAGCCAATTTTGTTTCGGTCATAGTTTCTTCGTTACAAGTCCGTTTTCGTTGATTCAAATTGCCATCTTCTTGGATCGAGTTCTTCTTTAAGACTATGAACTGTAAATACCTTGGTTTGTATTCAAAATCATACGGCATAAGTGAAAGTTTAGTGAAACATATGAAGTTAAACATTTTGTTACAACAAAATCATTTAATGACCATTTTTCCAAAAATACTTATACTTTGAAAAACCAAGTTTTACCTTGTTAAATTAACATATAAATAAGTTATGTTACATGTCTTGAAGTATTTTAAAAGTTAAGTTAGAAGGATCTATTTAGTTTGCAAACAAGTTTGAAACATTCAAACTATGTTCTTGTTGTTAAACTTTTGTACCACAAAATAAGATAGCTATATATATATGAATCAAATAAGGTTATGAACATAGACTCTACCTCAAGTTCCTTGGATAAGTTTGCTGTAAAAGAGGAGTAAGAAGCTAGAATCAAAAGGGTGTTGGAAGTGGATGAAAGATTGGAAGTAAGTTGGTGTTCTTGGAGGGTTTTCTTGAAGTGTTTTTGTATGGTTTTCTTATGGTGTTTTAGTATGGTTTTTGAAGCTAGATCTTCTTGGTAAGTTGCTGAAGTGTTATGGAGTTTAGAGTTCTTGAAAGAGTGTGTGTTTTTGCTAAGATAATTGAAGTGAAAGTGAATCAAAAATGGGAAATGAATGGAAGTATTTAAGGTGGTGATGGTGGCGTTTTTGATGGTGTACAAGGACAAAAGTTTTAGTTGTTTTCTTGTATAATTAGTCAAGTAATCATCCAAAAGTAATTACCTAGCTCTAAGGGCATGAATAATGGCTGGTTAGGTGGTGATTTTGATGTGTATTTACTATTAGTAAATACGTATAGGAGCTAGGTATGATACGAGTACAAATACTCTAGGTATACGTATAGAAATTTTGTGAAAAATGAAATGAGGATTCAAATATAGCTATCTTTTGTGAATACACTTATATGGTTTTATGTATTTAAGTCTTTAAAAGTGATTAAATACATTACTTATACAATATATGTATAACATTATAAGTCTTAAGTATTTATGTCAAATAACGTTACGTATAGTTATCGTTTTGAAAACTTAAGTTAGTAGTTTCAAAATACACATATAACTTGTTGTTATTAATACAAAATGAGATATTAAAACATTTATTAATCATGTTAAATATGTATATATACATTTATATACACAAACGTATAATTATCATATATTGTATAGTTCGTGATATCATCGGTCAAACTAGACGGTCAAACGTTGTGTAAAACTCTTTTCGGAAATATAAGTCTCGACAATTTGGATTGCTTATCATGTTGGCAAGGTTTAATTTATGTAAATATTAATCTTATAAGTATAGTATGATCGAAAAAGTGCGGGTCGTTACAGGTCACTAGAACACTAATCTTGGTTAATTACACTTAATGACACATTAATGATGATTAAAACTTGATTAAGTAAAACACCCAAGTAATGAAATGATAATCTTGATCTTAAAACATATCTAGACATTCTTAGGGAGATTATCATGCACCAACACAATGGATCCTGGATCACTAAAATATTAATCACATCTAAAAAGGAATTAGTGACACTTTTAAAAATACTTAAGTGTTATAATAACTAGCAATTACTTGTGATTCTAAAAGCTGATTTAGATATATTTAGGATGATCACCAATTTCCAACCAAGAGTTGCTAATCCCTTGTACATGTGTTGGACATTAATGTATACTTATACATTAATCTTGCAATTGCAAGTATTGCTCAAACATTGCTATGTGATTATCAATATGCTTGATAATATACCAATGTGTATTGTGAGTTGTAAACTCTTGCTATCACTACATGAGTATTGCTTGACTATGTGATATTTTCCAAATACATATAATTGTTAGATTATTACATGAGTACTAAGTGATTATGTGATAATTGTCAAACTTTCGTATACTCATTCAAGTACATATATGAATGATATTATTTGTCTTGCCATGAAATACAAGTTGGAAGATTCATGAACTTGTATTTGAAATTCATTAATATTCACATGCCACTTAAGATGTCATAATCTAATGATCTTAAGATAATGAAGAATTACTATCACACTTAGAATGTACTTAAACTTGGTCTTTTTTATCTTAATGTCTTGCAACATGCTTAATTGTGATTACTTGCTCAACTTGTTAAGACATTTTGAATACTCTTGATTAATTCACAAATAAGCTCAACGGTGAATATTAATGTAATTTGTGATTAAGTGAATTCTTGTCATCAATGACATGTTGACCAAACAATAGGAATTTAGTAAGTGTGATAATTACAAATTAAAGATTATGACAAATCTAAGATTACCCAAAATGATTATCAAGACACATACCCAAGAATGTTGGTTTACCACTTTGAGTATGAAAAGTCACTATCAAGACAATACATCCAAGATAAATGAACACTTAATGCATATTAGACTTGTATAGGATGTTGGATATCTTTTGCAGGTGATTAATGCAGGAAAGAGTCCAAGAGATTAAGTTCAAAACTGATTCAAACGGGTTTGCAACGGATTTATAATTTGGACTGGAACACGTGTGGTCAACCCACGATCGACCGTGGGTTGAGCCGCAGGCTACGGCTAGTTTTTCTCTTTCTCTATATATGGCAAGACTTGGTGATATTCAAAGGTGACCCTCTTGCAAGCTTCAAAGTCAAGCAAGAGAAGATTTTATAATCTCATAGACATAGAATAGGTGTAAACTTACTATCAAATTATTTATCTTATGAGTTTTCTTAGGGTTGTAATATCCTTAGAATTGTCTTAGAATTATTATCACTAAAAGAATTGAGTCTTGTACTTTGTAATTAGAAGCATACGCTAGCTTAGTTATCTTCTTCCTTACGTGTCATTGATGATGAAACATCGGTTGGATGTGATCATACAATGTGAAACAAAGAAAGCTTGTCCTCAAGTATTCTACAAATCCTCGAAATGCATTCGAATTGAAAACAAGATCGAAAACTTTGTCACAGAAGCTGCACGGTCGAAGCACAGCTGACCGTAGATCTAAATGCACGAATTTTCACTTCACGGCTGGACCCACGGTCGACCGTCGTTCGACCGCACGAGGTCCTGTCATTTTTTTAACCTAATTTCTATCCTTCTTTTCTCATTTATCTCAAGATCAATCTTACTCATTCACTCTCAAGGCTGAAGGAGACGAACCGCACACTAGAGGATCCATCTTCAATCAATCTTAATCTTCAATCTTGGTAAGATTAATCTATGCATTCCTTTCATTCAATTGTGGTTTTGTGATGTAATCTTCAAACCTTACTTGAAGAAACCCTAGGTTAAGAATTTCTAGATTGAATTGATTAAAATAACCAAATGTGTTCTTGAACCATCCAAAACATTTGATTTGGTGTTACAAGTAATCATTATGCCTCAATTCAAAATTGTGAATTCTAGGGTTCATCTCACAACTAGATTAGGTTTTCATACAATCATTGTTCATATGTTGCAAACACATTATTACTAAAAGAGAGTGATATTGTGAAGAAAGTTAAACATCATAACACATACGTATTGATGATAACCTAGTTTGCAAAATCATTAACACATATGAACGATTATGGAAATCAGTGTTCATAAATTGCAAACACATTGTCACTAAAAGAGGGTGAAAATGAGAAGAATGTTAACATCAAAATAGTTTTAAAGTTAACTAAGTTTGCTAATACAATGAACATCATATTCACAATTGTGTACACGTAAACTTTGAATTAAGCTAATGTGTTAATAGGCCCGAACGAATGATGCAGAATCAAGAGATAAGAGAATCTACAAACCTCCTAAGGGTGCAAAGGCAAAAATTGCGTACAACAGAGACTGGATCAGCTCCAGAAAAATCATCGAGGGAAGAAAAGTGAACTGCAATGCTTTTCCTATGGTGGTTGATAAATTCACTCATCTTGGACTTACTGCATTCCTTCTCCTGGAAGGACTCATCTATACTTAACTTATAAAGGAATTCTATGCCAACTTCACCTTTGAAAAGAACAAAGTGAAGTTTCATCTTGGTAACTGATATCGGCCAAAAAGTCACGTTTTTACCCCCAATATTGAGCCCTAAAAAAATAAAGTTCCAAACTTTATCACCAAAATAATCACTTTGTTGGTTAATTTGGTAGATTATGTCATTACAAAGGATATGTTTCAAGAATCACTAAAAACGGATGAAAATGAGGAAAAACAAGCAAAATCGGCTAAGATGTTTAACTCGCATTTAAATAACTTATTTTATAATTTTTGGAAAAGTTTATTTACTTAATATCATGTTGTAGGATACTTAATTACGAACGCGTGGGTGTAAGAATCGTCAGAAACGGAGCCAAAATGAAGATTCTAGAGCGAAAACGGTGAAAGACAAGGAAGATCCAGCAAACGGCTTGCCATACGGCTCGCCACAATGAAAAATGGCCTGCCAGCATCTGGGCACCAAAAACAGCTTGCTAGTACAAACGGGCTTGCCAAACAACTTGCCAAACGGCCTGCCAAAAGGCTTGCCAAACGGCCTGCCAAACGGCTTGCCAGCCGTTTGCATGCAAAACTCAAGTCTATTTAAAGGGTCTTTGTCATGCATTTCAACACACACCTTTCTCACTTCTCTCTCTAAATATCTCTCTATTGTCGCTCTCAAGTGATCAGTAGGAGATTAGTTCTTTCTACTTTCTCTCTCTAGATTCTAGAGAGAGAAAAGGACCGAGATTAGGAAAATAATTATCTCTCTATTGTTGCTCTCTAGTGATCAATAGGAGAATAGTTTGTAGTTACTAGTAGAAGCTATCAAGCATTGTAATGCTATGGATATTATGAAGAAATACAAGTGTTAGTCTGCCGACATTATTCGTTAATATCTATCCTTTCTTTTATTAATTTATTATAATATTCTTGTTCGATGTTTGTGATTTATTAATATTAGAAATGCTTGTTGCCATTATGTGTGAGTAATTACTTGATTGTTTGTCATGATTTAATAATGTTAGTTAGGGATGATTATCGTTTCGTACTCACTTTCTGTCTATGATATTAAACCTCGTTATTATCATCTTTCCACCAATAAACGTGATTAAAACCTTTTATAAAGTCGACAATTATAAGGTAATTAATTATCTGTGTTTATACATTTGTCAAGGTATGAACCCATCGGAAATACTATAAAGTACATGGGGAATTACCGTAGGACCAGATCAAGACATTGGTCAAGAGTATAAGACTCGAGGAAATACTATTGCAATAGTAGAGTACAGTGTTGATGTACTATAGGACCACTTGAGCATGGTCAAGGTTAGAAGCTATGGAACCACTATAAGTTTAGCACATGGTGGATAACTAAGGGATTTATTGGGTAGATTTAAGTAAGGGCTGGTTTAAGTCATAAATGGGAATTTAACGCACTATAATACAAACTAAGCTTATAAATCTTTAAGGATGACTGAGAACTATCAGAGGTTCTAATTTGTCTACAAACCCTTAGATTTTATCAAACCATTGACAGAAAGGAATTCGAAACACAATCATAACCACTCACTTGGGTGATACACTAAGGTGTTAAGAAAGGTTGGATATTCTATATATATGGCTATGCTACTTTATTCATGCGCCCAAGGTATGCATTGCATCCAAGATGGGCCGCTTATATCCTTAAACTAGATAAAGCATCGGGAGTTGAGCATAGTCCATCCGATCAGAATCACGATATCCTAGTTCCTCATGACATGCTAATCGAGAAATTAATTAGTAGGGAATCTAGTGTTTACAACAAGGTATATCCATTCAATGAGTGTCTCGCAATCATCCCGACACTACGTTATCTTAAATCATGGTGAACCACGTCTTCTCTGTCCTTAGCTGTTGCATGCTAGCTAGCTTATTTAAATTATATTGCTTTAATATTTTAAATACGATTATATAAGCTATTCAACCCAACTATCGCCTTTACATAATTTGATATTCCGGATAAATTGGTGTCTAGAATAAACCGGTTGGACTTGGTTATTGGATTTTTCGAACAGTCGCCAATTTATTAGGACCAAAAGGATCATGCCTCTCCACACAAGGTGTACCTGGCCACTAAGTGTTGGATACTAAATTGTGTACAAACCCAATCTTAATTATTAAATTATCTGAATAAGCTTCGTTTCAAATTCGACCGCTCAAGGAACGACCCTAGGTCATATTTGCCCTTGTTAACCCATAGGAAGGAATAATAGATTTAGGCCCAGCATGTATAAATTAAACAATCAACTTCTTCTGTTGATATCCTGAATTTACGTTTTGCTACCTAACGACACCGCATAAATAAACCGTCCGATTCGGGCATATCAGTAACCGTTGGCATCAATTCACTCTGGAGGAGTTTGGAGAAATCTTGTGTATACCTTATATAGGACACCCCTTCTATAGTAGAAGGCACAAGATGGAAAACTTGCCGGAATACATAGATGTAACCGAATTCCTAAATCACTTCTGCAAAACTAATGCTGATCACTCGGAAATTCTTACCCATGGTTTGATGGGAAAGGATCTATTACCTAAATATAACATTTGGAACAAGATAATAGATCACAACATCTGCTGCAAAGGAGGAAATCATGCAAATATTCATGCCACACAAATATTTGTCATGTGGGTAATTGAGTATGATCGAACTATTAAAGTAGCCTTCCTTATAGCCTCAAGGATGAACAAAATACTCAAAGAATCAACTAGAGGACTCCCTCCGGCCTACATCTCACTCATCTATTTGCCTATCTAAAGGCCACACATAACATTTCACAAGCTCCATCTCATGAACCGATTGATCAACTCACCTCTATCAGAAGCAGCCGTCAACCTGGAACTTCTCGCAAAAGACGTGCAAGCTCATTCAGTGACTCGGAAGATATCGACAAATACGACCCAGGTGAGGCAAACGAATAAAGAGAGATTACCTCTGAAAGCGAGGAAGAAAACATGGATGACGACTATAAAGAATTCTTGAATTTGAATCAAGATGCCAGGGTTGACAAGATACTTGAGAGGAAAGAAAAGATCAAAAAGAACAACTCCAAAATCATGAAGGCCATGAAAAACATGGTAAAAGCCTTTTCATGTAAAGGGGTGTAAAAATATTATTTTAGAACTTGTATGTGTAAAACTTGTGTGCAAACCTTGTGTTGTCTGAACTAATGGTTATTTGATTAATATGTGCTTTGAGAACTTTATTGCAATTAGGGGTTTACATCAAATCATAACCACTTAAAAGAACAAACAAATCAAAAATAGAAATACCCACGGCTCACCGTACGGTCGATCGTACATCGAATTGTGAATCAAATTGTACATTTTATCTTATTCCTTAAAAGTTGAGTTAAATGGACAACAACCTCTCATTCAAAGCAAGAAAGCTAGAACTTACTCACACCCAACTAATGAAAAAGTCGAAAAGCATCTCTTAACTCTCTATAAGATTCACTCTCAAATAAACCATCTCATTACCACTCAAATCCAAGATGATGATATCTATTGTTGAAGGAAGAGAAGTGCTTGTTCATCATCTATCAACCTACTCTCTTGATAACCTCACTAGAATCAAGTGGGACTCCTTCTGAAATCTAAGAGGACCACTATATCCTCTTTTTGTCAATGAATTCTATGCACACTTTCGACTCTCAAATGATACAAAGGTATCATTTTCACTCTATGGAAAATTCCATTCCTTGACTCTTCGATAATTTGGTGACATCATGGACTTTCTAATTGAAGGTGTTAAGTTCTTCCTGAACCCAAATTCTTTCGAGGTTCCCAATTGGATAAATAGAGATAGTGTTCTTGTGGCATTGTGTGAAGGCTCACTAAAGAAGGATTCCATCAACGAAGATGGATTCCTTTGCAAACATCTTGCCTTAACATATGATCTTTGGCAACAGATCATCACCTCAAACGTCTATGGAAAGGAAGAACAACCATGGCGTTTAGATGCAAATGAAATCACTCTGTTGTGGTGCCTCCTAAGCTCAACGAAAGTAAATGTTGCATATTTTATAGCATCAAAAATGAACCATGCTGCTCAAAATTCTCACTTACCACTCTCCTATGGTCTTCATCTAACCAAATTTTTCACAAAACTTGGGGTAACATCTTCTTTCCACCATGTTGCTCATGGCTCCTCATCTCCAATTTGTAGGGCTTCGACCAAACAAGTCCATGATCCTTCGTTAGACAACCCGTCTAACTTTTGCACCCTCTCGCCTCAGGGACAAAATAATGTAATTCATAGAAACATACTAAAGAATGGTCAGAAGTTAGCTAAACTAGAGAGCCTCTAGAAATATTTGTTGCATATTTGTCTTGTGATGTTTTTTATATTAATAAAATATGTATGCTTTTAATATTTATATTTCACCATGTACAATTCAAGGGGAAGCAATGTTCTAAGGGCGAGCTTAGTTCCAGGGGAGCTAACCTTTTTGCTTCGACAAAAGGGGGAGAAAAATGGATATAAGTGATGTTAACACTTGTGTATTTATAGATGAATGTCCACCATCACTTATGTATTTGTCATCATCAAAAAGGGGGAGAATATTGGGATAGAATGTTGGTTTATACTTAACGATAATATTAATCCTTAACCAACGTTAATCAGTGTTTTGATGATGACACATACACATAGCCCAAAAGTGATTATAGACATCTTGACATAAACCCACAAGTTCATTAATCCATGCTTGCTCTAGAAAATGACCAAACTTAATGAAACTTGTGTCAAAACATAAAATAACAAAAGTCATATATCCACACGGTTGGGTATACGGTTGACCGCAAGTCTGACCGAGCGTGTCCTACACCAGTTTTACAAAAACTGGTTTCACGGCTGACTCCACGGTCGGATCGTAGGTCGACTGTAGTTTTCTCTGTTAGAAAATTCATCCCATTAAAGTTCGACCACTTAGAGGCATCTATAATTCACAAAACCTATTTCAACATGCTTAGAATAGTTGCCCTTTTTAAACTCAAAAGAGTTTTGGTCACTAGAGTACTAATCTTGGTTAATTACACTTTATGACACCTTAATGATGATTAAACCTTGATTAAGTAAAACACCCAAGTAATGAAATGATAATCTTGATCTTAAAACATATCTAGACATTCTAATGGAGATTATCATGCACCAACACATTGGATCCTTGATCACTAAAATATTAATCACATCTAAAAAGGAATTAGTGACACTTTTAAAAAGACTTAAGTGTTATAATAACTAGCAATGACTTGTGATTCTAAAAGCTGATTTAGACATATTTAGGATGGTCACTAAGTCCCAACCAAGAGTTGATCATCCCTTATACATGTGTTGGACATTAATGTATACTTATACATTAATCTTGCAATTGCAAGTATTGCTCAAACATTTCTATGTGATTATCAATATGCTTGATATTATACCAATATGTATTGTGAGTTGTAAACTCTTGCTATCACTACATGAGTATTGCTTGACTATGTAATATTTGCCAAATACATATAATTGTTTGATTATTACATGAGTATTAAGTGATTATGTGATAATTGTCAAAATTGCTTATACTCATTCAAGTACATATATGAATGATATTATTTGTCTTGCCATGAAATACAAGTTGGAAGATTCAACAACTTGTATTTGAACTTCATTAATATTCACATTCCACCTAAGATGTCATAATCTAATGATCTTAAAATAATGAAGAATTATTATCACACTTAGGATATGCTTAAACTTGGTCTTGTTTATCTTAATGTCTTGCAACATGCTTAATTGTGATTACTTGCTCTACTTGTTAAGACATTTTGAATACACTTGACTAATTCTGTGACGCCCCGTACAAAACCATCGTGTACAATTCGTCAACAACAGGATCTTTACACGGTCAAGTACTACATGCTGATTGAAAACGAGTTTGCATTCATAAAAAGATAGCGTTTACAAAAGATAACGTGACACAAAGATCGTTACAAAGTCATTATTTGAAAATAACATAAGTTACAAATGCAAGATAAAAGTTTCATGATTGAGACATCTCTAAGTAATGCAGCGGAAATCTAACACAGCAGGTCCATAACAGCAAGTCTAAAACACCAAGATAGCAAGTCTAACAGCAGAAACAACATCGTCTAAGCACCTGAGAAATATACGCTTAAAAGTCAATACGAATGTTGGTGAGCTATAGTTTGTAATCAGTAAAGTAATGTAGACCACGAGTTATCGTATTCAAAACAGTATGAAAAGTATATGCTTGTCCATGGGCACCCGGTAACTAACTTAACGTAATAGTAATACCCCCTAAAAGTACATTTGGCGATTGCGTATGTCCTCGAAGTATCAAACACCCGTTAAATGCTAGCGCTACTAGCCCGAGTGGGGATGTCAAACCCTATGTATCCATATCTAATATTCGCGTTCACCGGTTCAAAACCAATGATTAAACGTTACCGTGCTAAGGGGAATGTTTATGCCGTTATATAACCTACACATATGTAAAGTTTAAGTACTCGTGTCAAGTAAGTAAAACGTAAAAAGCGCATGTATTCTCAGTCCTAAAAATAGTATAAGTAAAAAGGGAGCTATAACTCACAGTGAATAAGCAGTAAAAGTCGATATGAAACGTATACAGATAGTAAGTCGGTCCAAAAGGTCGTCAACCTAAGTCAAAGGTCACTAGGTCAGTATGTTGTCCCAATAAGTTTAAAAGTGAATAAATTAAGTTTAAGTGTCATCATCATCATCATTCATCATCATAAAAGCTAAGTAAGTTTGACAAGAATAGAGATCGAAACAATAGGCTGACTTCGGTCAGCTGCTACGACCTCTATACAAAACGAAAAGACGCGTAGTCAGTGGCTATCGCTCCGTATATGAGTCCTCTAACCTCAGACCAATTTTCAGAACCTAACTTGTCTTTGTTTAACCGTGGAGGCGGGTTAAGTGCGAGTAGGTCAGAAATTTCAGCACAACGTTACAAAGACGTAGTGACTTTCGGAGGGCTATAAATCCTAAACCGTATGTCGGATTAAGTCGAGGCCTAAACGAAAAGTCATCTACTCGAAACAAAATAACTGAAAATAAATTTTCCGGAAGTCCAGGAATCTGATCAGATCCCGAAAAATAGTAAACAAGTGCTCCGGTGGGGTTTTTGGTGCTTGATGCTCATCACGGTTCTCATCCTTGATGCTTGTAGCTTCAAGTGTACAACTCATTGATGGGTTAGCATCACCTTGACCAAGATTCAACCATCAACACACAATATGTTAAGATCAAGTAAGAACACAACTCATTTAAGAGTCTTAGATGGATGATGAACCAAGGTTACATCATATCCTTAGTCTTAATACAAATACAAGTTCTATTTACAACTAAAGCTACAAACTTTACTTCAATCAAACAAATATGAACATAATCTAAATCAAAGAAAGTGATGGAACCCTAAGCTAGAGAGCTTGGATTCTTTTCTCACAAGTTATAAGATTACAAAGCTAGAAAGCTTGAATCTTTACAAGATTAATGAGACCATAAGCTATAAAGCTAAGATCTTTAACAAAATAATGAAAGTAATGAGACCATAAGCTAAAAAGCTAAGATCTTTAACATAATAATGAGACCCTAAGCTAAAAAGCTTGGATCTTTATTGTTCTTGAAGATCTTGAAGCATAAAGCTTGGATCTTTTAAGATACATGAAGATTACAAACACAAGTTTGAATCTTTATAACAAAATAACAAGATTAAAGCTAAAAGATTTAGATCTACAAAGTAGGTGAAGATTCAAAGCTAGAAAGCTTGAATCTTCCATGTTCTTGAAGGATTCAAATCCATGTTTGAATCTACAAGATGTAATCAATATCAAAAGCTAAAAAGCTTGATCTTCTAATGATGATGATGAACTCGTGATGATGAGAAGGAGAAGAAGAAAAGAAATTCAAAATACTTACAAGCTTTAGACTAGAGAGAAAATAAATGAACAAGTGTGTGTAAATTGTGAATGGAAATCAATTGTGAATGGTGAGGAAATGGCTTAGTATTTATAGGAGGTGAGGTGAGGGTGGTGGTGGTTTGGCCATGGGTTTCCAAGGGGGACAAGGGGGACACCTTTTTGCTTTTTGGTTAATGGTTGTCTAAAGTTGGTGCTTGTGTTGGGATCCCATGCAACATTAAGGATAATACTTGACAAAAATACTAGCATGTTCCCTCTAATAAATGAGCATTTATCTTACTTATTAATGGGTCACTAGTTACTTATAATTGGGCTAATTAAATAGTCCACTAACTAGTGTAGGGTGGGCTAAGGTCCAACAAGGTAGGAAGTCCAACAAGACTAACTAGTGTGCTCTAGTAAATTACTAAGCGTAATTAAGCATCCAAAAACCCAAGTAATTGTAATTATAAAATAACAATTAGTATTTCGTAGTCATAATATTCCGATTATGACAAAAGTTAAACGTGTACGCAGTACACAGTTCGTTAAAAAACGTCAAGTGACACTAACGGTCATAAAGGCTTCCGAGGATTAAGTTAAGTATCCTACGTACTTAATGATACGTTTTACAATATAAATGAAAGTAATCAACATGTAGGGAGTTCCTAGAGTATAATATAGCTCAGTATGCACAAATACGCAGTTTCGTGAAAACACAAAGCACAAAAGCAAGTCAAAAAAGTCAGGTCATTACATTACCCACCTGTTAATGAAAATTTCGTCCTGAAATTTTAAGCTGGGGTAGATGGTAGAGTCGGGAAGAGGTGAGGATACTTCTACATCATTTGATCCTCTCGTTCCCAAGTAAACTCTGGTCCTCGTTTTGCATTCCATCGTACTCGGACGATCGGAATCTTGTTGCGTTTTAAGGTCTTGACCGCACGGTCCATAATTTCGACAGGTTCTTCCACGGAATGAAGTTTGTCATCAATCGTAAGCTCCTCAAGTGGTATGACGAGTTCTGGTTCTGCAAGACACTTCTTCAGATTTGATACATGGAAGGTAGGATGAACGGAGCTCAATTGAGTCAGAAGATCCAAACGGTAAGCAACGGGTCCAACACGCTTCAAGACTTTAAAAGGACCAATGTATCGCGGGTTCAACTTTCCACATTTTCCAAAACAGATTACACCTTTCCAAGGTGAGACTTTCACCATAACGCGGTCGCCGATTTGAAATTCGCGATCTCCACGTTTAAGGTCGGCATAGCTCTTCTGATGATCACGGGCCGTCTTGAGTCTCGCTTGAATTTGAACAATCTTCTCCGTTGTCTTATGGACTAACTCGGGTCCGGTGATTTGCTTCTCACCTACTTCGGCCCAACAAATAGGAGAACGGCACTTGCGACTATACAATGTTTTGAAAGGTGTGGCATTAATACTCGAATGATAGCTATTGTTGTAAGAAAATTCGGCTAGCGGTAAATGCTTTTCCCAAGCTTTTTCGAAATCAATAACGCAAGCACGCAACATGTCCTCCAAAGTCTGAATCGTTCGTTTGCTTTGTCTGTCAGTTTGCGGGTGATATGCGGTACTCATTGATAATGCTAAAAACGAACACATATTTCATAGCATTATCCTTCAAGAAAGACAAGCTTTTAGTTGCAATTGTTCTATTTACAAGTGATATTCGTTTAAATAATAAAAGGTGAAGACAAAAGACAGATTCGACGATTTGAAGACGCAAATGAACAAAATGCTAAAAAGTACAAAGTACAACCCAAGTGGTTCAATTTATTGATAAGAAATGTCTCAAAATTACAAGAGTACAAACCGCAAAACGCAAAGTACAAAATATTAAATCGTACGAAAGGACGTTCGAAAATTCGGAACCGGGACATGAACCAACTATCAATGAGCGACGCAACGGACCTAAAATTACAAGTCAACGGAGCACAAGAATATAATATAATATATATATATAATTATATAAAATTATATATATTATATTATATAATATTTAAATACGAGCAGCCCACGTTTTTTATGCTTGGTGACCAGTGAATGGCGGCCATGCGATCACATGGCCAGCATGAAGAAATCTCATGCGATCGCATGAGCCTAGGATTCAGGCCACATCTATAAATTGAAGCGTTTTTCGGACGAAATAAACACACTTTTTTCTAATCTCCTACTCTCTCAATATATGTATTTATTTATAATTTTAATTTTAATTTAAGATTAATAATAATAAGGTTATGTTAGAGAATGTTTTAAGTTTGTAAGTCGAAATTCTGTCCGTGTAATGCTATGCTATTATTAATCATTGTAAGTTATGTTCAACCTTTTTAAATTAATGTCTCGTAGCTAAATTATTATTATGCTTATTTAAATCGAAGTAATCGTGATGTTGGGCTAAATAATAAAGACAGGGTTACTGGGCTTTGTACTATAATTGGGGTTTGGACAAAAGAACGACACTTGTGGAAATTAGACTATGGGCTATTAATGGGCTTTATATTAACTAAACGATACCTCGTTAATTTAATATAAAGGTTACAATTTGACGTATCTATATATAACCACAAACGCTTAATCGGGTACGGTGGGCGGGATATCTATAAATACGAATAATTGTTCATTTTACCGGACACGGGAATGGATTAATAGTTAATGGACTCATTAAAACAGGGGTGGATTACATTCAAGGGTAATTTGTGTAATTGTTAACAAAGTAGTAAAATCTTAGATTACACACAGTCGATAACCTGGTATATTCATTAAACAAAGTATTAAGACCTTGTTACAGTTCGAATCCCCAATTAGTTGGAATATTTGACTTCGGATATAAGGTTAATTTGATGAAGATCCTCGCACTTTATAATTATGACCGATGGACTATTATGGACAAAACCGTATGGACATATCGAATAATCCAGGACAAAGGACAATTAACCCATGGTAATAAATTAAAATCAACACGTCGAACATCATGATTACGGAAGTTTAAATAAGCATAATTCCTTTATTTTATATCTCATCGCACATTTATTTACTATCATTTTATTTATTGCACTTTTAATTATCGTACTTTTTAATTATCGCAATTTTATTTATTGTCATTTTATTTATCGCACTTTAAATTATCGCAATTTTATTATCGTTATTTACTTTACGCTTTAAATTAAGTCATTTGTATATTTAATATTTTACATTAGGTTTTAATTGTGACTTAAGACATAAAATCGACAAATCGGTCACTAAACGGTAAAACCCCCCTTTATAATAATAATAATACTACTTATATATATATATATATATATATATATATATATATATATATATATATATATATATATATATACACACACACACACACACACAAATATAGTTTAAAAATATAGCGTGAAACTTGGCTAGCTCCCTGCGGAACGAACTGAACTTGCTAAAAACTACACTACTTTACGATTAGGTACACTGCCTATAGGGTTGTAGCAAGGTTTAGGTATATCTATTCAATAAATAAATAAATAACTTGTGTAAAATTGTATCGTATTTAATAGTATTTCGCAGTAAAATTATAGCTATTTCGTATATACCTCACATAACATCAAGTATTTTTGGCGCCGCTACCGGGGAATCACTCAAACGCCGAAGCGAAACGCTATTAAAAAAAAGATTTTTATTAATTCTTAATTTACTTTTGTAAAAATACGTTTTAAATATTAAAAAAACAAAAAACATAAAAAGAAAATAATAATATATTTCTATATTTTTAAGTATTTAAAAAGTTTATATTTTAGAGTTATAAAACTAATAAGTAAATTATTATTTTTTTTAAGTTTTATTTAAGTTATTTTAATTTTATTTTATTAAAAAAATAAACAAGTATTCGGGCTTGGCACTGTAGCAGCCCAATCAATCTGGCCCGTAACCCGAAGCCATGCGACCGCATGAAAATCCTACACATAATCCATGCGATCGCATGGATTGAAAAGACTGGTCTGAAACCTTTGACCATCGAATTAGGGTTACGTATTATTATTATTATTATTATTATTATTATTATTATTATTATTATTATTATTATTATTATTATTATTATTATTATTAGTTAGTAATTAGGGTTTTATATAATAATAATTAGTTTTAGTTTTATTTACTTTGTATTTTTAAGTTATAATTAGTTTTATTAAATACATAAACTTAATATTTTTATGAAATAAATAATATAAAAATAATATTTTTATAAAAATTGTATTTTCATATCTTTAAGTTTTATTTCTATATTTCATATCTTTTTAATCGTTTATTCATAATATTTATATTTTTTTCGTTCGTAATTAGTTTAAACTAGTTTTTGCCGTAGTTTATTTTTATTTCTAGATTTTTAGGCTTTGCCGTAAAATTTCTTAAGTGCTTTTTCTTTATACTAAGAATTAGGTGCTTTAGAATTTTGCGACACCGTTTTAAGATTTTAGTACTTTTTAAGTGATTGCCGTTTTGGATATAGAATTCCTTTTAAGCTTTAATACCTTTAGACGTAAGTTTTAATTTTTAGTTTTTAGACTTTTAAGTTTCGACGCTTTTCTTTCTTATTATTATTTTTCGACCTTTTATTTTTCGACGTTTTTCGACGCACTCTTTTTCTTTCTTATTTCTCGACGCTCTAGTTTTTAGGACATAGATTTTTTCTTCAAAACTTCGACGAAAAATTATTTTAAGTGGTTAAATTGATAGACATCCAAAATTTTCTGATTCGTAGTAATAGTTGAATTTGTTAGTGGCGAGTTGTGGGCTTCCGATTTAAAGGGTCCTGGCTACCTGCTGCATCTATTTGCTATTCGAAACGTGGGCAAAATTAAAAAAGTCTATTAATTTGATAACTTATATAATTTTTATCTTTTATAACTAATAGGACATTGATGTGCGTAGAGGTGTATACGAAATAGTTATATATTTATTATGAAATACTATTAAATACGATACAATTTTACACAAGTTATTTATTTATTTATAGAGTGGATATACCTAAACCTTGCTACAACACTTATAGGCAGTGTACCTAATCGTACAGTAGTGTAGTTTATAGTAAGTCCGGTTCGTCCACAGGGAACTAGCCAAGTTTAACGCTATATTTTTAAAAACTATATTTATATAAATATATATATAAATATAAGTAGTATTATTATTATTATAAAAGGAGGTTTTTACCGTTTAATGACCGGTTTGTCGATTTTAAAACTTTAGTCGCAGTTAAAACCTAATGTAAAATTTTAAAAATAAAAATAACTTAATTTAAAGCGTCGAGTAAATGACAATAATTAAAGTTCGATAAATTAAAATGCGATAAATAAGATGACAATAAATAAAATTGCGATAATTAAAAACTACGATAATTAAAAAGTACGATAATTAAAAAGTACGATAATTAAAAGTGCAAAAAATAAAATGACAGTAAATAAAAGTGCGATGAATAAAATAAAGGAATTATGCTTATTTAAACTTCCGTAATCATGATGTTTGACGTGTTAATTTTAGTTTAGTACCATGGGTTAGTTGTCCTTTGTCCTGGATTATTCAATATGTCCATACGTTTTTGTCCATAATAGTCCATCAGTCATAAACATAAAGTGCGAGAGTCTTCGTCAAATTATTCTTATACCCGATGTCAAATATTCCAACTAATTGGGGATTCGAATTGTAACAAGCTCTTAATACTTTGTTTAATGAATACACCAGGTTATCAACTGCGTGTAGTCCAAGGTTTTACTACTTTGTTAACAATTACACCAATTACCCTTGTATGTAATTCACCCCTGTTTCAACAAGTCTATTGATTATTAATCAATCCCCGTGTCCGGTCAAATGAATAATTATTGGTATTTATAGATATCCCGCCCACCGTACCCAGTCAAGCGTATGTGGTTATATATAAATATGTCAAATTATAAGTCTATATATTAAATTAATGAGGTATCATTTAGTTAATATAAAGCCCATTAATAGCCCATAGTCTAATTTTCACAAGTGTCGTTCTTTTGTCCAAACCCCAATTATGGTACAAAGCCCAATTGCCCCGTCTTTAATATTTAGCCCAACATCATGATTACTTCGATTTAAATAAGCATAATAAAAACTTAGCTACGAGACATTAATTTAAAAAGGTTAAACATAACTTACAATAATTAATAATAGCGTAGCGTTACACGGACAGAATTTCGACTTACACACTTACAACATTCGCTAACATACCCTTATTATTATTAATCTTAAATTAAAATTAAAATTATATATATATATATATATATATATATATATATATATATATATATATTTGTGAGAGAGAGATTGATGAATGGTATATTGAGCTCGAGCACCAGACTGCCTTTTATAGGAATGTGGCCAGAAAAAGTAGGCCATGCAATCGCATGGGAATTAGGCCTCCAGGCCATGCGATCGCATGGAGCAAGGATCCAGCTCACAATTATTTGTCTCCTAGTTTGCCGACGGTTTTTAATATATAATATATATATATATATATATATATATATATATATATATATATATATATATATATATATATATATATATATATATATATATATATATATATATATATATATATATATATAATTTTAAGAATTAATTATATATTATATTATATTCATGTGCATAGTTGACTTGTAATTTTTAGTCCGTTGCGTCGCGCGTTGAGAGTTGACTCTGGTCCCGGTTTCGGATTTTCGAACGTCCTTTCGTACTATTTAATATCTTTTACTTTGCGTTTCTCGGCTCGTACTTTTGTAATTTTTAGACGTTTCTCATCAATAATTTGAACCACTTTGATTGTACTTTGTACTTTTTAGCTTTTTGGTCGTTTGCGTCTTCAATTCGTCGAATCTGTCTTTTGTCTTCACCTTTTATTATTTAAACGAATATCACTTGTAAATAGAACAATTGCAACCAAAAGCTTGTCTTTCTTAAGGGATAATGCTATGAAATATATGTTCGTTTTTAGCATTATCAAATATTCCCACACTTGAGCGTTGCTTGTCCTCAAGCAATATAGTCTTGAAATAAAAATACAAGAATCACTTCTTTATTCTTCACACTTTGTACATCAGTGATTTTAATACGGCGGCATGAACAACGGTAGTAACATTGTGGTTTACAGTCCCACATGACTATAAAAATTTAGATCCTTTAGGAAATTGGATCTTTATGAAAACATTTGATCTTTTGAAAATTCAATCTATCTTTTACCCTAGATAAGTTTTCCGGAATAACCCGTCACCGGTGTTTGCGAAATTGTTTTTGTGGGTTTTGTGGGTTTCAGATTTGAAAATTTTAGCTTAAAACTTGCGGTTTTGTGTCACCCACTTGCTAACCTTGTATTAGGAAAGCAACATGTCCAGTATACTTGCTCCGTATATTACCTTTCGGTAAACTACCATCCGGTTGTAAAGGAAAGCGTTGAACAAGCAACTGTTAAGGCAATGTCCCGTGACATGCTTTTGATTATGGTCTATATCGTGTTAGATGCAATTACTATCCTTGGTAGGAGCAATAGTAAAGATCACCCTATAATTTTTCGTTCTGGCACAAGGTCCTGTCTTCGACCATGCTATGCAACTACCGTTCTTACGGTTGACACCCGATTTGGTTCAGGTTACCTAATGAATTCCAGGTGAATTCCTAGGATTTTACGTTCAATGGTAATGAACGCATTGAAAATAGGGTTTTCAGAAAACAAAACGGTTTGTAATTTGATCAAAATATTTTCTCGTTCAAGCTCGAGTTTAGATATCATCGAATTCCATGAGTTTGAATTCTCAATCTTTAAGGTCAATCTCAAGGATTGTGTAATATCAGTCTTAAAAGCTGATTTTTGATCTTTAAGGAGATTATCCTTTCTGGGGATCTGATTCATTAGTCTTATAAGCTAATTTGCACGGTGCCCCCCCATTGTACGAGATAGATCCTCTCATGGTTAGGATAAGTCTGACCACTTGCCGACCCTGTTTGATGCTGAGGTCCGTGGATTTTCAGCTGATTTTCGATAAAACTTTTCAAGGTTTTTCGTAGACTCTACAACTGGTCTGGACGACAACTTCCTGGCCTAAATCAAGAAGCGCGTTTATTTTTCTCTCGAAAGACTTTACTTCCTTTTATATTACAATAAACTGAGTAAAACTGATAAATATCATCCAAAACAAAAGTATCTTCAATTATTTGTACAAAAATATGTGTCATATGTTCTAAATAACTTGGTAAATTTTTCCCACACTTGGCTTTTATTTTCCTTTCTTTGCCTTTTTATTTTCCTCTATTCCATTTTAAATGAATTCTAACATTTTAAGTTGTTTCTCAATTTATGTCCTTTCCGAGGTAACAATAATTTCGGTGTTAACACCTAGTTTTATCGTTCATAAATATGTATAAACATGAATTTGAATTCATTTATTTGAAAATTTTGAAAAATTTTACTAGAATTGGGTAGTCAGTATATAAGACTATGGCTGTTCTTTATTATCATAGAGCACCAGATTCTAATACAACTACTGCGTTACTAGTATTTTTAATGGTAACCAAGTGTATAAGTCAAAAAATTTTAAAATTCGAAAGAATTTAACCCCATCATGCACCTTTGAAAGGTTGCATAATAATGGTACAAAGCCCAATTACCCCGTCTTTAATATTTAGCCCAACATCACGATTACTTCGATTTAAATAAGCATACTAATAACTTAGCTATGAGACATTAATTTAAAAAGGTTGAACATAACTTACAATGATTAATACTAGCGTAGCGTTACACGGACAGAATTTCGACTTACACACTTACAACATTCGCTAACATACCCTTATTATTATTAATATTAAATTAAAATTAAAATTATATATATATATATATATATGTGAGAGAGAGATTGATGAATGGTATATTGAGCTCGAGCACCAGACTGCCTTTTATAGGAATGTGGCCAGAAAAAGTAGACCATGCGATCGCATGGGAATTAGGCCTCCAGGCCATGCGATCGCATGGAGCAAGGATCCAGCTCACAATCATTTGTCTCCTAGTTTGCCGACGGTTTTTAATATATAATATAATATATATATAATTTTAAGAATTAATTATATATTATATTATATTCATGTGCATAGTTGACTTGTAATTTTTAGTCCGTTGCGTCGCGCGTTGAGAGTTGACTCTGGTCCCGGTTTCGGATTTTCGAACGTCCTTTCGTACTATTTAATATCTTGTACTTTGCGTTTCGCGGCTCGTACTCTTGTAATTTTTAGACGTTTCTCATCAATAATTTAAACCACTTTGATTGTACTTTGTACTTTTTAGCTTTTTGGTCGTTTGCGTCTTCAATTCGTCGAATCTGTCTTTTATCTTCACCTTTTATTATTTAAACGAATATCACTTGTAAATAGAACAATTGCAACCAAAAGCTTGTCTTTCTTGAGGGATAATGCTATGAAATATATGTTCGTTTTTAGCATTATCATACATTCAGTGAACTTTCACCACCTTTCATACGTTCACCACCTGTAACTCGATCAAGACATCTAGCCAATATTGTCGCCGTTGATTTTTCTTTAGAATCGTTATCTAGTCGACCAAGTACTCCAATTCAAATTTTCGATAATCCATTTTTTGAACCCGACCTCACAATTGAGAATCCGGAGGATATTTAGGGACAATTCAGAGATCCTGAAACACTAATCATTCCTCCTGAACCACAAATCACTCATCCAGAGATTGTCGAGGAAGAACCCATTAAGTCAGAATCCTCTAGTGATTCAGATTCAACAATTTCAATCATGGAAAATCTGGAACCTCTAAGTATGGAAGACCGAATGAGGGCTAAACGCACTGGCCAAGGTCACGCAATTACTCAACCAGACATTAATGCACCAGATTATGAAATCAAAGGACAAATCCTACACATGGTAACTAATCAATGCCAATTTAGTGGTGCGCCGAAGGAAGATCCAAACGAACATCTTCGAACCTTTAATAGGATCTGTACTCTATTCAAAATCAGAGAAGTTAAAGATGAACAGATATATCTCATGTTATTTCCCTGGACTTTAAAGGGAGAAGCCAAAGATTGGTTAGAATAGTTACCTGAAGGAGTGATTGATACATGGGATGTCTTAGTTGAAAATTTTCTTAAACAATTCTTTCTGGCATCTAAAGCCGTGAGACTTCAAGGAGAAATTGTTACGTTCACGCAAAAGCCAAATGAAACTCTGTATGAGGCGTAGACAAGATTTGGAAAGTTGTTAAGAGGATGTCCGCAACATGGTTTAGACACTTATCAATAGTACAAATATTCTACCAAGGATGCGATATTACTACACGAAAAGACATTGACATATCAGATGGTGGTTCCATTATGAAGAAAACCGCAACTGAAGCTTACAAAATTATTGATAACACTGCTTCCCACTCACATGAGTGGCATCAAGAAAAAGACATCGTTAGGTCATCTAAAGCGGCTAGAGCCGATTCTAGCCATGACCTTGATTCCATTTCCACAAAGATAGATGCTTTCGAGAGACGAATGGAAAAGATGACTAAAGATATTCATGCAATACGAATTAGTTGTGAACAGCGTGGAGGACCACATTTGACAAAAGATTGTCTCAGTATTGAACAAACAATGGAACAAAGAGAGAATGTTTCATACATGAACCAAAGGCCTGGAAATAATTATCAGAATAATTATCAACCGCCAAGACCAAACTTCAATCAAAACTAGAATTATAATCTAAATGTTCCATACAACAACCAACAAGGTCCTAGCAATCAACAAGTATCTAATAATACTTACAATCAGCAAAGACCTATTTTTCAAAATAAACCACCACAAACTGATGATAAAAAGCCAAATTTAGAAGACATGATGTCGAAGCTAGTTGAATCTCAAACGCATTTTTTCACATCTCATAAACAAACGAATGAACAAAATACTCAAGCATTTAGAAATCAACAAGCTTCTATTCAAAATCTGGAACAAGAAGTAAGCAACCTAGCAAGGTTGATAGGTGAAAGAAAACCGAGGAGTCTACCCAGCGATACAAATGCTAACCCCTGGAATGAAACAACTAAAGCCATTACCACGAGAAGTGGTATTACACTTAAACCACCTGAAATTTCTGATGACTCTATTCCCACTCCACAGGCACCACAGCCTGATCAAGATAAGGAAACAGAACCGGTTGTTGAAAAGGTTAATGAAGATAACACAGTTAAGGCAAAGCCTTATGTTAAACCATACCAACCACCACTTCCTTACTCAAGTAAAATGAGAAAAGAAAGACTTGAAGTCGAGCAATCCAAATTCCTGGATATGTTTAAACAAATAAATGTCAATCTTCCTTTCATTGATGTGATTTCAGGAATGCCAAGGTATGCTAAATTCCTGAAAGATCTAATCACAAATAGAAAGAAAATGGAAGAACTTTAGGCTGTTACTATGAATGCTAATTGTTCTGCAGTGCTGTTGAATAAGATACCAGAAAAACTCTCAGATCCAGAAAGTTTCACAATTCCATGTTTTCTGGGTAGTCTTAGTTCAATAGAAGCATTGGCAGACTTAGGTGCTAGTATAAATTTAATGTCGTATTCACTATACGCTAAACTAGACCTTGGAGAATTGAAACCAACAAGAATAAGCATACAACTAGCCGATCGATCAGTAAAATATCCTAGAGGGATAATGGAGAACGTGCTAGTTAAAGTTGGTACTTTAGTATTTCCAGTAGATTTTTTATTCTGGACATGAAAGAAGATTCTCGAGTTCCTCTCATATTAGGAAGACCATTCTTAAACACAGCTAAAGCAATAATAGACGTGTTTGGTAAGAAATTGACCCTAAGTATAGAGGACGAGAGTTTTACCTTTTCTGTTGATAGAGCCATGCAACAACCACAATCTGCAGATGATACATGTTATTATATTCAAACTATAGATTCACATGCAGAATTGTTAGAAGAATTTACAGAATTGCAAGGAATAGGAGAATGTTCTTTAGGAGAAGGAACTGAACCAATTGATGTAGCTGAAATGTTAGCCGTACTCATGGCTAATGAATACGAACCAACAACAGAAGAACTTCAAATGCTAAAAGAGGAAGACAGATATCGATACAAATCATCAATAGAAGAACCACCAATATTAGAATTAAAGCCACTTCCAACCCATTTGGAATACGCTTATTTACATGGTAAATCTGAATTACCTGTAATAATATCATCTTCTCTTACTGAAAATGAAAAATCTCGACTCATTTCTGTGCTAAAAGCTCATAAACCAGCTATTGCATGGAAAATTCATGACATTAAAGGCATAAGTCCTTCGTATTGCACACATAAAATCCTTATGGAAAAAGGCCATAAAACCTATGTGCAACGCCAACGAAGACTAAATCCTAATATGCAAGATGTTGTTAAGAAAGAAATTATTAAACTGCTAGATGCAGGTTTAATTTATCCAATCTCTGATAGTCCATGGGTAAGCCCAGTTCAATGCGTACCTAAGAAGGGTGGCATGACTGTCATCACAAATGAAAAAAATGAGCTTATTCTTACTAGGACTGTAACAGGATAGCGTGTTTGTATTGATTATAGAAAATTAAATGACGCCACCAGAAAAGATCACTTTCCCTTACCTTTCATTGATCAAATGTTGGAAAGATTAGCTGGAAACAGTTACTATTGTTTTCTTGACGGTTTCTCCGGATACTCTCAAATTCCAATAGCACCCGAGGACCAAGAGAAAACCACGTTCACGTGCCCTTATGGTACTTTTGCTTATAAACGCATGCCATTTAGACTTTGCAATGCCTCTGCAACCTTTCAAAGGTTCATGATGGCGATTTTTCACGACATGATAGAAGAATGCATGGAAGTTTTCATGGATGACTTTTCAGTCTTTGGTGATACATTTGAATCATGTCTAGTTAATCTTGAATGAATGCTTATTAGATGCGAACAATCAAATCTAGTTCTTAATTAGGAGAAATGTCATTTCATGGTTAAAAAGGCATCGTTCTTGGTCATAAAATTTCAAAGGAAGGAATTGAAGTGGATAGAGCTAAAGTAGATGTAATTGCTAAACTTTCACATTCCACCAATGTTAGAGGAGTTAGGAGTTTTCTAGGACATGCCGATTTTTACCGACGTTTCATAAAAGATTTTTCTAAAATTGCCACTCCTATGAATAAACTCCTAGAAAAGGATGCTCCATTCATCTTTTCGGATGAATGCATCAAATCTTTTAATATTCTTAAAGAAAAACTCACTAATGCACCGATCATGATAACTCCAAATTGGAATCTACCATTTGAACTCATGTGCGATACAAGTGATTTTGCAATGGGAGCCGTTTTAGGACAAAGGATTGAAAAACGATTTCAACCTATTTATTATGCTAGTAAGACGTTACAAGGAGCACAAACGAATTACACAACTACTGAAAAAGAACTCCTTGCTATTGTCTTTGCTTTTGACAAATTTTGTTCATATCTCGTTTTAGCTAAAACGGTGGTCTATACCGACCATTCTGCTCTTAGATACCTATTTTCGTAACAAGATGCCAAACCACGATTAATTCGTTGGATCTTACTCTTACAAGAGTTCGATATTGAAATCTGAGACAAAAAGGGAGCAGAAAATCTCGCCGCTGATCATCTTTCTCGTCCTGAAAATCCTGAATTAGAAGTTCTAAATGAATCGACCATACAAGATAACTTTCCTGATGAATATCTATTTAAGATCGATTATAGTGAAATTCCATGGTTTGCAGACTATGCAAACTACTTAGTATGTGGATTCCTTGAAAAAGGGTTGTCGTACCAAAAACGAAAGAAATTCTTTAGTGATATAAAACACTATTTCTGGGAAGATCCACATTTGTTTAAAAGTTGTCCCGATGGAATAATACGCCAATGTGTATTCGTAGATGAAGCTAGTAAAATCTTAAACCATTGTCACACAGGACCAACAGGAGGGCATTATGGGCCTCAACTAACAGCAAGAAAAGTTTACGATGCTGGATTCTATTGGCCTACAATTTTCAAAGACGCACACCTTTTTTGTAAATCCTGTGTTGCTTGTCAAAGGGCCGGAAAAATAAGTCAACGTGATGAAATGCCACAAAATGTCATTCAAGTATGTGAAGTATTTGACGTTTGGGGTATTGACTTTATGGGTCCATTTCCAAAATCTCATAATAATCTCTACATTCTCGTTGCCATTTATTATGTATCTAAATGGGCAGAAGCACAAGCTCTCCCAACTAACGATACACGAGTTGTAGTCAACTTCTTAAAACGTCTTTTTGCAAGGTTTGGAACACCGAAAGCTTTAATAAGTGATCGAGGTACTCATTTTTGTAATAATCAACTTGAGAAAGTTCTCAAAAGATATGGAGTGACTCATAAAATCTCAACCGCTTATCATCCACAAACAAGTGGACAAGTTGAAAATACCAACCGAGCATTAAAACGTATTCTAGAGAAAATCGTAGGATCAAATCCGAAGGAATGATCCATGAAATTAGAGGATGCACTCTGGGCTTTTAGAACAGCCTACAAAACTCCAATTGGAACAACACCTTTTAAACTCGTTTACGAAAAAGCATGTCACCTTCCAGTAGAAATTGAGCACAAAGCATTTTGGGCTTTGAATGTAGTGACCCGAACTTTTTCATGTTTATATATATATTAAATGAAATTGTTATTTACATGATTAAGTGTTTCCAACATGTTAAGCAATCAAACTTGTTAAGACTTGATTAATTGAAATAGGTTTCATATAGACAATTGACCACCCAAGTTGACCGGCAATTCACGAAAGTTAAAACTTGTAAAAACTATATGATGACATATATATGGATATATATATATAGTTAACATGATATTATGATAAGTAAACATATCATTAAGTATATTAGCAATGAACTATATATGTAAAAACAAGACTACTAACTTAATGATTTTGAAACGAGACATATATGTAACGATTATCGTTGTAACAACATTTAATGTATATATATCATATTAAGATATATTAATACATCATGATATCATGATAATGTAATAATTTAACATCTCATTTGATTTAATAAATAATGGGTTAACAACATTTAACAAGATCGTTAACCTAAAGGTTTCAAAACAACACTTACATGTAACGACTAACGATGACTTAACGACTCAATTAAAATGTATATACATGTAGTGTTTTAATATGTATTCATACAATTTTGAAAGACTTCAATACACTTATCAAAATACTTCTACTTAACAAAAATGCTTACAATTACATCCTCGTTCAGTTTCATCAACAATTCTACTCGTATGCACCCGTATTCGTACTCGTACAATACACATCTTTTAGATGTATGTACTATTAGTATATACACTCTAATGATTAGCTCTTAGCAGCCCATGTGAGTCACCTAACACATGTGGAAACCATCATTTAGCAACTAGCATGAAATATCTCATAAAATTACAAAAATATGAGTAATCATTCATGACTTATTTACATGAAAACAAAATTACATATCCTATATATCTAATCCATACACCAACGACCAAAAACACCTACAAACACTTTCATTCTTCAATTTTCTTTATCTAATTAATCTCTCTCAAGTTCTATCTTCAAGTTCTAAGTGTTCTTCATAAATTCTACAAGTTCTAGTTTCATAAAATCAAGAATACTTCCAAGTTTGCTAGCTTACTTCCAATCTTGTAGAGTGATCATCCAACCTCAAGAAATCTTTCTTATTTACAGTAAGATATCTTTCTAATACAAGGTAATACTCATATTCAAACTTTGATTCAGTTTCTATAACTATAACAATCTTATTTCAAGTGGAAATCTTACTTGAACTTGTTTTCGTGTCATGATTCTGCTTCAAGAACTTTCAAGCCATCCAAGGATCCTTTGAAGCTAGATCCATTTTTCTCATTTCCAGTAGCTTTATCCAGAAAACTTTAGGTTGTAATGATGTTCATAACATCATTCGATTCATACATATAAAGCTATCTTATTCGAAGGTTTAACCTTGTAATCACTAGAACATAGTTTAGTTAATTCTAAACTTGTTCGCAAACAAAAGTTAATCCTTCTAAATTGACTTTTAAAATCAACTAAACACATGTTCTATATCTATATTATATACTAACCTAATGATTTAAAACCTGGAAACACGAAGAACATTGTAAAACCGGACATACGCCGTCGTAGTAACACCGCGGACTGTTTTGGGTTAGTTAATTAAAAACTATGATAAACTTTGATTTAAAAGTTGTTCTTATGGGAAAATGATTTTTCTTATGAACATGAAACTATATCCAAAAATCATGATTAAACTCAAAGTGGAAGTATGTTTTCTAAAATGGTCATCTAGACGTCGTTCTTTCGACTGAAATGACTACCTTTACAAAAACGACTTGTAACTTATATTTCCGAATATAAACCTATACTTTTTATGTTTAGATTCATAAAATAGAGTTCAATATGAAACCATAGCAATTTCATTCACTCAAAACGGATTTAAAATGAAGAAGTTATGGGTAAAACAAGATTGGATAATTTTTCTTGTTGTAGCAATGTGAAAATTGGTAACAAATCTATATTAATCATATCCTAGCTAACTTATATTGTATTATACATGTATTCTAATATATTATGTAATCTTGGGATACCATAGACACGTATGCAAATGTTTTGACATATCATATCGACCCATGTGTATATATTATTTGGAACAACCATAGACACTCTATATGCAGTAATGTGGGAGTTAGCTATACAGGGTTGAGGTTGATTCCAAAAATATATATACTTTGAGTTGTGATCTAGCCTGAGACGTGTATACACTGGGTCGTGGATTGATTCAAGATAATATATATCAATTTTTTCTGTACATCTAACGTTGGACAACTAGTTGTAGGTTACTAACGAGGACAGCTGACTTAATAAACTTAAAACATCAAAATGTATTAAAAGTGTTGTAAATATATTTTGAATATACTTTGATATATATGTACATATTTGTTATAGGTTCGTGAATCGACCAGTGGCCAAGTCTTACTTCCCGACGAAGTAAAAATCTGTGAAAGTGAGTTATAGTCCCACTTTTAAAATCTAATATTTTTGGGATGAGAATACATGCAGGTTTTATAAATGATTTACAAAATAGACACAAGTACGTGAAACTACATTCTATGGTTGAATTATCAAAATCGAATATGCCCCTTTTTATTAAGTCTGGTAATCTAAGAATTAGGGAACAGACACCCTAATTGACGCGAATCCTAAAGATAGATCTATTGGGCCTAACAAACCCCATCCAAAGTACCGGATGCTTTAGTACTTCGAAATTTATATCATATCCGAAGGGTGTCCCGGAATGATGGGGATATTCTTATATATGCATCTTGTTAATTTTCGATTACCAAGTGTTCACCATATGAATGATTTTTATCTCTATGTATGGGATGTGTATTGAAATATGAAATCTTGTGGTCTATTGTTACGATTTGATATATATATATATAGGTTAAACCTATAACTCACCAACATTTTTGTTGACGTTTAAAGCATGTTTATTCTCAGGTGAATACTAAGAGCTTCCGCTGTTGCATACTAAAATAAGGACAAGATTTAGAGTCCATGTTTGTATGATATTGTGTAAAAACTGCATTTAAGAAACATATGTCGATGTAATATATTTCTATTGTAAATCATTATGTAATGGTCGTGTGTAAACAGTATATTTTAGATTATCATTATTTGATAATCTACGTAATGCTTTTGAAACCTTTATTGATAAAATAAAGGTTATGGTTGTTTTAAAAATGAATGCAGTCTTTGAAAAACGTCTCATATAGAGGTCAAAACCTCGCAACGAAATCAATTAATATGGAATGTTTATAATCAATATGAACGGGACATTTCATTGAAGACATGTAATCTTGATTTACATGAAGCTGGACGTCTACGGTTAAGTCAATTAAACGAATTAGAAGAATTAAGACATGAAGCATACGAAAATTCGTTAATCTATAAGGAAAGAACGAAGAAATGGCATGATAAAAGAATCAGAAGTTCAAAAGAATTTAAGGAAGGAGACAGAGTTCTTATTTTCAATTCACGATTCAAGCTATTTCCTGGAAAATTGAAATCTAGATGGTCTGGACCATTCATAGTCAAAAGAGTTTTCCCATATGGAACAATAGAGTTGATAAATTCAAATGGTATTGAATTTAAAGTTAATGGTCACAGAGTTAAATATTACATACATGGTCCGATGGAAGTTGACAATGAAGTCAATCATAATTTCACCACCCAAGAAAACCCTCAGAATGAAAACATAAATATGTTATCAACAACATATGAAAAACCAAAATTGGAAGACGGGGAAGCTTCAAATTGGAGTGATGAAGAAGAATTCCTATACAAACCTCCAATTCTAAGAAACGAAGAAAATTGTGAACAAGAAGTTCAAGTAGAAGTGAAAGAACCAAGAAAAGATCACTTGGAAAAGGTTAACAAACCAACTCTACTTACTAAAGTAGGAGACCCTGGTGAATTTATCATTTCTTGCTTGCTTAATGATGGTGCTATGTATAATGGACTCGCAGATTTAGGAGCAAGTGCAAATGTTATGCCTCTTTCTTTATACAAAAGATTAGGTGTGGGTAAATTAAGACCAACCAGAATAGGTGTTCAATTATTTAATCAAACCATTAAACACCCGGTTGGAATAGCCAATAATTTACTTGTTAAAGTGGGAAGTTTGACCTTTATTGCAAACTTTATAGTTATTAATATAGAGGAAGACATTGATATTCCTCTAATTTTAGGTTGCCCATTTTTAGCAACTACCGAAGCATTCATTAATGTAAGAGAAGGTAGAATGACACTTAGGGATGGTGACAAATCGGTTACCTTTGTGAACCGAAAGTTTAGATCTCCACCAACCAAAACTATTGAACCAATAAAAACGCCTAAGTGTGGGAAAGATGAAGCAACAACCAATGATGACCTGATAACAAAGAATCCTGTTGTTGATACGAAATTAGATGAACCCGTTTTTAACAGTTCAACGAAGAAACTTTATAAACGAATTCAAGATGCTAGGATTAAGGGGAACTTTAAGTTATGTAACCGATTAGTATCCAATTTGTCGCCTAAATAAAAGGCAATGTTAGTTGAATTTGTGAAAGTTACAGAGGAAATCAACAATTGGCTTGAAGCAAAAGTCAGAGATATACAAGTTGTTGATAGTCCAATTGAAAATGAAGTTAATCACAATTTTGACACCACAGCTAACTAAGTGTGGGAAGATTCGAATCTTTTAAGGGTAATATGTATTTCTGTTAGAGTTAGATATTCTGTTTTCGTATAGTTTCGAAAATGGAATCCGAATGGTCTTTCCCTAGCAGACCCTAAAGAACTAGTCTTCTCCCTCCTTTCTGAATTTTTATTTCTTTTAGGTTTTACGAGATGAAGAATTCCTTTGATTTGAACCATGGTCTAATGTTACATGCTTTGATTACTAAACGTAATAATGACACACTCCCGAGTGAACTGGTATCATTCATAAGAGGAAAAATGAACGAAGTAAGGAAAGAACTCAGGAACAATCATAATAAGATACATTTTGGTAAAGGAAAATCAAAATCCGCAACAAAAAGAAGAGCACGACATCTTGAAAGATGTCATAAATGCGGAAAATGGTCACACGAAGGTAAATGTTCGAACAATCAAACATATTCAAATACCGAATTTGTTACTCTATGCAGAGAAGGACCGTTCATATGTTTAGAAGAAAAGTTATTGAAAAATTGAGGTTACGCTTACGTAGCTATGGAAAACCAAATCACACGACTCTTCTATGAGTCGGCTAAAGCAGGTCTCTGAGAATTCTATCTCACATGTAAGTATATGTACAGTTTTTATTTTTATTTTATTGCTTTTAACCTTTTGATAATAAACACTGAATCATTCGCTATAAAGTATTAAATTGATATTCAATAAAATTAGGTATGTGAAACTAAAATTATTGATATCATACAAAAATTTATTACATCACTGCGAAATTTACCGTTTATTCATAAGGTATAAATATCTTTAATCAATCAATTCAAAATATTTCAAAAATTCGTCAAGAGTAAAACTAGGTAAAATAGCCGAAATTACTTTACCCAAAAGAGGGACGTATATTTTTGATAATATTTGATTGATTAAAGTGGGATAAAAGACTAAAAAGATTTTTAATTTTAATTTTTACCTTTTTTTTAAATTAATATTAAATTATTATTGTAAATTTTTAAAACCAATATATTTAAGTTTTTAAATATTTTAAAAATTAATATTGTCAATATAAGTTTGTAAAATTAATGTATAAAAATATTAATGATATTTATATGAATTTTTAATTTTATGCATTTTAAATTTAAGTTTGGTGTGAATTTAAAAATAAAAATGTACTTTATTTCATTAAGTTAAAAATATAATTTTTAAAATTTGTCATAAGTTAAAGATTAGGTCGTTGAACCGAAATTGCTTTACCCAAGGGAGGGACGAGAAATTTTATTATCATTATTTTTAATCTCATTGATCTAAAGTATGCAAAAACATTAAAAAAAGCCCAAAAATCTTTGCTTTTAAAACAACGATTAAAAGTGACAAATTTTAAAATTTTGTCGAGAGACGAACTAGGACAACGATCCAAAACGCCCTCATTCTAAAAGAAAAAAAAAATTTAAAATTAATTAATTGTTTCATAAGTAAACCCTTAAAAAAAATCAGGGACCCCATGCGATCGCATGGGATTTACCCTATACCACCATGCGATCGCATGGCCTTAAAAATCTGGTCAGGATCAAAAACCCCACGAGCTGTGCTTCTGTCTCCACTTCAACACACACACATACACGAAAACTCTCTCAAACACCCTCAAATTTCACCAATTTTTTACCAAAATCAACGAAATTCGTCACAATAATCCGCTATAATCATGTCTTTTCTCAGATGGGGAAGCAGAAAGGTAAAAATTTCACCCCTAAACTCCTAAATTTCCTAATTTTTGTGATAATTTCAATTAATTGCAATAATCTTAGTTTGATAATTTTTGGTGTAATTAGAGTTAAATGGTTAGTATATTATGCATGTATAACCTAGATTGATGCTATTTAACATGATTTGAAGCCTTAAACTTCAATAATTTTAGAAATCTAGGGTTTGTGTTCTTGAGCAATTTGGGGCTTTTTGATATAAACATGTTATGGCCGATTTTTGTCATGAATTATTGCTAAATTAAGTAATGTAACATGTTTAAGTAGTTAAATGATCCAAACTTTGATCCTAAACATAATTTTTAAGAATTAAAGTGGACTTTTTAAGTCTAAAATTCATGAACTTGATTAATTTGATATAAATGCCATTTGAAACTTGTTTAATTGCTAGTAATGATTATTTTAACATGTTATTTGAGATAAAAGCTTATGAACTTTGTGAACATTTTCATATATGATTATTTGAAAATGTGTAGAATTGATAAAAATATGAAAATGAGTATAGGTTTAATATGGATTAAACATGTTATTGTAATTGTTTTAATTTGTTATTTTGCTAACACTAATGCATATTTGGATGCACAAATTTTGTGTTTAATGTGTTTTACAGAGAAATACAGATACGGACGGTGCATCATCGTCTAGGCAACCTGATCCGGAACCACAGCCAGAGATGCAATATCACGAACTGGAACAACAACCTGAACAACAACAACATTATGATCAACACGTGCCATACTATGAACCAGAACCACAATTTTTTATTACATACGTAGTATTTCCCGTTCACCATATAATAGAACACCCAACAATTCATGAAGAACAGTTGCATCCCAATTTAAGATTTGATAGAAGTTGGAGAGATTACCCGACGTACCAAAGTAACAAATTTAAGCTTTGGACCAAAAATGTAGAAGTACCAAGGGTAATAGATTGGGACCCTTTGGAAAGGGTCCACCTAGCTAACCCAGTTAGGCAGCATCTAATCCAAAGGTATGGTAGCTCTTCTTTTTCTGATTGGGAACGTTTATTTACCATTCGTAGGCCTGTATATAAGGAGTGGTGTGTTGAACTAATGAGTACTATAGCTTTTAACAAGGATGTAGATACGTTAGACGATAAGAGTTTTCTTAGATTTTAACTTGGCCGTAGGATGTACAGGATGTCCATGCTGGACATGGCCAGGGCTTTACAGATTTACACTCCCGCTGAATTACTATCACCTGATTGTACAAATTTGATTTATCATGGTGAGAGGGTATATAGAAATTTTGACGCTAACGCCATCTGGAGGCGTATGTCAAATTATAATGTGTTTACGCGGGGAGGAAGACACTCCTATTTAGATATTAATAAAGCCGAACTTCATATAAAACATAGATTTTTAGCAAACTCGATTACACAAAGAGGTAACAACAAGGAGAAAATGACCCTACACGATTTATTTTACCTTAAGTGCATTCGAGACACTAGAAGCTTTGTTAATATCCCCTACTGTGTTGGTTTTTATTTGTCCAAAATGGTGGAAGGAATACAGGAAGGGGGAATAATAGGAGGAGGCATTTTTGCTACTCTCATTGGAGAGTATTTAGGTGTAGATAGGGAACAAGGGTGTCCAATGATGGTAGTTCAGGAAAAAGACGATACTTTAGGTTTGCAAGTCTATCAAGGTGCAAAGGTATTGACTAGGAGACGCAATCAGGCAATGACATATCGAGGCAACCATCCACAGGTAGAGAGAGGTTCGGATGAGGAGATGGAGGAAGCATATGACATCAGGGATGTCATTAGGGATAGTTTTACTGACGTTTTCCAGCGTATAGATGAGGTGGAAATGAGTAATGAGGATAGGCATCGTCGGTATGAGCAGTGGCAAGCCGCGAATGAGTATGAGACTTCCAGGCGACGCCAACACAATAGCTGGCAAGTTCATCAGCACCAAATCATGAGCCAGCTATCATATCAGGTACCAAATAACTACATCCAGACTCGACCTGCTTACTATCCACCACATCAGCCCGACATGCGACCACCCTATGACCTGTACGACCCCAATCAAGCCTACCAGGACACCTATCACCAACCATAGAACCCGAGCGATGATATGAACTGAACCCCTATCCAAATCAATAGTGTTCCATTGGTGATGTCTTTTCTTTTATTATTTTTATCTATTTATGCTAAACATTTAACATTTTGATACTTTAATGTAATGTTTAATATTATTATTATTTTGTACTAATATTTCATTTTTGTAATTTGAAAGTGGGATATTAAGTCCCATTTCAAATTACCATGCATGTTTATATTTATATTGTATGTATTTTATCTCATGTACACAACAGGGTAAAACAGCGCATTTTCAAAGACTGGCATTAAGTTCAGCAAAAGCAATTAATTTTGATGACAAGATGCAAAATAAATGTGAAATAACAACTGCAGGAATGAACAAATGATGTGCACCATTTATCATTCAACACAAACAACAATATGTTTGGAAACTTTGGTAAAATTTAATCATTTTTCTACGCTAATCACCCTCAATAATTTAAATTGCTACTGATTTATTGCAAATGAGGGCATTGCAAGATCTTAACTGTGGGAAGGGTTAAATTCTTTCGGGTTTTAAAATTTTAATTTAAACACTTGGTTACCATTAAAAATACTAGTAACGCAGTAATTGTATTAGAATCTAGTGCTCTCTGATAATAAAGAACAACCCTAGTCTTATATACTGACTACCCAATTCTAGTAAAAAATTTAAAAACTTTTCAAATAAATGAATTCAAAATCATGTTTATACATATTTATGAACAATAAAACTAGTTGTTAACACCAAAATTATTGTTACCTCGGAAAGGACATAAATTGAGAAACAACCCAAAATGTCTGAATTCATTTAAAATGGAATAGAGGAGAATAAAAAGGCAAAGAAAGGAAAATAAAAGCCAAGTGTGAGAAAAATTTACCAAGTTATTTAGAACATATATCACATATTTTGTACAAATAATTAAAGATACTTTTGTTTTGGACGATATTAATCAGTTTTACCCAGTTTATTGTAATATAAATGGAATTTAAAAGGAAGTAAAGTCTTCCGAGAAAAAGACACGCGCTTCTTGATTTAGGTCAGGAAGTTGTCGTCCAGACTAGTTGTAGAGTCTACGAAAAATCTTGAAACGTTTTCTCGAAAATCAGCTGGAAATCCACGGACCTCAGCATCAAACAGGGTCTTGAGCCTCGCTTGAATTTGAACAATCTTCTCCATTGTCTCATGGACTAACTCGGGTCTGGTGATTTGCTTCTCACCTACTTCGGCCCAACAAATAGGAGAACGGCACTTGCGACCATACAATGCTTCGAAAGGTGCGGCATTAATACTCGAATGATAGTTGTTGTTGTAAGAAAATTCAACTAGCGGCAAATGCTTTTCCCAAGCTTTTCCGAAATCAATAACCCAAGCACGCAACATGTCCTCCAAAGTCTGAATCGTTCATTCGCTTTGTCCGTCAGTTTGCGGGTGATATGCGGTACTCATTGATAATGCTAAAACGAACACATATTTCATAGCATTATCCTTCAAGAAAGACAAGCTTTTAGTTGCAATTGTTCTATTTACAAGTGATATTCGTTTAAATAATAAAAGGTGAAGATAAAAGACAGATTCGACGATTTGAAGACGCAAACGACCAAAACGCGAAAAAGTACAAAGTACAACCCAAGTGGTTCAATTTATTGATAAGAAACGTCTCAAAATTACAAGAGTACAAACAGCAAAACGTAAAGTACAAAATATTAAATCGTACGAAAGGACGTTCGAAAATCCGGAACCAGGACATGAACCAACTATCAACGCGCAACGCAACGGACCTAAAATTACAAGTTAACGGAGCACAAGAATATAATATAATATATATATAATTATATAAAATTATATATATAATATTATATAATATTTAAATACGAGCAGCCCACATTTTTTATGCTTGGTGACCAGTGAATGGCGGCCATGCGATCGCATGGCCAGCATGAAGAAATCTCATGCGATCGCATGAGCCCAGGAGTCAGGCCACATCTATAAATTGAAGCGTTTTTCGGACGAAATAAACACACTTTTTTCTAATCTCTTACTCTCTCAATATATATATTTATTTATAATTTTAATTTTAATTTAAGATTAATAATAATAAGGTTATGTTAGTGAATGTTTTAAGTTTGTAAGTCGAAATTCTGTCCGTGTAACGCTACGCTATTATTAATCATTGTAAGTTATGTTCAACCTTTTTAAATTAATGTCTCGTAGCTAAATTATTATTATGCTTATTTAAATCGAAGTAATCGTGATGTTGGGCTAAATAATAAAGACGGGGTTATTGGGCTTTGTACCATAATTGGGGTTTGGACAAAAGAACGACACTTATGTAAATTAGACTATGGGCTATTAATGGGCTTTATATTAACTAAACGATACCTCGTTAATTTAATATAAAGGTTACAATTTGACGTATCTATATATCACCACACACGCTTAATCGGGTACGGTGGGCGGGATATCTATAAATAAGAATAATTGTTCATTTTACCGGATACGGGAATGGATTAATAGTTAATGGACTCATTAAAATAGGGGTGGATTACATTCAAGGGTAATTGGTGTAATTATTAACAAAGTAGTAAAACCTTGGATTACACGCAGTCGATAACCTGGTGTATTCATTAAACAAAGTATTAAGACCTTGTTACAGTTCGAATCCCCAATTAGTTGGAATATTTGACTTCGGATATAAGGTTAATTTGACGAAGATCCTCGCACTTTATAATTATGACCGATGGACTATTATGGACAAAACCGTATGGACATATCAAATAATCCAGGACAAAGGACAATTAACCCATGGTAATAAATTAAAATCAACACGTTGAACATCATGAGTACGGAAGTTTAAATAAGCATAATTCCTTTATTTTATATCTCATCGCACTTTTATTTACTGTCATTTTATTTATTGCACTTTTAATTATCGTACTTTTTAATTATCGCAAATTTATTTATCGTCATTTTATTTATCGCACTTTAAATTATCGCACTTTTATTATCGTTATTTACTTTATGCTTTAAATTAAGTCATTTGTATATTTAATATTTTACATTAGGTTTTAATTGTGACTTAAGACATAAAATCGATAAACCGGTCACTAAACGGTAAAACCCCCCTTTATAATAATAATAATACAACTTATATATATATATATATATATATATATATATATATATATATATATATATATATATATATATATATACAAATATAGTTTAAAAATATAGCGTTAAACTTGGCTAGCTCCCGGCGGAACGAACCGAACTTACTAAAAACTACACTACTTTATGATTAGGTACACTCCCTATAGTTTTGTAGTAAGGTTTAGGTATATCCATTCAATAAATAAATAAATAACTTCTGTAAAATTGTATCGTATTTAATAGTATTTCGCAGTAAAATTATAGCTATTTCGTATACACCTCGCATAACATCACTCATGTCGAGACATGTTCCCACGGCCTCTTGCAATGAACGCCAAAATCTAGAAGCAAAACGGGTATCGCGATCTGAGATAATCGATAAGGGTACACCGTGGCGAGATACAACTTCCTTTATGTATAGCTGTGCCAGTCTTTCCTTCGTATCGGTTTCCTTTATGGCTAGGAAGTGAGCAGATTTGGTAAGACGGTCAACGATAACCCAGATGGTATCATAACCTCCTACCGTCTTCGGTAGCTTCGTGATGAAATCCATTGTTATTCATTCCCACTTCCATATGCGGGATTTTGGGTTATTGGAGTAATCCAGATGGCTTCTGATGTTCGGCTTTGATCTTGGAACAAGTCAAACACTTTCCAACATAAGCTGCAACATCCCTTTTGAGGTTCGGCCACCAATATTGAACCTTGAGGTCGTGGTACATCTTACCAGCTCCTGGATGAATTGAATACCTTGACTTGTGGGCTTCGTCTAGAATAAGGCTCCGTAGATCTCCATATTTGGGCACCCAAATTCTTCCGGAAAAGTATCGAAGTCCAGTCTCCTTGACCTCAAATCGAGAAACGAGAATGTTCAAGTGCTCTTGAGAAATATTCTCCTCTTTGAGAGCTTCCTCTTGGGCTACGCAGATCTGGTTATTGAGATTCGTCTGAATGGTGATGTTCAAGGCACGGACACGAAGAGGTACCGTTCTCTCCTTTCAGCTCAAGGCATCAGCTACAACATTTGCCCTTCCGGGATGATAAGGTAGTTCACAATCATAGTCGTTCAATGTTTTGATCCATCGTCGCTGTCTCATATTCAGCTGCTTCTGGTCGAATATGTGTTGGAGGCTTTTGTGATCGGTGAAGATGGTACTCTTGGTTCCATAAAGGTAGTGTCTCCACAGTTTTAGTGTAAAGACAACGGCTCCAAGCTCAAGATCGTGCGTTGTGTAATTTCGCTCGTGAATCTTCAGTTGTCGAGAGGCGTAAGCAATAACCTTCGTTCTTTGCATCAATACGCAACCAAAACCATTTTTTGAGGCATCACAGTACACAAAAAAATCATCACTGCCTTCGGGAAGAGATAGGATAGGTGCCGTGATCAACTTCCACTTCAAGGTTTGAAATGCCGACTCTTGCTCGGCTTTCCAAACGAACTTCTTCCCCTTATGAGTTAATTCAGTCAAAAGGACTGCAATCAGAGAGAAACCTTCAATGAATCTTCAGTAATAACCGGCGAGGCCTAAAAATTGGCAGATATGAGTAGGAGTAGTGGGAGTTTCCCACTTGCTGATAGCTTCGATCTTTGCGGGATCAACTTTGATACCCTGGTTGCTCACAATATGACCGAGAAATTGGACTTCCTTCAACCAAAACTCGCACTTGGAGAATTTGGCATAAAGTTGCTCTTGTCTCAAAAGTTCCAACACTAGTCGAAGATGTTGTTCATGTTCTTCTTCACTTCTGGAATAGATGAGGATATCATCTATGAAGACGATAACGAACTTGTCCAGGTATGGTTTGCATACTCGATTCATGAGATCCATGAATACAGTAGGTGCATTGGTTAAACCGAATGGCATCAAAAGAAACTTATAATGACCATAACGGGTTCTGAATGTAGTCTTCATCACATTGCTCTCCTTCACCCTCAACTGGTGATATCCTGATCGTAAATCGATCATAGAGTAAACGCTGGATCCTTGCAGCTGATCGAAAAGATCGTCAATCCTAGGAAGGGGATATCGATTCTTGATCGTCAACTTGTTCAGCTCACGATAATCGATACACATGCGGAAAGATCCGTCCTTCTTCTTCACAAAAAAAACAGGTGCGCCCCAAGGCGATGAACTCGGTTGAATAAATCCACGGTCTAGCAATTCCTGCAATTGACTCTGCAACTCTTGCAGTTCGGAAGGTGCTAGTAGATAAGGTGCGCGAGCTACAGGTGCAGCTCCTGGCACAAGATCGATCTGAAATTCCACTGATTGCGGCGGCGCTAATCCAGGCAATTCTTTTGGAAAGACATCGGGAAATTCGTTCACAATCCGCACATCATCAACACTCTTCTCCTCGGTTTCTAACTTCTTCACATGTGCCAGAATAGCAAAACGCCCTTTCCTTATGACTTTCTGTGCCTTCATGCAACTAATGAGGTTCAACTTTGGGCTACCTTTCTCTCCGTGTACGATCAATGGCACACCGTCTTCACGAGGTATACGGATAATCTTCTCTCCACAAACAACTTCTGCTCTTACTTTGGACAACCAGTCCATACCAATTATCACATCGAAGCTTCCCAACTTGATGGGTATCAAATCAATCTCAAAGTCCACACCGGCTAGGTTTATTATGCCTCCTCGGCCAATTTGGTCAACTTTCTCAAGTTTTCCATTGGCTACTTCAACCAGAATACTCCCGTCTAAAGGTACTAACGACCAGTCTATCTTAGAACAAAAATGTCTACATACGTAACTCCTATCGGCACCCGTATCAAATAAGACAGAAGCAAGTAGATTATTGACAGTGAATATACCTGTGACCAAATCAGGATCCTCACGGGCATCTCGAGCGTTCATGTTGAAGACTCTTCCACGTGCTGGCTCGGCATCCTTCTTCTTGTTCAGGTACTCATTCTTGAAATGGCCCTGTTGACCTCACTCAAAACACTTTCTTGGTCCAATAGGGTTTGTCTTTACAGCTGGGGTGGTAATCTTGCAGTCCCTGCCAATGTGCCCAGTCCTTTTACACTTTTCACAGACCATGTTACAGTACCCTTTATGATGCTTGTAGCATCTCTTGCACTGCGGAAGACTACCCTTGTAGTTAGGGTTCGAGCTAGGTTTCGAGTTGGGGTTCCTCCAGTCGTTGTTTCCCTTGAAACCCTCATGCCTCTTAGCTGGGTTCTGATCAAAGACCTTCCCTTTGTTGCTTTCCCACTTACGCTTCTCATAACTAGCTCCTGATTCTGGTTTTGCTTTCTATGGTTCCTTGTGGATGATCTGGTTCATCAGGGTGTGTGCCATGCGCATAGCTTTCGGGACATCTGCTGGTTTTGAAGAAGTGACATTTCCCTGAATGGTCTTGGAAAGTCCCCACAAGTATCGTTCCATTCGCTTAAATTCAGGGGTAACCATCGTGGGGCACATCAAAGCTAACTCCAAATACCTTCGGTTATAGCCATCAAGGTCTGTTCCCACAACCTTCAGCTCCCAAAACTCAGCTTCCATTTTCTGAATTTCGGTTCGGGGGCAATACTCCTCGATCATAGCCCCTTTGAATTCCTCCCATGGGGTAGCATAAGCCTCATCAATTCCTTTAGCCTGAGCAAGCGTGTTCCACCAGGTTAAAGCACCGTCCGACAGAGTACAGGAGGCGTACTTAGTTTTGTTCACTTTCGAGCAGTTGCTCACACGGAGCACAGCTTCCAACTTCTCAAACCATCTCGTCAATCCAACTGGCCCTTCTGTACCACTGAAATTGTGGGGCTTGCAGCTTTGGAATTCCTTATAGGTAATCCCATTCTGAATAGCTTGGTTGGCCGGTGGAGCTGGAGCAGGGTTGCCATTCGCCATTGCTGCAGCTATCCGAGCAGCAATCATTTCCTCAATCTATGCTGCTGTGGACGTTTCCCTTAGGACTCTTCTGTTTGCCATTGTTCCTTTGAACAAAAGTTTCGACTCAAGTCAAAACCCAGCATTCAATAATATTATAGCATAAGGCACCCAGTATGGAACACAACACACAATTAAGTAAAGCAACCAGATACAGATACCACAAAATCATCATACAGTAGCGTAAATAGAACACCGTACAAAATTTAAACAACATTAAGTTCTATTCATTAATAAGAAAGTTGCATACATCCGCATAAGGTTCGTACAATACATGAGTAAAACATGAAACTACTAACAGAGTTACATAAGGAAATCTAATACAATAATCCTACGATGATGGTGGGTAAATGATGTCCATTAGATGGGACATCAGATCCTCGAGCTCAGTTACCCGAGCATGGAGGATATGCACTTCCCTCGTTAGTTCCTCGACGACGGGGGATGCTGGTGGGGCAGGTGGTGCAGATGGTGCAGATGTAGACGGCACAGTGCAGGTGGTCTTACGCACAAATGGATCGGCGGGATACGGTACGACTCTCTTACGGGCTGTGACCCTAACCAACTGTCCATGTGCATCCACGAACGGTCTTCCTCCGTTAATCCCTGGGATAACGGTACCATCGAAATGATACCGCTTCTTCGGCGGGGTAGAGGGCGGCTGCACGGGCTCCTCCTCAGGGTCCTCCTCGAAATCATCCTCGGGATCCTCTTCGGAATCCTCCTCGCTGGAGTCATCGGATGATGAATCATCTGAATCATCTAAAGGTGGATCTGCTCAGCCGGTGGTCATAAGTCGATATCTTCCTGGTGGAATCGGCACAACACGTCCATCAGCAGTGCGTCTAGCCCAATGTCTATGCTCGTTACGGAAAGGACCGTCCTCATTTCCCCCAGGAATCACAGTACCACCGGGATGGTGTTGTGGCCCTGGGAGTCTAGGGCTAGGTGGAGCTGGAATCTCCTCTAGATCCTCATCTCCGTCTGAGACATCCATAAGGTCAAGCACGAGTCCACTGGAAGGTGAATTGCCAGAGTCGTCGACGGGTAGCAGTGAGTCAGCAACAATGGTAGGCGAGGCAACAGTCGTCTCTGAGTCACTCTCGAAGTCAAAGGTTATGGGCAGCATGTCTAACATCTGAAAAAGGAAAAATAACTTTTTCCATGCCAGTAAGACATATAGCAAGCACGTAATTAGGCACTACAGCATCCTAGCAGTACATATCATGGAAATATTAACAAAATCCTACAAAAGTATCATCTAATCGAAAACAGATAGTAGCATGCAGTAGCATACAGCAAGTACACATAGTAGTAAAAGTAAGCAGTAGCATGCAGTAAGTTCCGCAGAAATCGTTAAACAAGCAAGTTGTAGATTAGTCCTATTAGCGAATCCTACTCGGCTCAGTCAAGACTCACTAATGCAACCTAATTCCCTACAACCGATGCTCTGATACCAAATGTGATGCCTCGTACAAAACCATCGTGTACGATTTGTCAACAACAGGATCTTTACACGGTCAAGTTCTACATGCTGATTGAAAACCAGTTTGCATTCATAAAAAGATAGCGTTTATAAAAGATAACGTGACACAAAGGTCGTTACAAAGTCATTATTTGAAAATAACATAAGTTACGAATGCAAGATAAAATTTTCATGATTGAGACATCTCTAAGTAATGCAGCAGAAATCTAACACAGCAGGTCCATAACAGCAAGTCTAAAACACCAAGATAGCAAGTCTAACAGCGGAAGCAACATCGTCTAAGCACCTGAGAAATACAAGCTTAAAAGTCAACACGAATGTTGGTGAGCTATAGTTTGTAATCAGTAAAGTAATGTAGACCACGAGTTATCGTATTCAAAACAGTATGGAAAATATATGCTTGTCCGTGGGCACCCGGTAACTTACTTAACGTAATAGTAATACCCCCTAAAAGTACACTTGGCGAGTGCGTATGTCCTCGAAGTATTAAACACCCGTTAAATGCTAGCGCGACTAGCCCGAGTGGGGATGTCAAACCCTATGGATCCATATCTAATATTCGCGTTCACCGGTTCAAAACCAATGATTAAACGTTACCGTGCTAAGGGGAATGTTTATGCCGTTATATAACCCACACATATGTAAAGTTTAAGTACTCGTGTCAAGTAAGTAAAAGGTAAAAAGCGCATGTATTCTCATCCCAAAAATAGTATAAGTAAAAAGGGAGCTATAACTCACAGTGAATAAGCAGTAAAGGTCGATATGAAACGTATGCAGGTAGTAAGTCGGTCTGAAAGGTCGTCAACCTAAGTCAAAGGTCACTAGGTCAGTATGTTGTCCCAATAAGTTTAAAAGTGAATAAATTAAGTTTAAGTGTCATCATCATCATCATTCATCATCATAAAAGCTAAGTAAGTTTGACAAGAATAGAGATCGAAACAATAGGCTGACTTCGGTCAGCTGCTACGACCTCTATACAAAACGAAAAGATGCGTAGTCAGTGGCTATCGCTCCGTATATGAGTCCTCTAACCGCTGACCAATTTTCAGAACCTAACTCGTCTTCGTTTGACCGTGGCGACGGTTTAAGTGCGAGTATGTCAGAAATTTCAGCACAACGTTCCAAAGACGTAGTGACATTCGGAGGGCTATAAATCCTAAACCGTATGTCGGATTAAGTCGAGGCCTAAACGAAAAGTCATCTACTCGAAACGAACTAACTGAAAATAAATTTTCCAGAAGTCCAGGAATCTTATTAGATCCCGAAAAACAGTAAACAAGTGCTCCGGTGGGGTTCTTGGTGCTTGATGCTCATCACGGTTCTCATCCATGATGCTTGTAGTTTCAAGTGTACAACTCATTGATGGTTTAGTATCACCTTGACCAAGATTCAACCATCAACACACAATATGTTAAGACCAAGTAAGAACACAACTCATTTAAGAGTCTTAGATGGATGATGAACCAAGGTTACATCATATCCTTAGTCTTAACACAAATACAAGTTCTATTTACAACTAAAGCTACAAACTTTACTTCAATCAAACAAATATGAACATAATCTAAATCAAATAAAGTGATGGAACCCTAAGCTAGAGAGCTTGGATCCTTTTCACACAATTTATAAGATTACAAAGCTAGAAAGCTTGAATCTTTACAAGATTAATGAGACCATAAGCTATAAAGCTAAGATCTTTAACAAAATAATGAAAGTAATGAGACCATAAGCTAAAAAGCTAAGGTCTTTAACATAATAATGAGACCCTAAGCAAAAAAGCTTGGATCTTTAGTGTTCTTGAAGATCTTGAAGCATAAAGCTTGGATCTTTTAAGATACATGAAGATTACAAGCACAAGTTTGAATCTTTATAACAAAATAACAAGATTAAAGCTAAAAGATTTAGATCTACAAAGTAGGTGAAGATTCAAATTTAGAAAGCTTGAATCTTCCATGTTCTTGAAGGATTCAAATCCATGTTTGAATCTACAAAATGTAATCAAGATCAAAAGCTAAAAAAGCTTGATCTTCTAATGATGATGATGAACTCGTGATGATGAGAAGGAAAAGAAGAAAAGAAATACAAAGTATTTTCAAGCTTTAGACTAGAGAGAAAATAAATGAACAAGTGTGTGCAAATTGTGAATGGAAATCTGTAACACCCTAATCTTCATTGTACAGCAGAGTATATAGAGTACATAAAGTGTGGGAATGATTGTGCAGTTAAACAGAAGTCAGAGAGCAATCTGAGCTTAGTGCGCGACGCGCACACCAAAGGGAGCGCGCCGCGCACTCCCTACTGTAGCCGGGTTTTTGCTATTTTAATGAGATATTTTGATGGGCAATTTGGTAATTTCACTTGTGGACGAGTTAAAGGCCAGTTGGTCAGTTGTGGAGTATCATTAACTCCATTATCAACAACCTTATCCCCTTTACTTAAATTTTAGAGTGAGAGTGTGATTCTTGAGTGAGAAAGCTTAAATCTAAGGGGAAGAAGTTGTTCTCGGACTAAAGTGCGGGTATTAAAGTTGTTCATCCCCTCTCTAGCTCCGTTGTGGTTGTAGTGGTATGTTCTAACTTTAATTTCCTTACTTTGATTTTGTGTAAGGGTTAGGGTTTGGGTAAATGAAGAACATAAAACCCATATTTGGTGATTTTGGGTGTTCTTGGGTAAGATGGAGTCATGAAGACTCATTGGTAACTAACCTAGGGTTTCAAAGTGGTAATTGATGTTTATGAGTCCTAATTGGTTAGTTAATTACTATCACACCTAGTTAATTAGTAAATGGGTGTTAGATGGGTTAGTAGATAACCCGAAATGGGTATGTTGACTTTAAATTAGTCAAAGGGCTAATGATTGACCTAATTGGGAAATATGGGTATGAAATACCCTAATTGTGTAATGGTTAGTGTTGTTGGACCTTAATCACTAGCTTTTAAGTGATTAATGATGGTCTTGACCCCTAAAGGGCGGTTTTGGTGAAAATGGGGCATTTAATGCATTTAAGTCATTAAATACACATGAGTGAAGTGTTGGTATTAGTCCAACAAGTTTGTTTGTTGATCGAGTACTTATATTATTAGGTACCTTGCTTTGAAGCTTGTGGAGGTATAAATCGTCACCAAATCGTTAAGGTGAGTGGAATGATTATATGCATATGTATGTAAGGTATTTATTTGTATGCTATGGTATGAACCAAAGAGCCGGTAGTGCCATAGTATGTGCGAGCGTGCTATGATGTGAACCAAAGAGCCGGTAGCTTCATAGTACGTGTGTTATAGTGTGAACCAAAGAGCCGGTAGCGCTATAGCACGATTTGTTAGGGTGTGAACCAAAGAGCCGGTAGCACCTTAACGTTGTTAGAGTGTGAACCAAAGAGCCGGTAGCACTCTAGCATGAGTATGACTCGAGTTGTGATGTGAACCAAAGAGCCGGTAGCATCATGACAAATGCATATGGTGTGAACCAAAGAGCCGGTAGCACCATGACGCGAGAATGGTTAACCATGGTTGTGTATTTTGTTTTGTAGCATATTATATTATGTCGATTATATGTTATTGATTACGCTAGTAGCGATTTGTTGGAGATTATTAGCTTTGTACTTGAGATGGTATGCTAATTGTATTGCTAGCGTGTTTACGGTATATGTGTAAGTGATTGCAAGTAGGTATGTTATATATATATATGGGTATAATTATTGCATTCACTAAGCTTTGCTTACCCTCTCGTTGTTTATCTTTTTATAGGCTCCGGCGTCGACAAAGGTAAGGGCCTTCGATTGGATTAGAGATCCCGCTTGTTGTTTAGGGGACGCTTTTGGGATGTGATAGCTTTTGGAGTATGACCAAGATATGGGTAGTTTAACCCCAAACACCATGCTCATAGTGTCGTTTGGAATTTAAACTAGTGTGGTCGAAACTCGGACTTTCGTATGAAACTCGTAAAACGGCCGATGTGGGCCCCGTTTTGTAAAACTCGTTTTATGTTTGAATCGTATGAGTTTTTCATATTAGAACATGTTGTGTAAAGCGTTTCGTCTAAATATGTCGGGAAGTGGGAGATCTTTATTCGAAAAATTGAAAATTTGGACAGAACTGAAAATAGGCCTGTGCGCGCCGCGCACCCTGACGTGGTGTGCGTGGCGCACTCCCCTGTAAAAAAAATTTATTTTATGCGTGTTCGATTGTATATTGGGTTAGGTCGTTACAAGTGGTATCAGAGCATGGTCTAAGGGATTTAGGCGACTTGAGATAGGTGCCTAGACTTAGATTTATTTGTGTATGCACTTTACGCAGGACTTGTAGGAGACGGGTCGGACCGGGAGTTGATTAGTGCTTAGGTTTATGTGAACTAACCTTGCGCTAATTGTTTTGTGTTGTGTTAGCAATCATCAAGCAAGATAGACGTTGTACTAGCAAGTTAATGCGACGTGCTCGCGTAACAATGATTAGCTACCATTGTTACGAGTTCAAATCGTGTCAAACAAGTGATGTACGATGATTGTTGAGCAGGATGGGGTAGTGTGGTGTATATGTATATACATATGTGTTAAGTTTTCTCGTTCGTTGCTTAACCTTTTCCGTTTTATAGTATGAAGACGAGAAACGGACCCGAGACAAATGAAGGGGGTTCGAGCGAGGATGCTGAGTTTACGGCCAAGGTTGAGGCCATTATGCAAAGGCGTCATGAGGCCTTCTTAGAGGATGTTAAGAAGATGTTCTTGGATTCGATTGACGAGCAAGTAGTCAATCTAGTCAAGGAACAAGTTAAGATTGTTCTTAAAGAGGATAAAGCGGGAAGACGAGACTTCCACTATAAAAACTTCAAAGATGCTCAACCTCCCACCTTTGAAGGTGAACGAGACCCTCTAAAGAGTGCTCGATGGATCTCCGATATGGAGGGGGCTTTCCGTACTAGTGAGTGCCCTCTCGATAAAAAGACGAGGTTTGGTAGTAGCATGATGAGGGGTGATGCCAAGTTGTGGTGGGATGCGAAAATCCGACTTTATGGCGAAGAACAAAGTATGAGTTTGACGTGGGACGAGTTTAAAGAGGAATTTTTCAGGGAGTACCGAACTTCGGCCGATCTTTCAAAGCTTAAGGATGAGTTACGTACTTTAAGGCAAGGGTCAATGGATTTGAACACTCTCAAGTCCACTTTCTTATCAAAGACCCAATTTTGCCCGGAGTATGACGGGAACGATCACATGTTGAAAGAAGATTTCTACCGAACCTTGAATGATAACTATCAAGAAAGGATTAGTAGGAATTCGGCGAAGATTTTTGATGAGCTATTTGACATCGCTAAGGGTTTTGAGTCGCTTGCTCCAAGAAAGAGTGACTTCACCTTTGGCAAACGAAAATTTGAAGCTACTATCCACTCGAACAAGAAGAACAAGAGTGTGACTGAGAGCGTCGGTAGTGCGAAAAAGGGGGCTTCTAAGAGTTTTGGGCCCACGTGCTACAATTGTGGTCGATAAGGGCACTTGGCCCGTGATTGTACGAACTCATCTTCCAACAAAATCGTTTGTTTTAATTGTAACAAAGAGGGGCACAAGAGGCCGGAGTGTCCCGAATTGCGCAACGATAATGTTAAGCGATTAGAGAAGGCGGCGGGTACGGCTAGGGGTCGAAATTATTTGATGACCAATGAGGAGGCCAAGCAATCTAGCGATGTTGTCTCAGGTACTTTCATTGTTGATTCAAATCCGGCAAGGATACTCTTTGATAGTGGTGCAAACTTGTCGTTTGTGTCACCAAAATTTGTGCCTAAACTTAATAAACCGTTAACTAAGTTAAGTCGTCCGGTAGAAGTTGAAATAGCGGATGGCAAGACGGTGCTAGTGGTTGATGTGTGTAAAAATTGTAATGTTGTGTTTGGTGTCGAAAACTTTGAAATCGACCTCATCCCGATGACTTTGGGTGATTTTGATATCGTTGTTGGTATGGATTGGCTCGATCATAATAGAGCCGATAATGCATGCCATGAAAAATCTATTCGAGTGAAGACCCTTAGTGGGGGAGAGTTAATTATTCATGGATATAAACGAAGAAGACTTGTGCCGATATGCACTTTTGCACGGGCAAGTCGTTTTATGGTTGGTAGTGGCATGGCTTTTCTTGCCCATGTTGTTGATACTCGTGATGAGCCACCACCCATTCGTGAAATTCTGGTGGTGAATGAACTTGAAGACGTTTTTCCGGATGAGTTACCGGGTGTTCCGGCGGAAAGACAAGTTGAATTTCGCATTGAGTTGGTTCCGGGGGCTACCCCCATTGCTAAAACTCCTTATCGTTTAGCACCAACGGAAATGCAAGAGTTGTTAAATCAAACCCAAGAGTTGCTTGAGAAGGGTTTCATTCGACCGAGTGCTTCGCCATGGGGCGCTCCGGTTTTATTTGTGAAGAAGAAGGATGGTAGTATGCGGATGTGCATCGATTACCGGGAGTTGAATAAAGTGACGATCAAGAATCGTTATACATTGCCTAGGATTGACGATTTGTTTGACCAACTCCAAGGTGCAACGTATTTCTCTAAAATTGACCTACGGTCCGGCTATCACCAAATGCGGGTCCGTGAGGAAGAAATCGAGAAAACGGCTTTTCGAACGAGTTATGGGCATTTTGAATTCGTAGTTATGCCTTTTGGTCTTACGAATGCACCGGCGGCATTCATGGATCTTATGAACCGAGTGTGCCAACCTATGTTGGACAAGTCGGTAATTGTGTTCATTGACGACATACTTGTCTATTCGAAGAGTATGAAGGAACAAGAACATCATTTGCGGAGTGTGTTAAAGACGTTGCGGAAGGAGAAGTTGTATGCTAAATTCTCCAAATGTGAATTTTGGCTAAGGGAAGTTCAGTTCCTTGGCCACATTGTGAACAAAAATGGTATTCAAGTAGATCCGGGGAAGATAGAGACGGTAAAGAGTTGGGGACGACCGACTACGCCTACGGAAATCCGAAGTTTTCTCGGATTGGCCGGTTATTATCGTCGTTTTATCCAAGACTTTTCTAAGATCGCTTCTCCATTGACGAAGTTAACGAGAAAGAATGCGAGTTTTAATTGGGAGAACGAGCAAGAAATTGCTTTTCGATTGTTAAAAGAGAAGTTATGTCAAGCTCCGGTGTTAGTGTTGCCAGAAGGTGTGGAAGACATGACGGTTTATTGTGATGCTTCTTTAAATGGGCTCGGGTGTGTTCTAATGCAAAGAGGTAAATTCATCGCTTATGCCTCTCGACAATTAAAGGAACACGAGACGAGATATCCGACTCATGATCTTGAGTTGGCGGCGGTTGTTCATGCGTTAAAAATTTGGCGCCATTACTTGTATGGTGTCAAGTGTACAATTTATTCGGATCACAAGAGTTTGAAACATCTTTTTGATCAAAGAGATTTGAATTATCGTCAACGTAGATGGATGTATGTGGTGAAAGACTACGATTGTGAGATACTTTATCATCCGGGCAAGGCGAATGTGGTCGCGGATGCGTTAAGTCGAAAGAGTCATCACCCGGCATTACGATTGGGATTGTTACGTATGATTATTACTAACGATTTTCTTGAAAAACTTGGTGTGATTCAAATTGAAGCTTACGTTCACAACAAGCATGCGGAACGAATTGTGGGGCAATCGTAATTTATTACTATGGGTTCACGTGGTTTGTTGTCTTTTCAAGGAAGAGTGTGGGTGCCTAAGATGGGGGATTATCGACGAGTGCTACTTGATGAAGCACATAAGTCAAAGTATTCCATTCATCCGGGCGCGACGAAAATGTATCTTGATTTGAGAAAAGATTATTGGTGGCCGGGCATGAAACGTGATGTTGTAAAGTATGTTGAGCAATGCGTCACGTGTTTGCAAGTTAAGGCCGAGCACCAAATCCGTATGGTAAGTTACAACCGTTAGAAATCCCGAAATGGAAATGGGAGCACATTACCATGGATTTCATCACAAAGTTACCTAAAACGGCGAGAACCCAATTTGATCCGATTTGGGTGATAGTTGATCGATTGACGAAAAGTGGCTTGTTTCTTCCCATTCGGGAAGCAATATCATCAGAGACTTTGGCTAAATTGTTTATCAAAGAAGTAGTCGCTCGACATGGGGATCCTATATCTATTATTTCGGATCGAGATACTCGTTTTACATCTCGATTTTGGGAAAAGTTTCATGAGGATATGGGTACACAATTGAAATTGAGCACGGCGTATCATCCTCAAACGGACGGTCAAACCGAACGTACGAATCAAACATTGGAGGACATGTTGCGGGCGTGTATTATTGATTTCGGTGGTAGTTGGGATGAGCACTTACCTTTGGTGGAATTCTCTTACAATAATAGTTATCATACTAGTATCGGGATGCCACCTTACGAGATGCTTTATGGGCGGAGGTGTCGAACTCCGATTTGTTGGGGTGAAATTGGCCAAAAGGAAATCGGGAGTACCGATTTGGTCTTAGAAACGAATAGCAAGATTGATATGATTCGGGATCATTTGAAAAAGGCTCAAGATAGACAAAAGTCGTATGCCGACAAACGTAGGCGAATGATCGAATTTCAAGAAGGTGACATGGTGATGCTTAAGGTTTCGCCATGGAAAGGTGATATTCGGTTTCGAAAACGGGGAAAGTTAGCTCCTCGGTTTATTGGGCCATTTAAGGTTTTAGCTCGTGTTGGTGAAGTCGCGTATTGTTTGGAATTACCCGAAGAGCTTGCGGGGATTCATAATACATTTCATGTTTCCCATCTCCGTAAGTGTCTTGCGGATGATTCATCATGGGTGCCGTTAGACGAAATTGAGCTAAACAATAAGTTAGAATATATTGAGGAGCCGATTGCCATACTCGATGAGAAGGTCAAAAGGTTGAGGCATAAAGAGGTTAGGACTTTTAAAGTTCAATGGTGTCGTAGTAAGGGTTCCGAGTTTACTTGGGAGCCCGAAGAATTCGTGTTGGTTTATCTTCCCTCTTGTCATGCGGCTTGGATCGCGAGGACGCGCTCCGATTCAAGTGGGGGAGAGTTGTAAGACCCTAATCTTCATTGTACAGCAGAGTATATAGAGTACATAAAGTGTGGGAATGATTGTGCAGTTAAACAGAAGTCTGAGAGCAATCTGAGCTTAGTGCGCGCCGCGCACACCAAAGGGAGCGCGCCGCGCACTCCTTACTGTAGCCGGGTTTTTGCTGTTTTAATGAGATATTTTGATGGGCAATTTGGTAATTTCACTTGTGGACGAGTTAAAGGCCAGTTGGTCAGTTGTGGAGTATCATTAACTCCATTATCAACAACCTTATCCCCTTTACTTAAATTTTAGAGTGAGAGTGTGATTCTTGAGTGAGAAAGCTTAAATCTAAGGGGAAGAAGTTGTTCTCGGACCAAAGTGCGGGTATTAAAGTTGTTCATCCCCTCTCTAGCTCCGTTGTGGTTGTAGTGGTATGTTCTAACTTTAATTTCCTTACTTTGATTTTGTGTAAGGGTTAGGGTTTGGGTAAATGAAGAACATAAAACCCATATTTGGTGATTTTGGGTGTTCTTGGGTAAGATGGAGTCATGAAGACTCATTGGTAACTAACCTAGGGTTTCAAAGTGGTAATTGATGTTTATGAGTCCTAATTGGTTAGTTAATTACTAGCACACCTAGTTAATTAGTAAATGGGTGTTAGATGGGTTAGTAGATAACCCGAAATGGGTATGTTGACTTTAAATTAGTCAAAGGGCTAATGATTGACCTAATTGGGAAATATGGGTATGAAATACCCTAATTGTGTAATGGTTAGTGTTGTTGGACCTTAATCACTAGCTTTTAAGTGATTAATGATGGTCTTGACCCCTAAAGGGCGGTTTTGGTGAAAATGGGGCATTTAATGCATTTAAGTCATTAAATGCACATGAGTGAAGTGTTGGTATTTAGTCCAACAAGTTTGTTTGTTGATCGAGTACTTATATTATTAGGTACCTTGCTTTGAAGCTTGTGGAGGTATAAATCGTCACCAAATCGTTAAGGTGAGTGGAATGATTATATGCATATGTATGTAAGGTATTTATTTGTATGCTATGGTATGAACCAAAGAGCCGGTAGTGCCATAGTATGTGCGAGCGTGCTATGATGTGAACCAAAGAGCCGGTAGCTTCATAGTACGTGTGTTATAGTGTGAACCAAAGAGCCGGTAGCGCTATAGCACGATTTGTTAGGGTGTGAACCAAAAAGCCGGTAGCACCTTAGCGTTGTTAGAGTGTGAACCAAAGAGCCGGTAGCACTCTAGCGTGAGTATGACTCGAGTTGTGATGTGAACCAAAGAGCCGGTAGCATCATGACAAATGCGTATGGTGTGAACCAAAGAGCCGGTAGCACCATGACGCGAGAATGGTTAACCATGGTTGTGTATTTTGTTTTGTAGCATATTATATTATGTCGATTATATGTTATTGATTCGCTAGTAGCGATTTGTTGGAGATTATTAGCTTTGTACTTGAGATGGTATGCTAATTGTATTGCTAGCGTGTATGCGGTATATGTGTAAGTGATTGCAAGTAGGTATGTTATATATATATATATATGGGTATAATTATTGCATTCACTAAGCTTTGCTTACCCTATCGTTGTTTATCTTTTTATAGGCTCCGGCGTCGACAAAGGTAAGGGCCTTCGATTGGATTAGAGATCCCGCTTGTTGTTTAGGGGACGCTTTTGGGATGTGATAGCTTTTGGAGTATGACCAAGATATGGGTAGTTTAACCCCAAACACCATGCTCATAGTATCATTTGGAATTTAAACTAGTGTGGTCGAAACTCGGACTTTCGTATGAAACTCGTAAAACGGCCGATGTGGGCCCCGTTTTGTAAAACTCGTGTATGTTTGAATCGTATGAGTTTTTCATATTAGAACATGTTGTGTAAAGCGTTTCGTCTAAATATGTCGGGAAGTGGGAGATCTTTATTCGAAAAATTGAAAATTTGGACAGAATTGAAAATAGGCCTGTGCGCGCCGCGCACCCTGAGGTGATGCGCGTGGCGCACTCCCCTGTAAAAAAAAATAAAAATTATTTTATGCGTGTTCGATTGTATATTGGGTTGGGTCGTTACAAAATCAAGTGTGAATGGTGAGGAAATGGCTTAGTATTTATAGCAGGTGAAGAGAGGGTGGTGGTGGTTAGGCCGTGGGTTTCCAAGGGGGACACCTTTTTGCTTTTGGTTAATGGTTGTCTAAAGTTGGTGCTTGTGTTAGGATCTCATGCAACATTAAGGATAATACTTGACAAAAATGCTAGCATGTTCCCTCTAATAAATGGGCATTTGTCTTACTTATTAATGGGTCACTAGTTACTTATAATTGGGCTAATTAAATAGTTCACTAACTAGTGTAGGGTGGGCTAAGGTCCAACAAGGTAGGAAGTCCAACAAGACTAACTAGTGTGCTCTAGTAAATTACTAAGTGTAATTAAGCATCCAAAAACCCAAGTAATTGTAATTATAAAATAACAATTAGTACTCCGTAGTCATAATATTCCGATTACGACAAAAGTTAAACGTGTACGCAGTACGCAGTTCGTTAAAAAAACGTCAAGTGACACTAACGGTCATAAAGGCTTCCGAGGATTAAGTTAAGTATCCTACGTACTTAATGATATGTTTTAACATATAAATGAAAGTAATCAACATGTAGGGAGTTCCCAGAGTATAATATAGCTCGGTACGCACAAATACGCAGTTTCGTGAAAACACAAAGCACAAAAGCAAGTCGAAAAAGTCGGGTCGTTACAAATTCACAAATAAGCTTAAAGATGAATATTAATGTAATTTGTGATTAAGTGGATTCTTGTCATCAATGACATGTTGACCAACCAATAAGAATTTAGTAAGTGTGATAATTACAAATTAGAGATTATGACAAATCTGAGATTACCCAAAATGATTATCAAGACACATACCCAAGAATGTTGGTTTTACCACTTTGAGTATGACAAGTCACTATCAAGACAATACATCCAAGACAAATGAATACTTAATGCATATTAGACTTGTATATGATGTTGGATATCTTTTGCAGGTGATTAATGCAGGAAAGAGTCCAAGAGATTAAGTTCAAAACTGATTCAAACGGCTTTGCAACGGATTTATAATTTGTACTGGAACGCGTGTGGTCAACCCACGGTCGACCGTGGGTTGAGCCGCAGGCTACGGCTAGTTTTTCTCTTTCTCTATAAATGGCAAGACTTGACGATATTCAAAGGTGACCCTCTTGCAAGCTTCATAGTAAAATATATCAGAGATCCCAAACACTTAAACTCATATTCATTTGGTGATCAAGCAAGAGAAGATTCGATGATCTCACATGTAGTGACCCGAACTTTTCCTTGTTTATATATATATATATATATATATATATATATATATATATATATATATATATATATATATATATATATATATATATATATATATATATTAAATAAAATTGTTATTTTACATGATTAAGTGTTTCCAACATGTTAAGCAATCAAACTTGTTAAGACTTGATTAATTGAAATAGGTTTCATATAGACAATTGACCACCCAAGTTGACCGGTGATTCACGAACGTTAAAACTTGTAAAAACTATATGATGACATATATATGGTTATATATATAGTTAACATGATATTATGATAAGTAAACATATCATTAAGTATATTAACAATGAACTACATATGTAAAAACAAGACTACTAACTTAATGATTTTGAAACGAGACATATATGTAACGATTGTCGTTGTAACGACATTTAATGTATATATATCATATTAAGATATATTCGTACATCATAATATCATGATAATAAAATAATTTAAAATCTCTTTTGATATTATAAACATTGGGTTAACAACATTTAACAAGATCGTTAACCTAAAGGTTTCAAAACAACACTTACATGTAACGACTAACGATGACTTAACGACTCAGTTAAAATGTATATACATGTAGTGTTTTAATATGTATTCATACACTTTTGAAAGACTTCAAGACACTTATCAAAATACTTCTACTTAAAAAAAATGCTTACAATTACATCCTCGTTCAGTTTCATCAACAATTCTACTCGTATGCACCCGTATTTGTACTCGTACAATACACAGCTTTTAGATGTATGTACTATTGGTATATACACTCTAATGATCAGCTCTTAGCAGCCCATGTGAGTCACCTAACACATGTGGGAACCATCATTTGGCAACTAGCATGAAATATCTCATAAAATTACAAAAATATGAGTAATCATTCATGACTTATTTACATGAAAACAAAATTACATATCCTTTATATCTAATCCATACACCAACGACCAAAAACACCTACAAACACTTTCATTCTTCAATTTTCTTCATCTAATTGATCTCTCTCATGTTCTATCTTCCAAGAGTACTTCCAAATTTCATTCTTCAATTTTCTTCATCTAATTGATCTCTCTCATGTTCTATCTCTCATGTTCTAAGTGTTCTTCATAAATTCTAAAAGTTCTAGTTTCATAAAATCAAAAATACTTCCAAGATTGCAAGTTTACTTCCAAGTTTTCTAAATCCATTCCAAGTAATCATCCAAGATCAAGAAACCTTTATTACTTACAGTAGGTTATCTTTCTAATACAAGGTAATAATCATATTCGAACTTTAATTCAATTTCTATAACTATAACAATCTTATTTCGAGTGGAAATCTTACTTGAAATTGTTTTCGTGTCATGATTCTGCTTCAAGAACTTTCAAGCCATCCAAGGATCCTTTGAAGCTAGATCCATTTTTCTCATTTCCAGTAGGTTTATCCAAGGAACTTGAGGTAGTAATGATCTTCATAACATCATTCGATTCATACATAAAAAGCTGTCTTATTCAACGTTATAAACTTGTAATCACTAGAACATAGTTTAGTTAATTCTAAACTTGTTCGCAAATAAAGTTAATCCTTCTAACTAGACTTTTAAAATCAACTAAACACATGTTCTATATCTATATGATATGCTAACTTAATGATTTAAAACCCGGAAACACGATAAACACCATAAAACTGGATATACGCCGTCGTAGTAAAACCGGGGGGCTGTTTTGGTTGGGATAATAAAAAGCTAAGAAGAACTTTGATTTAAAAGCTATACTTCTGGAAAAATGATTTTTCTTATGAGCATGAAACTATATCCAAAAATCATGGTAAAACTCAAAGTGAAAGTATGTTTTTCAAAATGGTCATCAAGATGTCGTTCTTTCGACGGAAATGACTATCTCTTTCAAAAACGACTTGTAACTTGTATTTCCGACTATAAACTTATACTTTTTCTGTTTAGATTCATAAAGTTAAGTTGAATACGAAACCGTGGCCACTGGAATCACTCAAAACAGATTAGAAACGAAGAAATGGCGAGCAAAACAAGATTGATAAAAACTACTCATTTTACCTACGTGAAAGTTAATAATAAATCTATTCCAACCATAATCTAATCAACTTATATTGTATATTATGTAATCTTGAGATACCATAGACACGTATACAATGTTTCGACCTATCATGTCGACCCATCTATATATATATATATATTGCGGAACAACCATAGACACTCTATATGTGAATGTTGGAGTTAGCTATACAGGGTTGAGGTTGATTCCAAAATATATATATAGTTTGAGTTGTGATCAATACTGAGATACGTATACACTGGGTCGCGGATTGATTCAAGATAATATTTATCGATTTATTTCTGTACATCTAACTGTGGACAACTAGTTGTAGGTTACTAACGAGGACAGCTGACTTAATAAACTTAAAACATCAAAATGTATTAAAAGTTTTGTAAATATATTTTGAACATACTTTGATATATATGTATATATTGTTATAGGTTTGTGAATCAACCAGTGGCCAAGTCTTACTTCCCGACGAAGTAAAAATCTGTGAAAGTGAGTTATAGTCCCACTTTTAAAATCTAATATTTTTGGGATGAGAATACATGCAGGTTTTATAAATGACTTACAAAATAGACACAAGTACGTGAAACTACATTCTATGGTTGAATTATCAAAATCGAATATGCCCCTTTTTATTAAGTCTGGTAATCTAAGAATTAGGGAACAGACACCCTAATTGACGCGTATCCTAAAGATAGATCTATTGGGCCCAACAAGCCCCATCCAAAGTACCGGATGCTTTAGTACTTCGAAATTTATATCATATCCGAAGGGTGTCCCGGAATGATGGGGATATTCTTATATATGCATCTTGTTAATGTCGGTTACCACGTGTTCACCATATGAATGATTTTTATCTCTATGTATGGGATGTGTATTGAAATATGAAATCTTGTGGTCTATTGTTACGATTTGATATATATAGGTTAAACCTATAACTCACCAACATTTTTGTTGACGTTTAAAGCATGTTTATTCTCAGGTGAATACTAAGAGCTTCCGCTGTTGCATACTAAAATAAGGACAAGATTTGGAGTCCATGTTTGTATGATATTGTGTAAAAACTGCATTCAAGAAACTGATTTCGATGTAACATATTTGTATTGTAAACCATTATGTAATGGTCGTGTGTAAACAGGATATTTTAGATTATCATTATTTGATAATCTACGTAAAGCTTTTTAAACCTTTATTTATGAAATAAAGGTTATGGTTTGTTTTAAAATGAATGCAGTCTTTGAAAAACGTCTCATATAGAGGTCAAAACCTCGCAACGAAATCAATTAATATGGAACGTTTTTAATCAATAAGAACGGGACATTTCATCACAGACATAGAATAGGTGTAAACTTACTATCAAATTATTTATCTTGTGAGTTTACTATAAAAGTTGGGAGCATTGTCTCTCTATCGAAGTTGATGATTCGGTTGGAACTTCTCATGGTGAAGACTCTCTGAAAATTTCAATTATGATGCTGAAAATGGAGTTGTAAATGGAGAGGTAGGTGAAAACCGGAGGAAATGAAATCAACGGGGGATGATAGACAACCCGGGCATCTCAATGATGATGATGATGAGATGGACAAGTATGTTGTGTTGTCGAACTGAATTGTGATAACAAAAGTGTAATCAAGGTAGCTTCGAATCCAGTTTTTTGTTCACGTGTTAAGCATACAGAAATGCTTTGTTGGTTTATTCGTGAAAAGATTCGTAGCGGAGATATCAAGCTCACAAATGTAAGGATGGATTATTTCTTTACTAAAGCTTTGAAGAAGACCAAGTTCATGGAATTTCGAGAGGCATTGGGAATTGTTGATTAGGAGTTTGCACTAAGGGGGAGTATTAAAATCTTAGTGCCAAATGCCACTAAAGTGAAATGTTACATTTAAGTGCCACTAAAAGTGAACCAAACGACTTGCACGGATTTTGCAAATTTCGGGAAGCGTGAAACGGAAAATGCGGCACACTTTTAGTGTATGGAACAACCACTCGAAGTCAGTAGCTTTTGTGCTAAAAATGCGGCGCATCTAGCCTTAAATGCGGCGCATTTTTTGTCTGCATATTGTCAACTTTTGCTGCCCATTTTATCTCTGAATCTTTTTGTTTATTTTGTTCATTTAATGTTTTGTAGGCTAGTTTATCTTTAAGATATTAAGCATGGTTTAGTCATAGAAATGGTTGTCATCTAGTTTTATTAGTTTGGATTATTAGGCTAAGCATTGATGATTTCTCTTGTATTTAAGGTGGCAATATGTGCCCAATTGAATTAAGGTAATACAATCCAATTACACATTCAGTTTTTACTTGTTCTTTCACTCTTGTTTTACCAAACCTTTCATTTTCACCAAGTCTCTAGTTGTTTTACTAAGTCTGTGGGTAATTGGTGTTGGTCAAGGAATCCTATGGGAAGGACAAAGGCAGAATTGGACGAGTTGGTGGAAATGCTCATGATGGCGGCTTTCAATCAGGGGCGGATCTAGGATTGGTAGTCACTGGTGTCACCCGTTAAAACTCTCAAAAAATTTCTACTAGATGTCTTATTTCAATGGTGTCACTCAAAAAAATGTACACTATCCAGTGGTGTCACTAGTTAAAAACTCCAAAAAATTTCCACTACATCGCGTATTTCAGTGGTGTCCTGTGCCACCACTGGGCACTATATACATCCGCCCCTGCTTTCAATCCAGGGAACAAAGATACATGGAGACGGGGGCATAACACTAATGAAAGGTTTACTACTAAAACTTTTTCTAACATGATTAATTTGAAGCTCTTGTGTGCTAGTGTCAATGCAAAAGAAATGTGTAACTGTTTAGTTCAAAAGAAAGTTGAGGTTTTCATATGGCGGGCTAGAAAAGGGCGGCTACCAGTATGAACGAAACTTGATAAGCGGGGTATTAACCTTCACTCGGTCCGTTGCCCCTTGTGTGATGGTGATGTCAAATCAGTGGAACACTCTCTTTTAACTTGTCAAAAAGTAAGTGAGGTATGGCACAAAGTTTTCAATTGGTGGGGGTGTAATGGGATAGTTAATTGAAGCCTTGAGGACCTCCTCCAAGGTAACACGGATACGGGTAAAGCTATTTGGCAATTGGTGGTTTGGTCGTGTGTATATCTTATATGGAAGAACCGGAATCAAGTCGTCTTCAAAAACAAATGTTGGAGTCCCCCGGTTGTGTCGAGTGAGATACAAATTAAAAGCTATGAGTGGATTGCGAAGAGGATCAAAGGGAAGCACATCGATTGGCATTCGTGGTTTCATAATCCAATTAGTATTTTGAGTAATTGAAGTTGTGAATTGTATGATGCTAACTTGGCATCATGTTTTGTACAATGAGTTGTTCTTGTATAGATTGCAGTGTGTAATATGCTCGCATGAGCAACAACTATGTAATATTTGAGTATTAAAATGGAATGAAACTTGCTGCTTTTCAAATCAAAAAAAAAAAATTTATACACTTATAATTTGACTAAAGTGTCATTATCTTTTTTATTTTTATTTTTTTATTTGGAGAAAATCGATAGACACTGTTCAATTAGTCCAAGTTGGTAATTTCATTTTTTCTTTAAAAACACATTTTTGACGTCCTTTATAATTTATTTCTTACTATATTAACAAAGGTATATTATTAGATGAAGAACCCAATTTATGTACTGTTTGTTATTTTTGTCAAGAGAATAATACAGTAAAAAATCTAGCCCTTTCAAATTATGAAGCAATCCTACTTTAAAGGAAGTAGAGAGGTCAGAGGTGCACACAGATTGAGCCGGCCGTTATCTAACGCATGCTCTGTACGATATATAAACAACTAATAGACGACATGAAAAAATTAAATTTATGTCAGATAACGGCTTCTGCCCTTTGGGGGACTATAAAAGGTGACTACGTATGCAAGATAAGGTAACCAACTTGTTCCGACGAAATGTAAAAAGAATAACAATAAAACGAACAACCTAAAGCTTTGGGCTTATAAAATACTACGTATACAAGATAAAGCCTTTGACAATTGCTCACACAACAATATAACGTGATAAAAAAAAATAAGGAAATAGTCTTTCAACTTGCTACACCGAGATACTCAAAAACACAACTTGTTTCAAACTGCCAAAAGAACTCAAAACTGAAACAAACATAACATATATTTCATACTCGGTATATATAAGACAAAAAAGATAATAAAACTAATAGGTAATACCGAAAATAAAGAAAAAGTACATATACAAGTATATAACATTAACTTTTTCTTAAATTGTGTCATGAAAAAAATAAATTTTGAGACGAAAAGAGTAACATATACTACTTCCGTCCCACCACAATTGTCCCCTGTTAACTTTTGAAATACATTTTTTATCAACTTTGACTTTAAATATTTTTATTTGTGTATACTTTATTTAATAAAATTTATGAATGAACACATTTAAAAACTAAATTCATTCATTTAATTTTTATCAAATATATAACACGCATAAAAATATTTACGTTCAAAATTACAAAGAAAACCTTTAAAAAGTCAACAGGGACACTATTAGTGGAACGAAGGGAGTATAATAATAGTACTTTGACTAAAAAAACTTTTGAAAAGTCAAGAGTGAACACTTGTAATGGGACGAATGGAGTATAATAACGTACATCATTAACAATATGATCAAAATATGTATGCACCAAAATATGAACATAATATATCAAACGAAAGAGCAAGAGTATACATATTTACATTGTCATAAACTCCAACTCGATTAGCGATCTTTAAACTTTATACAGATTTCGCTTCATTAAATCGCAAATCTAATGCTTACAAAACGACTCTCATGAACATAAAGAACGAAAAATTTGAAGTTTTGGAGATTACCCTCTTGATACTTTTACTTACAAATCATCACAATAAGGGCAACACCTAAAACCTAGATTAAGAAAAAGACCATCGACTCAAACTCATCTCTCAAATCAATCTCACATTATTTTTCATCATCAACTCCCTAATACTTACATACAAATAAAGATTGAATTATAAAGACACACTTATATATACACTAATAGTAACCCACTAAATCCTTGCTCCTCCATGTATCTCACTCGCACACTCTTTTATCTCTTCAAAATTCCTCATTAGAAGACGAAATTTAAATAATAGACTGATATACGATATCTTAAACTGATTGCTGATCTTATCTTTTTCTTTGCTAGAACGATTTGTGTATGTACTCGATGCTCTTTAATGTATTTTTAATCTTAGGGGTTTGATTCAAGCCAAAGTAGGGATGCTGCAATTGCGCCTATTATCCCTATCGAGACAATCAAACCCTTCAACCCTAACTACCGGTTTGTTACCAAAATTCGCACGAAGACAACCACCTTTCCTTGCTGACGAGGATTGGGAGGACGCTGACATCACACCACCAGATGTTGCAGGATTGGTGACCATTAAACGCGGAGAAACAGAGATGATCTTTTCATCCCTGAAACGTGCGTCTTGAATTAACGGGTTAGATACTCTACTTGGCGGCGACCCACAAAAAAACGGGGGCGACGAGGCTATTTCTGTACATGGTTGGTCTGATCCAACATTACCACCACCCTAAAATTTAAACCAAATTCCAAATAATTAATTAATTAATTATTAATTAATTGGGTTTTAATTCATTTCACAAATTCACAAACATCAGTATTTAATTCTCTATTTGTTCGATTAATTTGATCAACTTGATTCAAATTAAGTACCTTTGAAAAAATGATGTCAAGCAGCTCAGGGCCGGCTTTCGATTCGAAACTTTCGGATTGACAGCTGCGGTAACAAACGGTAAGAAGTTAATACTCCAAAAGTAAAAAATATTTAAAGGTTTATTGATAACTGAATCTGTTAAATATGAAAAATTACCTCATCTGCCATCGGAGAGGCCTAACAGGCTCGTTAACGGCGGCGGTGAAAAGGCTCAGCCGCCTAGGTTTAGGGCAAACCATAGGCTCCCCGGAGTTATCAAACGATAACGAAACGGTAACGGAGCTCCTCATCTCTTCACGGGATGATGCAAACGTGTTGTTTTGATGAATTCCACAGTGCTTCATACTTTTTTCGTGTTTAATTAAATTCAAAATTAGATTTGAATTATACAGACCGAAACAAACCCTAGATCTGAAAAATAGAGTAATTTGTTTTCTTCAATTTTATAAACTGTGCACTAATTTTACCAGATCTGAAACTGAAATTGAAATTGAAAACATGCCGAATTAAATTGAGTGATTGATACATAAAAACAACTACACAGATCTGTGAAACAGGCGAAATTAAATTTGTTTAAAAAATACATATACACATATATTTAAAATTGAATTGAATTTATGTATAGATCTGTAATCAGATGCAGAATGAAATGTTTCGTGTTAATAAAGAGAATCGTTGATGCTTAAATTCAGTGGAGTTGAGCTTAAGAAAAACGAATTAAATTTTGTTAAAATTAGTACTATAATATATAAATCTGATGATAATAAAATTAATAGGGAATGAAAATTAAAAGAAAGTTAAGTCTGACCTGATGGAGGAGAGGCTAACGAAGAATTGTTATTATTGTTGTTAACGTAATAGGAAACAAAATATAGGAGACGGAGAAACACGAACAAGAAAATGTAAAAGATCGAGATATGAGAGTAATATATAGACACGTCGATTCAAATGGGTGAAGAATTATTTAATATTTTACTTTATTTTAATAATTTTATCATATTTTAATAATTAATTTATAAGTATTATACTGTATTATATTATATATTGTGAAATATTAATTTACATCCTTAATTAAAGTTGAGATTCAAAGGATAAATCTCAACTCTTGATCATGTGATGGGTGGAGCAATCACATGTGATTAGCAATCACATGTGATTACCAGATTACTCTTCCTTTATTTTTGTGTTTTAATCTTGATCGTTAATCACATGTAATTCAAGGCTGGTAATCACATGTGCTTATCCGCCCACTACATGATCCAAGGAATGAAATTTATCCATCAAATCTCAACTTAAATTAAAGATGCAAATGAATACATCTCATTATATATTTATATTATTTCTTTACTTTTATTTTTTCGTCAAACCGATAAAATTTTATAACATGATAGGGATTCATCAAAAACTTGTAAACCTTAGAAACATACAAACTCTGACAACAACCGAGCTAAAACAATTTAAAAATTAACTGTAAACTGAACCTCATGACAAACTATAATAAAAGAAAACAACAAAACACCAGTAACAACAGAAAAGAAAAAGAGAGAAATCAAATTACGTAATCAATCATTACTTTATGTTTATTATTATTATTATTATCATATACGGTGTCACATTGTAAATGTAGTTGTAATTGCAATCCTAATTCTTAATTATAATCATAATCATAATACACTGTAATACATAATGAGAGTGTGTTTAACTTACAAACTTATACGGTAACACTCTAAAATTTCAAGTTTATTTTATTCATAAGCTTAATTTGATGTCCCAAATTAATTTATATAAATGAAAAAGAATGTGATAAAAATATTTTGTGCTCATACTATATTTATGTAGGACAAAAAATAAGTTAAGAAAAGATAAGACTGAAAAGTTAACAAAAGAATGTATGTTACAAACGTTTTTTGTTAAACTGCGTGATTTTTATATTGTACTCCGTAATAGATTTAGTAGTGTGAGAATATAATATTAATATTTACTCTCTCTATCACATATATAATATTTTCTGTTTACTTTCCAGTTTTACCTTTATCTTTTCTTTCACCTTTAATTCTATTCCTATACATTAAGGGCATAAGAGAACTTAAACTTCTTATTTTTTTTCTATTTATAAAAATAGACTATTAATTTAAAGTATCTAAAAATGAAATACTGAAAATATTAATATGGAAGTAATATTCGTAATATTATTAATACTACCGAGTCCTAAATGAAGTAAGGAGAAAATTTGGAAATTAGGGGAGGAAGGGTGTGGGAAGAGAGAGAAAGAGACATGTGGGAGACAATAACTGGGGAGGGGCCTCTGTCTACAAAAATAAATTAAATTAAATCAAATTTTTCAAATTAAAAAGAAAAGAAAGGGATATTAAGAAAGGGAGTTGATTCGTACACCACCTTGTTTTTGCCATACACCACCAAAACAATTATTTAGACAGTTTTACCCTTCATTTGAGAAGTTAAGGGGAGTTGGTGGTGAATATAAGGAAGGGTAAAAATGTCCAAAAAATTTATTTAGTGGTGTATGGCAAAATAGAGGTGGTGTACGGATCACCTCCCATTAAGAAATGGGGATCACGTTGGTGGAGCCTCTGGGCATCACCTCTTTCTTTAATCAAACGGACAACCATACGCAATTACTCGTATTATTTTATTTGCTTTTAGCATCTCACAATATTTTGGCATTCACCCGTATGTATCGTGTAGTTTATATCAGTGGCGGAACTTGAACTCAAAGACAGATGGGTCGGATACGAAAATTTAATAAATTTTTCATTTTCAGCGGGGGTAAACACTAATAAAAACCTTATTTTTTTAGTAAATTTTTTTTTTTTAGTATAAATTTTTTTATTCGTTAAATCCAGGTGGGGCGGATACCCCCTTTAAGTTCCACTAAAATCCGCCCCTGGTTTATACTTGAAGCTGTTAGTTGAAGTTTATTTTACAAACAATTATAAGAGAGTCGTCATTTCACAAACTAAAAGTTAATCTATAAGCTAGTTCAATTAGCTTATTTTTTAGACCATTCACATCGGAGCTTCTTTGGAGCGTGGTTGAGAGCTCCATTTAAGGGCGCTGATGTTAGCAAGCTCCGTTGGAACTTCCTTGCAAAAATCGTGATTGTATTTGTCAATGTATATGTCACACCCCCAAATAGGGTCAGGGGTATTTGTGACCATTCATATCATAACACAGTTGTATAAACGAGAACGACTTTAAATGAGACGTTTTGAATAAAACATTTATTAATAAAACATCGGAAGCATTAAAAGTTTTACATCAAATTCAAACTGAAATAATAATAATAGTCTTAATGCAAAGTAAATGTAATGAAATGAAAACTCCATGTAGCAGCATTCAATTCATCAAGTAGCACTCATGGCAATCATCTTATTTGTCACCTGAGACAAAACATGCTTAAAGTGTCAACCAAAAAGGTTGAGTGAAATTCATAGGTTTATATAATATGCATTAGACCACAAGATTTAGTTTAAAGTTGATTGATACCAAACATATCAATCTAAAAGTGTTGCTGAAGTTTGTAATATCGCGACTAAACAAAAGTTACCTCGTGACACCTTGTTATTCAGTGTCGTTGAATCATTATTATATAACCAAAGACCAACGGTCAAATGGTTAGAGACGTTACTCTCAATAGGCATATTCACAATAATTAAGTTTGCCTTTTATACGCAGCAATTGACGATATTACGGTGAGGATTTGCATGAATCAAAGCATGACAGCATAATAACATTTGAGTACTTGTGTCTAAACGTAAAACAGTTATAAAGCAAGCATGTGTCTCACCCCAAAAGTTATAAACAGTTTAATAAATAGTAAAAGTGGGGTTATGAAAATCACCTTAAATAGCAGTTGAAGTATTCCACGCAAGAAAGGAAAGTAAAGCAAGTAAGTGACCGGGATATCAACCTAGAGGTATAACGTTCGATCAGTAAATGTCTAATAGACCAAGTGTATGTTTATTAATATAATGAATTATATTAATAGTGACAGTCCAAAATATGAAGGTTTCAACTTATGGAAAGTTTATAAGTTCAGGTTATATTCATTAGTAAGACGTTGTACTACTTTACTCAAACTTCGTTGCTATCAAATAAGTCAGGAATGACCAGATGTAACCGGGGGCCCAGGACTCTTGACCAGAATATAAGTCATGGCATTCAAGATCCACAAGCTTACCCATAAATGGCAACCTATACATCATTCACTTACGACTGTAAGTAGCGATGAAGTTTGTATATAGTGCATGTTATCTTTAGAGTATAACCTTCACGTTATGTGCGTATAGAAATACGACACATTGATATAATTTACTTATACAGTAAATATATATTATATTAAGTTTGAATATATTTAATATTATTAATGTATTATCATTATTAAGTTATTTTAAAATTAATCTTATAACAAAGTATTATAAGTTTAATTATGTAGATAGATTAAATATATAATAATTATGTCTTACATATTTATTACAGATCTTCAATTTATATACTATTATTTGATTAATATAAATCTTATATTTATTATATATATCGAAATTTATATATATAAATTATCTAAATTCAAATTTATATATCAATAAATCATCTAATAATTCTAATTAATATTTTATTGACTTCAAATCAGTAGATAATTTGTACAAAATTTTATAAAATAATCTATATAATATTACTATTTGTTTATGTATTAATTATTATTTTCAATAATCGTTTAATACTTAAAATACAAAAAAATTGGTAAACGAGTTTAAAATTATATTTTATATTTTTCTCAGTATCTACTAATCTTAATAAACATACAAAAATTTTATAAAATATTTTTATCATGTTTTAGTATTTATTTCTAATATTGTTCTTAGTTTACATTAAATCAAAATTAATTATGTAATAAATACCAAATCGACTTAAGTAAATTAGTTTATAATTTTCTCAGGCTTTTATATATTTAATAAACTGAAAAAAATTATTTATGTATTTTTATTGCTGATAAACATATTTATTACAAATTTTGTATATCTTTTAATATATAATCGAAATTAATTATAAATAATAATCCAAAAATTCTAAAAAATCATTTTTATAACTTTCTTAAGAGTTCCTAACTATTTTCTATTCATTCTTACAGTTCCAAATAGTTTACACCAATTAATTCTATTTTTATATACATATATATAATAGTTACCGATAAAAATTTAGAGAATAAATATATAAAATAGTAAATAAATTACAATTTCGATTCTACAATTACTTTTATGTTATATATGACCTGCGAAAATTATCTTTACACATTTTAAGTATCTATAATATTTTCTATTGATTTATTTTGTTATATATATATATAATCCGTATATGATATATATATATTCTTAAATTCGTTTTTAAATAAAAAAATATTAAATCCGTACATATATTTCATGAAAATAAATTTTATATCTAACATAATAGTTAATACTAATTATCAAGTGTTTACTTAATTTTGTTATAATTTTTTCCTATTTTTTATAATTAATATCGGCTAGTACAATAAAATAAATAAAAATGTATAAAATAATAAAAAATAAACGTAGAGAACTTACAATATTTCTCCAGAGGATTTTGAAAGTTCTCTAATTTTTTTGTGGCAAAATTTGTGAAGATTGAGTGTAGTATTTATAGTTGGAAAAATGGATAAAGAAATAATAAAAAAAATAAAAAGAATTCCTAGTTAATTTGCAAATGGGTTTTAAAAAAAAAATATACATGTCTAGTCATTTTTGGCATGTTACTAATTAAAATAAGGAAAAGTAATTTTTATCTTTTTATTTATTTATTAAAAGTAGATCTAAAAGTTAAAATAAGAAAAAGTAGTTTGTATCTTTGTATTTATTTATTAAAAGTAGATCTTAAAAGTTAAAATAAGAAAAAGTAGTTTGTATTTTTATTAAAAGTAAATCTTAAAAGTTAGAATAAGAAAAAGTAGTTTGTATCTTTGTATTTATTTATTAAAAGTAGATCTTAAAAGTTAAAATAAGAAAAAGTAGTTTGTATTTTTATTAAAAGTAAATCTTAAAAGTTAAAATAAAAAAAGTAGTTTGTATCTTTATTAAAAGTAGATCTTAAAAGTTAAAATAAGAAAAAGTAGTTTGTATTTTTATTAAAAGTAAATCTTAAAAGTTAAAATAAGAAAAAGTAGTTTGTATCTTTATTAAAAGTAGATCTTAAAAGTTAAAATAAGAAAAAGTAGTTTGTATCTTTGTATTTATTTATTAAAAGTAGATCAAGTTTTGATTTTTTTTTTAAATTCTAAAAATCGTTTAATACATTTCTAAGAACATTTAACATTTTATTTCTATTTTTGTTTAATTATTAAATACGAATTTTATATAAAAATTATTATTATATTCGGTTTTTATAATTAAAATTAAAATTTATTATTATTACTTTATAGTTTTTATTAGTTTTATAAATGTTATAATATTATTTTTTATTTAGTTAATTATATATTCTATTAACTAAATAACAAAAGTAATATAAATATTATATATATTCATTGATGTAATTATGTTATATTATATAACATAACCTTATTTATAATATTTATAATTATATTATTTATTTTAAGCGTACGTTTATTCAGTCAACGTTAAATTTATTCGTATATAACAACTCTAGGTATTTTAGTAAAATCGGAAGTCGAAAAGTGAGGGTTGTTATAGTATAACATATTAAAGGATAGAGTATGTGCATTTTTTTTGTTGTACATTATACTATATACTAAATATGGACCACACCCTCCAACCACAACCCGCCACATACCCCAAAAACACTGTAGCTACTGCAGCGCACTGTAGCTACAGTAGTTTTTTTTGAAATAATTTACTTTATCTTCTGATTTTATTCTGAATTCTGATTTTAAGTTTAACTAAATAATTAATATCTACTTTAATCGATTCTAAACAATCTAATAAATAAATAAATTGGAGTAGATCTTAAAACAAAAATCATATACTAAAATTAATACAGTAACTAACAAAGACTAATAAAGAATTTTTTATCACCAAAAACAACTATAAAAACCCTCCATAAAACACCACCGCCACCAACCATTTTTGAAACAAACCACCGTCAACAGCTACTTGCCACTTCCGACAACAATTCGCCACTAACACCAATTTCTAGCAAAAACGATGTCGGCAACAATACTAAATATGGACAACGCCAACCAATTAAATCCCACCACATCAACGAAATCGCTACAGTATAACAGTAACCACCAGGGGTACTTTTGTCTTTTCACACCCAAGGTTGCAAAAAAAAAAAAGATCACAGTTTACAATATTCTTTCACATCTTTAGATCTTCCACACCACCATTTTTTTTTTACCTCTTACCTAACCACCACCCCTCCACCAGCACCGCCGCCAAGCAAGATCACAGTTTACAATATTCTTTCACATCTTTAGATCTTCAACACCACCATTTTTTTTTTTACCTCTTACCCAACCACCACCCCTCCACCAGCACCGCCGCCACCGTCACCATACCGCTGCTACGAGCACGTCGCCACTAACATCATCCAATATGGATCTAGAACTAAACAGATCTGAGGACAATTTTTTTTTATTTTTAGTTAAGCAAAGTCTGAAAATATAACAAACACAAAAAACAACTGAAAAATAAAAAAATATCGCTATAATATACGAACTTACAAGATCATGAACTTGAAAATTTTTAATCTTAAACTGAAAAAATAAAAAATTCTAACCCAAAACAACTTTTCCGACCGATGCGGTTTCCGGTCTTGATTTAACATAAATTTCGGTTCTAATTGTTACGATGAGAGATCTAAAACTAATATCGACCTCCACCACCACCATCGTGAAATTCCATTCGCCGCCATCATCGCCCTACCACGAACTCCGTCCATCACCACCATCAACCTACTACAAATACCACTTTGAAAAGAAAAATATGAGTTTCTTAATAACGACGTTTATTTTTTCTAGATTTGTTGAACGAGAATGTTAGAGAAAGCATACATATAAAAAATCGTTTATATAAAACTCGATTTGATATTATTTATGTTAAAAATATACTAACAAAACAAGTTAGAAACTATTAAATTTTTTTTGATGAAAACGCGTTGAAGATGAAAATTCAAGAAGATAAACTCAGATACAGTTTAGTAGAGGATAAAGCAAATGGGAAAGTGTGTGGTGTTTGAATAATGATAAAGAAAATTAACTTATACCAAAACCCTATCACAAATGAGCAGATTTCAAGCCTTTTCTGGTGGGCTTAAGCTCAAACATTAAACGAGATAAAAAAAAGCCCACATATTTCTTATTATCTTAATTTTAATTTTTAATTTTAACTTATTTGAAATTAAATTAAAAGTTAAGTTCATTGAAAAAATATGCGTAGTATTTATACTCCTATTTCTTAACAAGGACTTTTTTCTTTTTTTCTTTAAAATATTTTTTTGTACAACTTTAATTATTTATTTTTATTTTTGTCGTTGGTAAAAGTTATAAATATGAATTATGAAAGTTTACACTAACATAGTTGTAGTTTTTATTCTTTTATTATCACCAAATTCAAACATTTATTTGTTCTTTTTATCTCAATAATTTAGAGTGTAAAAATGAACAAAGGATGCCTCAAACCATAACAGTTGCTGGGCATTGCGTAAATGGTCTTGAAAGAGTGGACAACATTTTGATGACTTTCAGCCCAAAAACTGTCTAACGATGTAGTAGCGTTAAAATGACACTAATTCGCCGCGAAAGCGCGGACCACAAATCTGGTTATCCATTAAAAGTGGTAAATTGTATTAATTAATTAATTAATTTTGATGGTAAAAGGGTATGTCATGGATACTAGGAAATGTGATGGGTTAAGTCTTAGGAAGAAGTTGATGATGTGACGCTGATATGACAGCAATGTGGTTCCATGACATGTGTCATGGATAAGAGTGGTCTTAGTACCTATTATTTTCATAATTTTTGAAAATTATGTCACTCAAACAATGCTACCAGCTTAAGCTTATGAAAAAGAATTAGCTTAAGCTTATATGGAAAAAATAAGTGTGGGCTCTCATAAGCTCCAATAAACTCTACGGTCAAATACACATGTAGTGCAAATGTGCACTGTGTCTTTTCTAACAAAACATGAATTAAAGTTAAAATAAATCGACAAATTTGATTATACTACAAATACGTCAGATTTGGGTCTGATTAAAAAGTACAAAGATCACTGTTTACAATTATTGAACTTATACACTAAAGCTAACCGAAACCATTAAACAAATGCGTTGATACAATCCAAACCAACAAAACAAATGAGACAAACAATGTATACCTAATGAACAAATCAACTCATGAAAACCAACTTGAAAAAGAGCTAACTAAGATCCCAAATTTCTAGTATCGCCAAACAAACGACCTCCTAATAACAACGAAGCTCCACAAAAAACAAATGAAACCCCTGAACAGTCGGTCCATCTTAAACCAAAAGGAAAGACGAACTCCGGAATAAACCAAACTAAAAGACAAACATAAAGACACATTTTGAAAATACAAGTTGAAAAATAAGGGGAAAATAGGTGACGTCGGGAGAAACTGTGACGACCCGGAAATTTTCAACCAAATTTAAAACTTAATCTTTATATGATTTCGACAAGATAAGCAAAGTCTGTAATATTGATTCTCAAAATTTTTGAACTAATGTTATATATTCAGTTAACCTTTGACTATTGACCGACGATTCACGAACATCTATTTGTAAATATATATATATATATATATATATATATATATATATATATATATATATATATATACATATATATATATATACATATATATATATATATATACATATATATATATATACATATATATATATACATATATATATATACATATATATATATATATATATATATATACAATAAGTTGGAATATTAAAATTAATTATAAATAACTTGCAATGTGTATTTAAAAACTGATTTATGTATATTAAATAAAGATATATACATATATATAATTTCAAGTTATTTAGTAAACGATAGTAACATTCGATTATTGATTCGGTTGATATTTAGATAAGTTATGTAGTGACCCGAACTTTTCCATGTTTATATATATAATAAATGAAATTGTTATTTACATGATTAAGTGTTTCCAACATGTTAAGCAATCAAACTTGTTAAGACTTGATTAATTGAAATATGTTTCATATAGACAATTGACCACCCAAGTTAACCGGTGATTCACGAACGTTAAAACTTGTAAAAACTATATGATGACATATATATATGGATATATATATATAGTTAACATGATATTATGATAAGTAAACATATCATTAAGTATATTAACAATGAACTACATATGTAAAAGCAAGACTACTAACTTAATGATTTTGAAACGAGACATATATGTAACGATTATCGTTGTAACGACATTTAATGTATATATATCATATTAAGAGATATTCATACATCATAATATCATGATAATATAATAATTTAAAATCTCATTTGATATTATAAACATTGGGTTAACAACATTTAACAAGATCGTTAACCTAAAGGTTTCAAAACAACACTTACATGTAACGACTAACGATGACTTAACGACTTAGTTAAAATGTATATACATTTATTATTTTAATATGTATTCATACACTTTTGAAAGACTTCAAGACACTTATAAAAATACTTCTAATTAACAAAAATGCTTACAATTACATCCTCGTTCAGTTTCATCAACAATTCTACTCGTATGCACCCGTATTTGTACTCGTACAATACACAGCTTTTAGATGTATGTACTATTGGTATATACACTCCAATGATTAGCTCTTAGCAGCCCATGTGAGTCACCTAACACATGTGGGAACCATCATTTGGCAACTAGCATGAAATATCTCATAAAATTACAAAAATATGAGTAATCATTCATGACTTATTTACATGAAAATAAAATTACATATCCTTTATATCTAATCCATACACCAACGACCAAAAACACCTACAAATACTTTCATTCTTAAATTTTCTTCATCTAATTGATCACTCTCAAGTTCTATCTTCAAGTTCTAAGTGTTCTTCATAAATTCTACAAGTTCTAGTTTCATAAAATCAAGAATACTTCCAAGTTTGCTAGCTTACTTCCAATCTTGTAGAGTGATCATCCAACCTCAAGAAATCTTTCTTATTTATAGTAAGATATCTTTTTAATACAAGGTAATACTCATATTCAAACTTTGATTCAATTTCTATAACTATAACAATCTTATTTCGAGTGGAAATCTTACTTGAACTTGTTTTCGTGTCATGATTCTGCTTCAAGAACTTTCAAGCCATCCAAGGATCCTTTGAAGCTAGATCCATTTTTTTCATTTCCATTAGCTTTATCCAGAAAACTTGAGGTAGTAATGATGTTCATAACATCATTCGATTCATACATATAAAGCTATCTTATTCGAAGGTTTAAACTTGTAATCACTAGAACATAGTTTAGTTAATTCTAAACTTGTTCGCAAACAAAAGTTAATCCTTCTAACTTGACTTTTAAAATCAACTAAACACATGTTCTATATCTATATGATATGCTAACTTAATGATTTAAAACCTGGAAACATGAAGAACACTGTAAAACCGGACATACGCCGTCGTAGTAACACCGCGGGCTGTTTTGGGTTAGTTAATTAAAAACTATGATAAACTTTGATTTTAAAGTTGTTCTTCTGGGAAAATGATTTTTCTTATGAACATGAAACTATATCCAAAAATCATGGTTAAACTCAAAGTGAAAGTATGTTTTCTAAAATGGTCATCTAGACGTCGTTCTTTCGACTGAAATGACTACCTTTACAAAAACGACTTGTAACTTATATTTCTGACTATAAATCTATACTTTTTCTATTTATATTTATAAAATAGAGTTCAATATGAAACCATAGCAATTTGATTCACTCAAAACGGATTTAAAATGAAGAAGTTATGGGTAAAACAGGATTGGATAATTTTTATTGTTGTAGCAACGTGAAAATTGGTAACAAATCTATATTAATCATATCCTAGCTAACTTATATTATATTATACATGTAGTCTAATATATTATGTAATCTTGGGATACCATAGACACGTATGCAAATGTTTTGACATATCATATCGACCCATGTGTATATATTATTTGGAACAACCATAGACATTCTATATGCAGTAATGAGGGAGTTAGCTATACAGGGTTGAGGTTGATTCCAAAAATATATATACTTTGAGTTGTGATCTAGCCTGAGACATGTATACACTGGGTCGTGGATTGATTCAAGATAATATATATCAATTTTTTTTTCTGTACATCTAACGTTGGACAACTAGTTGTAGGTTACTAACGAGGACAGCTGACTTAATAAACTTAAAACATCAAAATGTATTAAAAGTGTTGTAAATATATTTTGAATATACTTTGATATATATGTACATATTTGTTATAGGTTCGTGAATCGATCAGTGGCCAAGTCTTACTTCCCGACGAAGTAAAAATCTGTGAAAGTGAGTTATAGTCCCACTTTTAAAATCTAATATTTTTGGGATGAGAATACATGCAGGTTTTATAAATGATTTACAAAATAGAAACAAGTACGTGAAACTACATTCTATAGTTGAATTATCGAAATCGAATATGTCCCTTTTTATTAAGTCTGGTAATCTAAGAATTAGGGAACAGACACCCTAATTGACGCGAATCCTAAAGATAGATCAATTGGGCCTAACAAACCCCATCCAAAGTACCGGATGCTTTAGTACTTCGAAATTTATATCATATCCGAAGGGTGTCCCGGAATGATGGGGATATTCTTATATATGCATCTTGTTAATGTCGGTTACCAGGTGTTCACCATATGAATGATTTTTATCTCTATGTATGGGATGCGTATTGAAATATGAAATCTTGTGGTCTATTGTTACGATTTGATATATATATAGGTTAAACCTATAACTCATCAACATTTTTGTTGACGTTTAAAGCATGTTTATTCTCAGGTGAATACTAAGAGCTTCCGCTGTTGCATACTAAAATAAGGACAAGATTTGGAGTCCATGTTTGTATGATATTGTGTAAAAACTGCATTCAAGAAACATATGTCGATGTAATATATTTCTATTGTAAACCATTATGTAATGGTCGTGTGTAAACAGTATATTTTAGATTATCATTATTTGATAATCTACGTAATGCTTTTGAAACCTTTATTGATAAAATAAAGGTTATGTTTGTTTTAAAAATGAATGCAGTCTTTGAAAAACGTCTCATATAGAGGTCAAAACCTCGCAATGAAATCAATTAATATGGAACGTTTATAATCAATATGAACGGGACATTTCAGTTGGTATCAGAGCGTTGGTCTTAGAGAACCAGAATTTTGCATTAGTGTGTCTTATCGAGTTTGTTAGGATGCATTAGTGAGTCTGGACTTCGACCGTGTTTACTTGAAAAATGATTGCTTAACAAATTTTGTTGAAAACTATATATTTTTAACATGTGAATATTATGTGATATATTAATCTCTTAATGCGTTTGATATTATGTGATAGATGTCTACCTCTAGAACAAGTCCCATTGACTCACTTAATAATAATGAAGAGTCAAATATAAATTGAAATGATTCGTGGACTGATTCACAAGTTCCCGAAGAGGAACCGGAAGAAGAGTCGGAACCGGAAGAAGAATCGGAACCGGAAGAAGAATCGGAACCGGAAGAAGAAATAGAACCAGTGGGGGAAATAATAAAATGGTTAAGTAGAAGAAAATCCTCAACCAACCGACCAAAGTTAATTATGGTCAATGGTGTTTCCGCCAAGGAAGCAAAGTATTGGGAGGATTACCAATTCTCCGATGAATCGGATTCCGACAAAGATTCCGATGATGTTATAGAAATTACCCCAACATAATTTAATAAGGCAAAAGAGAACAATAAGGGAAAGGGCATAAAAATAGAGAAATTTGATTCCAAACCCGATGAACTTTATATGTATCGTCAACACCCGTATTTCTTAAGTTGTGACAATAACCCGGGAACCTCTAAACCACCAGGTTTTTCTAAACCAATGTGGAAAACGACGGCTCGTATTAGGGGAACACATATATCCCTAGAAACTTGGCAAAACGAACCAAAACCGAAGAAGAAGAAATGAGCGAGTCGGAATAAGATAGTTGTATTCGTGTGGTGTAATATATGTAATATAGTGTGCTTATGCTTTATGATATATGTAAAAATTGCTTGTATTAATAAGTATTTTTTTTATGAATCTAACTCTTGTCTATTTTACAGTATAAAAACACAAAATGGATAGACAACCCAATATTTTAAGAGACCTACCCAAAGACATGATTGATGAAATCTTGTCTAGAGTCGGTCAGAATTCCTCGGCACAACTATTTAAGGCGAGATCAGTTTGTAAGACATTCGAAGAACGTTCCAAGAATGCCTTGATTTATAAAAGGCTTTCGTTCGAAAGATGGGGGATATCACATTGGGAAATCCATAAGTTACGATGTGTTTACTTTGACGCATATATTGCGAGGAACCCAAATGCTATTTTATGCAACGGGTTAAGAAATTATTTTGACTCAATATATCCGAATATAGGACTTCGTGATTTAGAAAAAGCGGCTAACATGCAACATAAAGAAGCATGTTATGCTTACGGGTTAGTAATGTTCGCTTCTCACCAAAGTGAGAACAAGAACATCGGGCTACAACTATTAAACAAAACGTTCCCACATGTGACGGAGTCGGTAATTGGGGTAAGAAATAAGGTTTTTAGGTTATTACGAGACTGTTGGTCATTACGTAACCTTCATCCTTTTGACGACGTTACAACACATTGTCTTACTATCGGTCACAACGGTTATGTTCCACAAAACCAAGGATGGGAAGTGGTATTAGTAAAACCAGAATGCATGACTTGTTTCTGGACGTATGAATTACGTGTCTTTATTGCCTTTGCTGAACGCCTTATTTATTAACTAGAATTATCTTCGCAACTACTTTTTATCAAAGTTTTATGTGCTATATTTCATGCTATATGTAAAAAAAAAGCGGTATTGTAAGTTTGCAAGTTATTGTATAAAGGTTTGAATATGATATTTTTTTTTTGTGATTAGTTTTTCATATAGAATTGTAGTAGTTGAAATGGTATGTTAGCTACTAAGTATGAACTTAACGGGTAGGTACTACCCGAATTAAAGAGTATAAAACGCTAATATGAAGAAAGTGCTTTTATAAATAAGTTCATATTACGCTACGAAATACTATTGACTACTCTTGATATTCTATATGATTAACTCGTTTCATTTGACTATTTTGAAGGAAATGGCACCGACTACTCGACACACCTTGAATATGAGCGAAGAGGAATTTCGTGCCTTTCTTGCTTCAAACATAGCCGCAGTACAGGCTGCGCTACATACCAACAATAACCTTGGATCTAGCAGTACAGGAAATCGTGTAGGATGCACCTACAAAGAATTCACTGCCTGCAAACCTTTGGAATTTGATGGAACCGAAGAACCGATCGGATTGAAACGGTGGACCGAGAAGGTCGAATCGGTGTTTGTCATAAGTAAGTGTACTGAAGACGACAAAGTGAAGTACGCTACGCATACCTTCACAGGTTCTGCGTTAACATGGTGGAATACCTATCTAGAGCAAGTGGGACAAGATGATGCTTACGTACTACCGTGGTCAGCATTCAAGTACTTGATGAACGAGAAGTACCGTCCCAGAACCAAGGTCAATAAGCTCAAGACGGAACTTAGAGGGTTACGAACCCAAGGATTTGATATTACCACGTACGAAAGACGATTCACAGAATTATGCCTATTGTGTCCGGGAGCGTTCGAAGATGAGGAAGAGAAGATCGATGCGTTTGTGAAAGGATTACCTGAAAGAATCCAAGAAGATATAAGTTCACACGAGCCCGCCTCCATACAACAGGCATGTAGAATGGCTCACAAACTAGTGAACCAGATTGAAGAAAGAATTAAAGAACAGACTGCTGAAGAGGCCAATGTGAAGCAAGTCAAAAGAAAGTGGGAGGAAAACGGTGATAAGAATCACCAATACAACAACAACAGCAATTACAACAATAATCGCAACAACTATCCCAACAATCGCAACATCAATCGCAACTACAACAAACGGCCCAACAACAACAACAACAATAACAACAACAACAACAACAACAACAGCAGCAACTACAACAATCATCCCAACAACAATAATAACCACAACAACAACAATAATCAGAAGCAGCTATGCCAAAGGTGTGAAAAGTATCACTCAGGGTTCTGCACCAAATTTTGCAACAAGTGTAAAAGATATGGTCATAGCGCGGCGAAGTGTGAGGTCTACGGACCAGGGGTTAACAGAACGAAAGGAACAAATGGTGTCGGAACGAGTAATGGCGGAGCAAGTAGTGTCGGAGCAAGTTATGCCAATGTAGTTTGTTATAAATGTGGAAAACCGGGCCACATTATTAGAAATTGCCTGAACCAGGAGAACACGAATGGACAAGGTCGCGGAAGAGTTTTCAATATTAATACGGCAGAGGCACAGGAAGACCCGGAGCTTGTTACAGGTACGTTTCTTATTGACAATAAATCTGCTTACGTTTTATTTGATTCGGGTGCGGATAGAAGCTATATGAGTAGAGATTTTTGTGCTAAATTAAGTTGTCCATTGATGCTTTTGGATAGTAAATTTTTACTCGAATTAGCAAATGGTAAATTAATTTTAGCAGATAATATATGTCGGAATCGAGAAATTAAACTGGTTAGCGAAACATTTAAGATTGACTTGATACCAGTAGAATTAGGGAGTTTTGATGTGATAATCGGTATGGAATGGTTGAAAGAAGTGAAAGCAGAGATCGTTTGTTACAAAAATGCAATTCGCATTATACGAGAAAAAGGAAAACCCTTAATGGTGTACGGAGAAAAGGGCAACATGAAGCTACATCTTATTAGTAATTTGAAGGCACAAAAACTAATAAGAAAAGGTTGCTATGCTGTTCTAGCACACATCGAGAAAGTACAAACTGAAGAAAAGAGCATCAATGATGTTCCCGTCGCAAAAGAATTTCCCGATGTATTTCTGAAAGAATTATCGGGATTACCCCCACATCGATCCGTTGAATTTCAAATAGATCTTGTACCAGGAGCTGCACCAATAGCTCGTGCTCCTTACAGACTCGTACCCAGCGAGATGAAAGAACTGCAAAGCCAATTACAAGAACTTTTAGAGCGTGGTTTCATTCGACCAAGCACATCACCGTGGGGAGCTCCTGTTTTGTTTGTCAAGAAGAAAGATGGTACATTCAGGTTGTGTATCGACTACCGAGAGTTGAATAAACTTACCATCAAGAACCGCTACCCACTACCGAGAATCGACGACTTATTTGATCAACTACAAGGCTCGTCTAGTTATTCAAAGATTGACTTACGTTCCGGGTATCATCAAATGCGGGTGAAAGAAGATGATATTCCAAAGACTGCTTTCATAACACGTTACGGTCATTACGAGTTTATGGTCATGTCGTTTGGTTTAACTAATGCACCAGCTATGTTCATGGACCTTATGAACCGAGTGTGCGGACCATACCTTGATAAGTTTGTCATTTTTTTCATTGATGACATACTTATTTACTCAAAGAATGACCAAGAACACGGTGAACATTTGAGAAAGGTGTTAGAAGTATCGAGGAAGGAAGAATTGTATGCTAAGTTTTCAAAGTGTGCATTTTGGTTGGAAGAAGTTCAATTCCTCGGTCACATAGTGAACAAATAAGGTATTAAGGTGGATCCGGCAAAGATAGAAACTGTTGAAAAGTGGGAAACCCCGAAAACTCCGAAACACATACGCCAGTTTTTAGGACTAGCTGGTTACTACAGAAGGTTCATCCAAGACTTTTCCAGAATAGCAAAACCCTTGACTGCATTAACGCATAAAGGGAAGAAATTTGAATGGAAGGATGAACAAGAGAAAGCGTTTCAGTTATTGAAGAAAAAGTTAACTACGGCACCTATATTGTCATTACCTGAAGGGAATGATGATTTTGTGATATATTGTGACGCCTCAAAGCAAGGTCTCAGTTGTGTATTAATGCGATGAACGAAAGTAATTGTCTAGACAATTGAAGATTCACGAACAAAATTATACGACGCATGATTTGGAATTAGGCGCGGTTGTTTTTGCATTAAAGACTTGGAGGCACTACTTATATGGGGTCAAAAGTATTATATATACCGACCACAAAAGTCTTCAACACATATTTAATCAGAAACAACTGAATATGAGGCAGCGTAGGTGGATTGAATTGTTGAATGATTACGACTTTGAGATTCGTTACCACCCAGGGAAGGCAAATGTGGTAGCCGACGCCTTGAGCAGGAAGGACAGAGAACCCATTCGAGTAAAATCTATGAATATAATGATTCACAATAACCTTACTACTCAAATAAATGAGGCGCAACAAGGAGTTTTAAAAGAGAGAAATTTAAAGGATGAAATACCTAAAGGATCGGAGAAGCATCTTAATATTTGGGAAGACGGAATCCGGTATAGGGCTGAAAGGATTTGGGTACCAAAATTTGGAGATATGAGAGAAATGGTACTTAGAGAAGCTCATAAAACCAGATACTCAATACATCCTGGAACGGGGAAGATGTACAAGGATCTCAAGAAACATTTTTGGTGGCCGGGTATGAAAGCCGATGTTGCTAAATACGTAGGAGAATGTTTGACGTGTTCTAAGGTCAAAGCTGAGCATCAGAAACCATCAGGTCTATTTCAACAACCCGAAATCCCGGAATGGAAATGGGAAAATATTACCATGGATTTCATCACTAAATTACCAAGGACTGCAAGTGGTTTTGATACTATTTGGGTAATAGTTGATCGTCTCACCAAATCAGCACACTTCCTGCCAATAAGAGAAGATGACAAGATGGAGAAGTTAGCACGACTGTATTTGAAGGAAGTTGTCTCCAGACATGGAATACCAATCTCTATTATCTCTGATAGGGATGGCAGATTTATTTCAAGATTCTGGCAGACATTACAGCAAGCATTAGGAACTAGTCTAGACATGAGTACTGCCTATCATCCACAAACTGATGGGATGAGCGAAAGGACGATACAAACACTTGAAGACATGCTACGAGTATGTGTTATTGATTTCAGAAACAGTTGGGATCGACATCTACCGTTAGCAGAATTTTTCTACAACAACAGCTATCATTCAAGCATTGAGATGTCGCCGTTTGAAGCACTTTATGGTAGAAAGTACAGGTCTCCGATTTGTTGGAGTGAAGTGGGGGATATACAGATTACAGGTCCGGAGATAATACAAGAAACTACCGAGAAGATCATCCAAATTCAACAACGGTTGAAAACCACCCAAAGTCGACAAAAGAGCTACGCTGACATTAAAAGAAAAGATATAGAATTTGAAATTGGAGAGATGGTCATGCTTAAAGTTGCACCTTGGAAAGGTGTTGTTCGATTTGGTAAACGAGGGAAATTAAATCCAAGGTATATCGGACCATTCAAGATTATTGATCGTATCGGACCAGTAGCTTACCGACTTGAGTTACCTCAACAACTCGCGGCTGTACATAACACTTTCCAAGTCTCGAATTTGAAGAAATATTTTGCTAAAGAAGATCTCACTATTCCGTTAGATGAAATCCAAATCAACGAAAAACTTCAATTCATCGAAGAACCCGTCGAAATAATGGATCGTGGGGTTACAAGACTTAAGCAAAACAAGATACCAATTGTTAAGGTTCGATGGAATGCTCGTAGAGGACCCGAGTTCACCTGGGAACGAGAAGATCAGATGAAGAATAAATACCCGCAGTTATTTCCAGAAGATACGTCAACACCTCCAACTGCTTAAAATTTCGGGACGAAATTTATTTAACGGGTAGGTACTGTAGTGACCCGAACTTTTCCATGTTTATATATATAATAAATGAAATTGTTATTTACATGATTAAGTGTTTCCAACATGTTAAGCAATCAAACTTGTTAAGACTTGATTAATTGAAATAGGTTTCATATAGACAATTGACCACCCAAGTTGACCGGTGATTCACGAACGTTAAAACTTGTAAAAACTATATGATGACATATATATGGATATATATATATATAGTTAACATGATATTTTGATAAGTAAACATATCATTAAGTATATTAACAATGAACTACATATGTAAAAGCAAGACTACTAACTTAATGATTTTGAAACTAGACATATATGTAACGATTATCGTTGTAACGACATTTAATATATATATATCATATTAAGAGATATTCATACATCATAATATCATGATAATATAATAATTTAAAATCTCATTTGATATTATAAACATTGGGTTAACAACATTTAACAAGATCGTTAACCTAAAGGTTTCAAAACAACACTTACATGTAACGACTAACGATGATTTAACGACTCAGTTAAAATGTATATACATGTAGTGTTTTAATATGTATTCACACACTTTTGAAAGACTTCAAGACACTTATCAAAATATTTCTACTTAACAAAAATGCTTACAATTACATTCTCGTTCAGTTTCATCAACAATTCTACTCGTATGCACCCGTATTTGTACTCGTACAATACACAGCTTTTAGATGTATGTACTATTGGTATATACACTCCAATGATTAGCTCTTAGCAGCCCATGTGAGTCACCTAATACATGTGGGAACCATCATTTGCCAACTAGCATGAAATATCTCATAAAATTACAAAAATATGAGTAATCATTCATGACTTATTTACATGAAAACAAAATTACATATCCTTTATATCTAATCCATACACCAACGACCAAAAACACCTACAAACACTTTCATTCTTCAATTTTCTTCATCTAATTGATCTCTCTCAAGTTCTATCTTCAAGTTCTAAGTGTTCTTCATAAATTCTACAAGTTCTAGTTTCATAAAATCAAGAATACTTCCAAGTTTACTAGCTTACTTCCAATCTTGTAGAGTGATCATCCAACCTCAAGAAATCTTTCTTATTTACAGTAAGATATCTTTCTAATACAAGGTAATACTCATATTCAAACTTTGATTCAATTTCTATAACTATAACAATCTTATTTCGAGTGGAAATCTTACTTGAACTTGTTTTCGTGTCATGATTCTGCTTCAAGAACTTTCAAGCCATCCAAGGATCCTTTGAAGCTAGATCCATTTTTCTCATTTCCAGTAACTTTATCCAGAAAACTTGAGGTAGTAATAATGTTCATAACATCATTCGATTCATACATATAAAGCTATCTTATTCGAAGGTTTAAACTTGTAATCACTAGAACATAGTTTAGTTAATTCTAAACTTGTTCGCAAACAAAAGTTAATCCTTCTAACTTGACTTTTAAAATCAACTAAACACATGTTCTATATCTATATGATATGCTAACTTAATGATTTAAAACCTGGAAACACGAAGAACACTGTAAAACCGGACATACGCCGTCGTAGTAACACCGCGGGCTGTTTTGGGTTAGTTAATTAAAAACTATGATAAACTTTGATTTAAAAGTTATTCTTCTGGGAAAATGATTTTTCTTATGAACATGAAACTATATCCAAAAATCATGGTTAAACTCAAAGTGGAAGTATGTTTTCTAAAATGGTCATCTAGACGTCGTTCTTTCGACTGAAATGACTACCTTTACAAAAACGACTTGTAACTTATATTTACGACCATAAACCTATACTTTTTCTGTTTAGATTCATAAAATAGAGTTCAATATGAAACCATAGCAATTTGATTCACTCAAAACGGATTTAAAATGAAGAAGTTATGGGTAAAACAAGATTGGATAATTTTTCTTGTTGTAGCAACGTGAAAATTGGTAACAAATCTATATTAATCATATCCTAGCTAACTTATATTGTATTATACATGTATTCTAATATATTATGTAATCTTGGGATACCATAGACACGTATGCAAATGTTTTGACATATCATATCGACCCATGTGTATATATTATTTGGAACAACCATAGACACTCTATATGCAGTAATGAGGGAGTTAGCTATACAGGGTTGAGGTTGATTCCAAAAATAAATATACTTTGAGTTGTGATCTAGCCTGAGACATGTATACACTGGGTCGTGGATTGATTCAAGATAATATATATCAATTTTTTCTGTACATCTAACGTTGGACAACTAGTTGTAGGTTACTAACGAGGACAGCTGACTTAATAAACTTAAAACATCAAAATGTATTAAAAGTGTTGTAAATATATTTTGAATATACTTTGATATATATGTACATATTTGTTATAGGTTCGTGAATCGACCAGTGGCCAAGTCTTACTTCCCGACGAAGTAAAAATCTGTGAAAGTGAGTTATAGTCCCACTTTTAAAATCTAATATTTTTGGGATGAGAATACATGCAGGTTTTATAAATGATTTACAAAATAGAAACAAGTACGTGAAACTACATTCTATGGTTGAATTATCGAAATCGAATATGCCCCTTTTTATTAAGTCTGGTAATCTAAGAATTAGGGAACAGACACCCTAATTGACGCGAATCCTAAAGATAGATCTATTGGGCCTAACAAACCCCATCCAAAGTACCGGATGCTTTAGTACTTCGAAATTTATATCATATCCGAAGGGTGTCCCGGAATGATGGGGATATTCTTATATATGCATCTTGTTAATGTCGGTTACCAGGTGTTCACCATATGAATGATTTTTATCTCTATGTATGGGATGCGTATTGAAATATGATATCTTGTGGTCTATTGTTACGATTTGATATATATATAGGTTAAACCTATAACATACCAACATTTTTGTTGACGTTTAAAGCATGTTTATTCTCAGGTGAATACTAAGAGCTTCCGCTGTTGCATACTAAAATAAGGACAAGATTTGGAGTCCATGTTTGTATGATATTGTGTAAAAACTGCATTCAAGAAACATATGTCGATGTAATATATTTCTATTGTAAACCATTATGTAATGGTCTTGTGTAAACAGTATATTTTAGATTATCATTATTTGATAATCTACGTAATGCTTTTGAAACCTTTATTGATAAAATAAAGGTTATGGTTGTTTTAAAAATGAATGTAGTCTTTGAAAAACGTCTCATATAGAGGTCAAAACCTCGCAACGAAATCAATTAATATGGAACGTTTATAATCAATATGAACTGGACATTTCAAGTTAACTAAAACGTTTAAGATGAACAAGTAAAACACTAATTTGCTACAGTATTTTCGAAAACCACTATTTGCTACAGTAAAAATCATTTTGCTACAGTAAAACACTATTTCAAAATGAAAATGTATGTATATTTTACAAATGTTATAAAATATAATATTAACTTAGTCATAAAATATTTTGATAATATTAAATATACTTTGATATATAACGAGACATTGATTTAAATAAGCAAATGACCAAAACCCTCAAATGTATAAAGTATATTTCGTGTAATATAATTTATTAGCGAATAAGTCTAATTATTGATGAAGGTACCTATCGCGTAACATAAAGTACAAGATTTTATAGCGTACGAAACAACGTTCGAAAATCGGAACCAGGACATTAGTCGAACGACAACGTACAAGTCATTGGAACCAAAATTACAAGTTAATTATACACGTAAATATAATATATTATATAATTAATTATATAGATTAAATATATATTTATATAATATTAATTAATAAATATGTCGATAAGGAAAAAACAAAATCGTCGGCAGGTTAAAACAAACGATGTCAATAAGTCTCGAAACTTTTGAACTGATTTATGAAATTATTTGACCTTGACTATTACCGACGATTCACGAACCTTGGATTTGTGAACACAAATGTATATATATATAAATGTTTGGAGTACATAATTATTGATTATATATATATTGATACATATATATAAATATTAAATATTAAAGGTATGTTATTTTATATTATATGATAATATATAACTAATAAATTGTAATATTAATATATGTAATTATACGTTAAAATATAGTTATTAGATTAATATTTTTATTATTATTTTCATTAAAATATAAATATGAACATCAGTATTAATATCAGTATTATTAATATTAGTATTAGTAGTATTGTTATAATTATAGTTAAAAAGTTACGATTATCAAAATAAAGATGCTAAATATAAATATTATTATAAGAATTACTAAGACTATAATTCTAGTTATTATTATGATTATTAATATTACTATCATTTTTTTTCATTAACATTGATATCATTCTTAGTATTAGTATTATTTTGATTAATAGTATTATTATTAATTATTATTGATATCATTGTTAATATTATTATTATTATTATTATTACTATTTATTATTATTAATAATAAAAATATTTATAAGTTTATATTTATTAAATTGGTTATTAACAGTAAATATAAATTGTATATCACGGGTATGTTTTGCATAACAACCCCACTTGACATATTTTTCTTCCTTCTCATGTCATGTTGCTCAGTGTCGACATCCACACTTTTTATATCAATCAAACCAACCAACCAACCACTAGGTATTAAAATATAAATGTATGCATATACATATTTACATACACGGGCCTTCTAAATTACAACCATCATCTTCTTTTCCATCTGTTTCTAATCACAATTAACATCACCTATATATCCATCGAAATACATTGAGTTCCGTTTCAAGCAAAACCTCAACTCCTATCCTTTCATGCAATCTGCAATAACATAAGAAAGTTTCTCATCAACCTATTTATACCTCAGCCTTTACACAATTTAAGAAAGTTGGTTATAAAGATTTAATATTTGTTAAAACCATAAAATGCTAAAGTAAACCAAAGTAGTTTATCACATGACAACGAGCAACTAAATCAAAGACGACAACATTTACCTGCTACTGCATTCACTACTGTCCCTGTTCCATTCTATCATCACCATACCATCTTCAATATTGTTATCATCCATGCATAACACACGAGCTACAACAACAACTATTCAATCTGCTGCTACTTATCTGCAACTGCTCCAATTACTTGCAACAGCTACTGCCTGTGTTTGGCTTCCAACGAATCAAAACATCAACAATATATTAGTACTATGTTAAGAAGTAATCAAGAACTAAAAACACACATCATATATGATTTCGATCTAGGGCAGCCTCTATTTCTTTCCTAAACCTGTTGGAACTTTTGCAGCCGAGACATCGTATCCTATTCGAATATTACAACTCAAAACAAACTAACATCACCAGCACAAGACAATCACACAGCCCACATATAACTTCCTACCATCATCTTCACCAAACCACCACTTCCTTCACTAAAGGCCACTGCTAGGTTCATTATTTTTGTTCCAGTCGAGCCAAACAACCCCCACAATCACCATCATACATGGTACTGATTTTCTGCTGATGCGTGTGTGTTCTACTTCAATCAAACCCAAACCATTTAACTACTACAACCTGCTATTTTCCTTCCTGTATTCCTTCTGCTTTCCTGTGCAACAAACAAATGATGATGATTAAATTGTTGATGTTAAGTGCCGCTACTACTACAACTTTCTGTTTCTATCTGTTACCACGAAAACACCACCATCACAAATCTTACTATCAGGTATTGTTAACAATCGATCTATAACTTTTGATATCAAATAGCCATTTTTATTTTCATTCATTACAATTCGTGTCTATCAATAGAGGAATATATATATATATATATATATATATATATATATATATATATATATATATATATATATATATATATATATATATATATATATATATACAATCGATCTATAACTTTTGATATCAAATAGCCATTTTTATTTTCATTCATTACAATTCGTGTCTATCAATAGAGGAATATATATATATATATATATATATATATATATATATATATATATATATATATATATATATATATATATATATATATATATATTATATTTACATAATTAAATAAATAAAAAGAACCCTAAATTACCTAATTAATCAATTATTGGACCGATTTCATGATCGACGATAATGAATTGATGGAATCCTTGTTATTTCACGCTGCGGTGATTAATCCTTCTTCTTAATTGGGCCAGACACCAACCGAAACACCAATCACTGCTTCAATTCCTCCTATTGATATTTGATGATGATGATGATTAGAATCGATGATGATCTATGATGATTCGATGATGAAGGTTAAAGATGATGATGAACCAATAATCTACTGTACACCGAAGAATTTCTGGATTAACTAGTTTGATTGATGAATTGAAGAACCCTAGATCGTATTTTTCCTCTTCCTCTGTCTTCGAATATATCGATCTATTTTGGGAACCCTATTATAAAACGCGTACTCTTATCATTAAATATTATCATAATTATTATTATTTTTATAATTATTATTATTATTATTATTATTATTATTATTATTATTATTATTATTATTATTATTATTATTATTATTATGTATTAAGTATTAGTATCATTATTATTATTATTACTATCATTATTTTTTTTTATGACAAATAGATACTATACATATAAACACATATCTTTATTACACATAATTATATATTAAACATATTTTTATATAAATGATACATATAACAAATTATTGATATAATACTAATTATATATGTATATATACATTGATATAACTACAAACATTAATTACTTTAAATGTATATACAGAATAAATGTAGATAAAACATAAGTTAAGATATAATAAATATATATATATATATATATATATATATATATATATATATATATATATATATATATATATATATATATATATATATTCTACTTGTAATCTAGTATAAATTTTATATAACTACAACACTAATTATATATATATATATATATATATATATATATATATATATATATATATATATATATATATATATATATATAAATAACAAGTACATTACTAAATTAAATAAGGAATATATATAAACTAGTTGATTATTATTACATGTTAAGTATATGTGTTAATATATATATATACTTGATATAGGTTCGTGAATCCGAGGCCAACCCTACATTTGTTCAATGTCGTAATATGTATTTTTACTAAAAAATACAGTATGGTGAGTTCATTTGAATCCCTTTTTACTCATTAAATTTTGGGCTGAGAATACATGCAAATGCTTTATTAACTATTTTACAATATTTATATGCGTGAGTTCATTTGAATCCCTTTTTACTCATTAAATTTTGGGCTGAGAATACATGCAAATGCTTTATTAACTATTTTACAATATTTATATGCGTGAGTTCATTTGAATCCCTTTTTACTCATTAAATTTTAGGCTGAGAATACATGTACATGCTTTATTAACTATTTTACAATATTTATATGCGTGAGTTCATTTGAATCCCTTTTACTCTTTACATTTTTGGGCTGAGAATACATGCAAATGCTTTATTAACTGTTTTACAATAATTATATGTGTGAGTTTCATTAATCCCTTTTTAAATGCTTTTGCAATATATATTTTTGGGACTGAGAATACATGCGCTGTTTTTATAACTGTTTTACGAAATAGACACAAGTAATTGAAATTACATTATATGGTTGAATGATCGAAATCGAATATGCCCCTTTTTATTAAGTCTGGTAATCTAAGAATTAGGGAACAGACACCCTAATTGACGCGAATCCTAAAGATAGATTTATCGGGCCCAACAAGCCCCATCCAAAGTACCGGATGCTTTAGTACTTCAAAATTTATATCATGTCCGAAGGAGGATCCCGGAATGATGGGGATATTCTTATATACTTATTGTGAATGTCGGTTACCAGGTGTTCAATCCATATGAATGATTATTTTGTCTCTATGCATGAGACGTATATTTATGAGAAATGAAAATCTTGTGGTCTATTAAAATGATGGAAATGATTATTTATGTTAAACTAATGAACTCACCAACCTTTTGGTTGACACTTTAAAGCATGTATATTCTCGGGTATGAAAGAAATCTTCCGCTGTGCATTTGCTCATTTTAGAAGTATTACTTGGAGTCAATCATGACATATTTCAAAAGACGTTGCATTCGAGTCGTTGAGTTCATCAAGATTATTATTAAGTCAATTATAGTTAGATATATTATGAAATGATATGCATGCCGTCAACTTTTGATGTAAAGCAAGTTTGTCTTTTAAAAAAAATGAATGCAATGTTTGTAAGATGTATCATATAGAGGTCAAGTACCTCGCGATGTAACCAAATGTAATGTATTCATCCGGATGGATTAGGACGGTTCCTTTCAGTTGGTATCAGAGCGGTGGTCTTAGCGAACCAGGTCTTGCATTAGTGTATCTAACTGATAGTCATTAGGATGCATTAGTGAGTCTGGACTTCGACCGTGTCTGCATGTCAAAAGTTTTGCCTATCATTTTTGTCGAAAATCATCTGCTTATCATCCTTAGGAAATTACCTGCTCATTATTCTTAGTCTAGACACGTTTTAATGCAATGATTGCATGAATAATGTATAGACAAAAATTCATATCTTAGTATATCTGCTAATCCATATCTTAGCGTATCTGTCACTTTAGACTTTATCCGACACGTTTCCTTAATTTCCTCCGTAATTTACGGGATCTTCTGTACTATATATAGGTATTAGGTATTCTATGTAATTAGAATATCATCCGATATCTAAAAATCATTTCATATCAAAAATCTTCTAACTGATCGTGTAAGATGGATCCTACACCTAGTTTTGATTCCATCAGTTCCAGAAGCAATTTCGACATGTATATTGAAGTAGACTCCGAAGTCAATGAACCCGAAGTGTCTCCACCATGTAGCTATTTTTCTTTCTGGAGGAGATGGGGGTGGGTCCGAGACTTACTCACTCGATGGAGAAATGAAGAAGGCGAGCCCTACCGCGAACCAAACTTACCTCCTAACATCGGAGAAAACGATGTACTCACCGGTGAACCTATGCGCAACACTGTATTCACCCTTCTTGCTAAAGTTTTTCACCTCGAAGGTCGCGTTACTGCAATCTCAGAAAATATTCAACCTCTACTTCCGAATAACAATCGAAGGGGAATATTAGAAGAAGTTAGGGAACTTCGAATTGATAATCAAGATCTATCGAATCAGATGAGTGGATGGATAGAAATGATAGAGGGTAGGATAGAAACCCTGACAAGAATGGTGCGTGATCTACAAGCTATACTTACTACACCAACATCATCACCAACCTCAGTACCAACAACACTTGTAGCACTGATAGCAACAGTACCACCATCGGCAGCACCAGCAGCATAACCAGTACCAACAATAACAACATCATCACACGTCTCAACCTCGCAATCTATACCTCAAGTACAATCATCGTTCTACGTATCTTTCTACATCAGTTATCTTCGTTCTTCATGGCGATTATGTAATCTCTAATGTTTCAGAGATTATGTACCCTAGTTCTAACCGTAAATCTGATGAGTTTAATATCGCATTGACTCATCAAATCCATGATTACGTCTGAAGAAAATATATATGTATATATGTTTTCATAAAGATTGTAATTAAAAGTTTTATTGTACAAACTATTAATGGTGAAAATATTTTAACGGGTAGGTAATACCCGAGGAATATTTAGATTCCACATTAATAAGTTGCACTGTACGTTCTTCGAATCTGATTCGACAATCGTTTACTATCCTACTTACAACCACCGATATACGTATCCGTTCACCGCAGAATAACCATTTTCATTCAATTTCGTATTTGGATTTTGACCTATCAGAATCCAACAAGTGGCATAATGAAGAAAACATTTGACGAAATAAAAATATGATAGAAACAAACAAATTAACTACGAAAAACTTTGTTAAGAATCCACGCTAACTGTTCCAGCTAACTGTTCCTAGCTAACTGATTACATTTTATTTATCGCAATTTAATTATCGCAATTTTATTTATCGTCATTTAATTTTTGTTATTTACATTACGCATATTATTTATCGTCATTTAATTTCTGTATTTATTTTACGCACTTTAAATATCGGGACATGTATACAAGGTTTTGACATATCATATCGACGCATCTATATATATTATTTGGAATAACCATAGACACTCTATATGCAGTAATGATCGAGTTCTCTATACAGGGTTGAGGTTGATTCTACAATAATATATATAGTTTGAGTTGTGATCGAGTCTGAGACATGTACACGGGTCACGATATGTATTAATTAATTCGAATATTATATATTAAACTATATACGAATTATTGGACTGTTAACTGTGGACTATCGACTATGGACTAATAACATTGGATAATTAAAATGAATTAAAATATTGATTATAATATATGAAACTAAATAATTCTTTAAGTTTGCCACTTGATTTCATCTTAAATCTCATTTGTATCTTGACGATTCCAATCTGCGTTCAAACCTTTTATGATTCTTGAAAACACCTCAATCGAGGGGATGAACTAACCGCACTTCATTTACGGAAGAAAAGATTAATGCATATAGTTATACACCTGAAAACACTCGGAACCTGAGTAAACGTTCAACACATATCTGTGCTAACTCCTTTGGCATTGTTATTACCGAAAATAACATTGTAACTCTTTTCAAATTAGCCAATTTTATCACAGCTCCAACAAGTCAACTTTGACTTTTTGTTCGAAACAACCTTATTATAACCTTGATTTATATGTGTGCTCTTTTATTGTTACCAGGGAACCTTTTATACTCTACCATATTACCAACAGACATACCAGTAACCTCATTGCTCCTTGGCTTAAATTTCTCCGACAAATCACTATAGTTATCTATTGAAGTCTCATCATGTACTCATCCGTATCTTGTAACAAAAATTGCCATACCAATTGCCGGGAATCAGCAAATCTGTATTGTGAATCTCGCAATGTTTCCACATCAACAGTTATATGTATCCATATAACATTTACCTCATAGAACTATGACCTTCCATACTGAAATTCTGAAAAGCACCCAGTCTACAAATCAATACCACAAATTCTGAAAAAGCTGAATACAACAGCACCAACTGTACACGACCTTAACTGTCGAAAGTTTGATGATAAAGAATGGAGTATTGGAAAAACTCAATAGAAAATTTAGTACCGAAAAGTGGATTATGCGACACTATGAAGGAAGCCGTGGACAAATTACAAAGAATAAGTTTGACTTCAAAGAACCTAAATTATTCAAAGCCTGCTGAAGTCTTTAGCGAATATCTTGCTCCGGACTCCAAACTCTTGCGGACAAATTTTCCTCACCATCCTTCGATATTATAAATTCCAAGATATCATCGTATCTTTCATTATAAATATCTTCCATATTTCTGAAGATATTTTCATAACTATTCTTATCTGAAATCATTAATCTCTTCGTGCTATCAGTGTTACATCATATAGAAACTGTTAGTTTCTATATTTTGTAAACTTTCGAGTTTAAAATAGGAATTTATTGAAATAATGTTGGAAACTGGTGCATGAATTAGTATAATATAATGACACTTGATCAACGTGATTATATTACAGTAAGTCATGGTGAGTTTCTAATGGAATGGGATGATTCACAGTACCATCATCATGTGCCATGTTACACGACTCTTACATTATACCTAATCTTCAAACATATCAAGAACATATCTTCCTGATAGTTCTATCTTTTCTATTGAATTCTGGTAATGTGACGAAACAAGATCGTACCATTACGATTCTCTTTTTAGAACATTAACAATGTTCATTCCGAAATTCATATCTGTGAATTCTGGACCATTACAAGCAGTGCTTAATCATAAGAAGAGGAAACGAAAGAATGAAAACTCCAAACTAGAAATTGGAGTATAAATTGTAACAACTAGAAGAGAGCATTAACTGTGGATGACAATGATTATAGAAGACAGAAGCAGAGACATCGGAATATAAGGGAAGATATAAAACCCAACAACCCCACAGAAATTATAAACCATATATGTCGATGCATAAAGACACGGGAGAACTAGAAACACTATAAACCCAAGAGTATAGTAGAAGTAAATAGATTCTTCCGGCGGTAGATGAAAGAGAAGAATGACATATATGAAAGTTAAGAGTATATCAAGGATCGGAATGGGATGAAGCATATTGACAAATGCTTTAAAGTATGAATTGAGAAGAAAGAATAGAAGATGTGAGATATGGAAAATAAGGAAGCGAAGGGGGGTAGATTTATAATGAAACATCCGACAGAGCAATCGAAACGGATTATTGCATTTAATCAAAAGAAGATCCTAATTTCCTTATTTACCGAAGAATCAAATCTTATTACGAAGATTTTCTCCAAATCTCTTGAACATGGAAATCAATCCTATCTACGTCAAAAGATATGACGAATCTATACCTACTCATTTCACCCTTTGGTGATAGCTTCACTCGTACTTTTCACAAAATCAAATGGTTTCATCCATATTACTCAATGATGATAAAACTCTATTTATCAACTCATATTTGTCATAAAAACATTCTTATTGTTAGTCATTACGACCTCACTCAAATTTCAGGACGAAATTTCTTTAACGGGTAGGTACTGTAGTGACCCGGAAAATTTTGACTAATTTTAAACCAAACTCTCGATACGATTTAATATTTTTGACACGATGAGCAAAGTCGGTTAGATTAAGTCTCGAAACTTTTGAACTAATTTATGAAATTATTTGACCTTGACTATTACCGACGATTCACGAACCTTGGATTTGTGAACACAAATGTATATATATATATATATATATATAAATGTTTGGAGTACATAATTATTGATTATATATATATATTGATACATATATATAAATATTAAATATTAATGGTATGTTATTTTATATTATATGATAATATATAACTAATAAATTGTAATATTAATATATGTAATTATACGTTAAAATATAGTTATTAGATTAATATTTTTATTATTATTTTCATTAAAATATAAATATGAACATCAGTATTAATATCAGTATTATTAATATTAGTATTAGTAGTATTGTTATAATTATAGTTAAAAAGTTACATTTATCAAAATAAAGATGCTAAATATAAATATTATTATAAGAATTACTAAGACTATAATTCTAGTTATTATTATGATTATTAATATAATATTACTATCATTTTTTTTCATTAACATTGATATCATTCTTAGTATTAGTATTATTTTGATTAATAGTATTATTATTAATTATTATTGATATCATTGTTAATTTTATTATTATTATTGTTACTAGTTATTATTATTAATAATAAAAATATTTATAAGTTTATATTTATTAAATTGGTTATTAACAGTAAATATAAATTGTATATCACGGGTATGTTTTGCATAACAACCCCACTTGACATATTTTTCTTCCTTCTCATGTCTTGTTGCTCAGTCTCGACATCCACACTTTTTATATCAATCAAACCAACCAACCACTAGGTATTAAAATATAAATGTATGCATATACATATTTACATACACGAGCCTTCTAAATTACAACCATCATCTTCTTTTCCATCTGTTTCTAATCACAATTAACATCACCTATATATCCATCAAAATACATTGAGTTCCATTTCAAGCAAGACCTCAACTCCTATCCTTTCATGCAATCTGCAATAACATAAGAAAGTTTCTCATCAACCTATTTATACCTCAGCCTTTACACAATTTAAGAAAGTTGGTTATAAAGATTTAAGATTTGTTAAAACCATAAAATGCTAAAGTAAACCAAACTAGTTTATCACATGACAACGAGCAACTAAATCAAAGACGACAACATTTACCTGCTACTGCATTCACTACTGTCCCTGTTCCATTCTATCATCACCATACCATCTTCAATATTGTTATCATCCATGCATAACACACGAGCTACAACAACAACTATTCAATCTGCTGCTACTTATCTGCAACTGCTCCAATTACTTGCAACAGCTACTGCCTGTGTTTGGCTTCCAACGAATCAAAACATCAACAATATATTAGTACTATGTTAAGAAGTAATCAAGAACTAAAAACACACATCATATATGATTTCGATCTAGGGCAGCCTCTATTTCTTTCCTAAACCTGTTGGAACTTTTGCAGCTGAGACATCGTATCCTATTCGAATATTACAACTCAAAACAAACTAACATCACCAGCACAAGACAATCACACAGCCCACATATAACTTCCTACCATCATCTTCACCAAACCACCACTTCCTTCACTAAAGGCCACTGCTAGGTTCATTATTTTTGTTCCAGTCTAGCCAAACAACCCCCACAATCACCATCATACATGGTACTGATTTTCTGCTACTGCGTGTGTGTTCTACTTCAATCAAACCCAAACCATTTAACTACTACAACCTGTTATTATCCTTCCTGTATTCCTTCTGCTTTCCTGTGCAACAAACAAATGATGATGATTAAATTGTTGATGTTAATTGCCGCTACTACTACTACTTTCTGTTTCTATCTGTTACCACGAAAACACCACCATCACAAATCTTACTATCAGGTATTGTTAACAATCGATCTATAACTTTTGATATCAAATAGCCATTTTTATTTTCATTCATTACAATTCGTGTCTATCAATAGAGGAAATATATATATATATATATATATATATATATATATATATATATATATATATATATATATATATATATATATATATATAAATATATATATTATATATTCACATAATTAAATAAATAAAAAGAACCCTATATTACCTAATTAATCGATTATTGGACCGATTTCATGATCGACGATAATGAATTGATGGAATCCTTGTTATTTCACGCTGCGGTGATTAATCCTTCTTCTTAATTGTGCCAGAAACCAACCGAAACACCAATCACTGCTTCAATTCCTCCTATTGATATTTGATGATGATGATGATTAGAATCGATGATGATCTATGATGATTCGATGATGAAGGTTAAAGATGATGATGAACCAATAATCTACTGTACACCGAAGAATTTCTGGATTAACTGGTTTGATTGATGAATTGAAGAACCCTAGATCGTATTTTTCCTCTTCCTCTGTCTTCGAATATATCGATCTGTTTTGGGAACCCTAATATAAAACGCGTACTCTTATCATTAAATATTATCATAATTATTATTATTATTATTATTATTATTATTATTATTATTATTATTATTATTATTATTATTATTATTATTATTATTATTATTATTATTATTATTATTATGTATTAAATATTAGTATCATTATTATTATTATTATTATTATTATTATTACTATCATTATTTTTTTTATGACAAATAGATACTATACATATAAACACATATCTTTATTACACATAATTATATATTAAACATATTTTTATATAAATGATACATATAATAAATTATTGATATAATACTAATTATATATGTATATATACATTGATATAACTACAACCATTAATTACTTTAAATGTATATACAGAATAAATGTAGATAAAACATAAGTTAAGATATAATAAATAAATAAAAAATATATATATTCTACTTGTAATCTAGTATAAATTTTATATAAATACAACACTAATTATATATATATATATATATATATATATATATATATATATATATATATATAACTTTTTAAATAACAAGTACATTACTAAATTAAATAAGGAATATATATAAACTAGTTGATTATTATTACATGTTAAGTATATGTGTTAATATATATATATATATATATATATATATACATATATATATATACACTTGATATAGGTTCGTGAATCCGAGGCCAACCCTACATTTGTTCAATGTCGTAATATGTATTTTTACTACAAAATACAGTATGGTGAGTTCATTTGAATCCCTTTTTACTCATTAAACTTTGGGCTGAGAATACATGCAAATGCTTTATTAACTATTTTACAATATTTATATGCGTGAGTTCATTTGAATCCCTTTTTACTCATTAAATTTTGGGCTGAGAATACATGCAAATGCTTTATTAACTATTTTACAATATTTATATGCGTGAGTTCATTTGAATCCCTTTTTACTCATTAAATTTTGGGCTGAGAATACATGCAAATACTTTATTAACTATTTTACAATATTTATATGCGTGAGTTCATTTGAATCCCTTTTACTCTTTACACTTTTGGGCTGAGAATACATGCAAATGCTTTATTAACTGTTTTACAATAATTATATGTGTGAGTTTCATTAATCCCTTTTTAAATGCTTTTGCAATATATATTTTTGGGACTGAGAATACATGCGCTGTTTTTATAACTGTTTTACGAAATAGACACAAGTAATTGAAATTACATTATATGGTTGAATGATCGAAATCGAATATGCTCCTTTTTATGAAGTCTGGTAATCTAAGAATTAGGGAACAGACACCCTAATTGACGCGAATCCTAAAGATAGATCTATCGGGCCCAACAAGCCCCATCCAAAGTACCGGATGCTTTAGTACTTCGAAATTTATATCATGTCCGAAGGAGGATCCTGGAATGATGGGGATATTCTTATATGCATATTGTGAATGTCGGTTACCAGGTGTTCAATCCATATGAATGATTATTTTGTCTCTATGCATGGGACGTATATTTTTGAGAAATGAAAATCTTGTGGTCTATTAAAATGATGGAAATGATTATTTATGTTAAACTAATGAATTCACTAACCTTTTGGTTGACACTTTAAAGCATGTATATTCTCAGGTATGAAAGAAATCTTCCGCTGTGCATTTGCTCGTTTTAGAAGTATTACTTGGAGTCAATCATGACATATTTCAAAAGACGTTGCATTCGAGTTGTTGAGTTCATCAAGATTATTATTAAGTCAATTATAGTTAGATATATTATGAAATGATATGCATGCCGTCAACTTTCGATGTAAAACAAGTTTGTCTTTAAAAAAAATGAATGCAATGTTTGTAAGATGTATCATATAGAGGTCAAGTAACTCGCGATGTAACCAAATGTAATGTATTCGTCCGGATGGATTAGGACGGTTCCTTTCAGTTTGCTTATACGTTATATAAGATATGTGCATGGAGTCATACATGCTTTATTCGAGAAAACTTTGCATTCACAAAATCATCACCATGTATCTTATTTTGACTGCATTGTCAACGGATGTATTATGGTAAACTATTATTTACGGTGATTGTCTATATGTAGAAATCATCTGTGATGACCCGGAAAATTCTGACCAAATTTAAACTTAATCTTGTATGATTAACGTTTTTGACACGATAAACAAAGTCTATGAAGTTAGATCTCAAAATTTTGAACTGTTCAATTAACCTTCGATTGTTCTCAACGAAACGCGAACAATTATATATAGATACATATACTATAACTTGAAAACGTAACAAAGTGTTGAGGATATGATACTGTGCATTAAACTTATTGGTTTGATTATCTGATTGATATATTTAACTACTGAGTTAAAAGATTATGCCAAACGATTCAAGTAAAAGATATTTACTAAGTCTCTTAAGAATTATGATATTATTATGTGTCTCTGTTGAGAGGTCCACGTTGATTTGAGAAATCATTCATTCATAACGGTATTCGGAATAAATGGTGAATTATTTGTTTAAATAACGTAATTTGGACACATACAATAATAAGGAATATTAACTGTTAAGAATTAATTATATGAATAACTTGATATACGTATTTTAAAACATGTTTATAAATATTGAGAATAGATATTAACTTGGTTATGAAACGTTTGATAAATACTATTATATTAATAAATAACGAGACAATGATTTATAGAAGTAAATGACCAAAATACTCGAAAGTTTAAGATATACTTTGGGTGGTATAATTTAGGGATAATTTAAGGCTATATTTTGACAAAGGTACGTGTCCCAGAATGTAAATTACAAGTTTTCTCAGCGTACAAAAGGACACTCGAAAAACCGGAACCGGGACATAAGTCGCGTAACAATGTACGACTTATCGGAACAAAAATTACAAGTTAACTATGCATGTGAATTTAATATAATATATAATTAATTATATAAATTAAATATATTATATATATTATTAATAATTATGTCGACAAACAAAAATACAAAAAAATGTGAGCTGGATTTTGGGGCCATGCGATCGCATGGAAAATAGGCATAAAACCCATGCGATCGCATGGGGTCAGATTTCAGGAAAAGTTTATAAATTGAATTCATTTTGCTTCGAGACACACACACACCAATCCATCTATCTCCCTCTGTAATATATATTTATATATTATTATTATTATTATTATTATTAATATTATAATTAATTTTAATACTATTAGTAGTATTATTATTAATTAATATTATACATAAAATATTACGACGAGGTCATGAGCGTGTCACCTCAAAACAAGTTTTTCGAGCTTCATTAATTTGTTCAGTTCCTTCTCCTAAAGAACATTCTCATGTTCCTTGTAATTCTGGAAATTCTTCTAACAATTCTACATGTGCATCTATAGTTTGAATATAATAACATGTATCATCTGCAGATTGCGGTTGTTGCATTGCTCTATCAACTGAAAAGGTAACACTCTCGTCATCTATACTTAGGGCCAATTTCTTACCGAACACGTCTATCATTACTTTAGCCGTGTTTAAGAATGGTCTTCCTAATATGAGAGGAACTTGAGAATCTTCTTCCATGTCCAGAACAACAAAATCTACTGGAAATACTAAAGTACCAACTTTAACTAGCATGTTCTCCATTATCCCTCTAGGATATTTTATTGATCGATCGGCTAGTTGTATGCTTATTCTTGTTGGTTTCAATTCTCCAAGGTCTAGTTTAGCGTATAGTGAATACGGCATTAAATTTATACTAGCACCTAAGTCTACTAATGCTTCTATTGAACTAAGACTATCCAGAAAACATGGAATTGTGAAACTTCCTGGATCAGATAGTTTTTCTGGTATCTTATTCAACAGCACTGCTGAACAATTAGCATTCATAGTAACAGCCGAGAGTTCTTCCATTTTCTTTCTATTTGAGATTAGATCTTTCAAGAATTTAGCATATCTAGGCATTCTTGAAATCACATCAATGAAAGGAAGATTTACATTTATCTGTTTAAACATATCCAAGAATTTGGATTGCTCGGCTTCAAGTTTCTCTTTCTTCATTTTACTCGGGTTAGGAAGTGGTGGTTGGTATGGTTTAACATAAGGTTTAGCCTTAACTGTGTTATCTTCATTAACCTTTTCAACTATCGGTTCTTTTTCCTTATCTTGATCAGGTTGTGGTTCTTGTGGAGTAGGAATAGCTTCATTAGAAGTTACAGGTATTTCAGGTGGTTTAAGTGTTGTACCACTTCTTGTGGTAATAGCTTTAGCTGTTTCATTTTGGGGGTTAGCATTTGTATCACTAGGTAAACTTCCCGGTTTTCTTTCACCTATTAACCTTGCTAGGTTACTTACTTCTTGTTCCAAATTTTGAATAGAAGCTTGTTGATTTCTAAATGCTTGAGCATTTTTTTCATTTGTTTGTTTTTGAGATGTGAAAAACTGCATTTGAGTTTCAACTAGCTTTGTCATCATATCTTCTAAATTTGGCTTTTTATCATCGATTTGTGGTGGTTTGTTTTGAAAATTAGGTCTTTGCTGATTGTAAGTATTATTAGATACTTGTTGATTGCTAGGACCTTGTTGGTTGTTGTATGGAATATTTCGGTTATAGTTCTGGTTTTGATTGTAGATCGGTCTTGGCGGTTGATAATTATTCTGATAATTATTTCCAGGCCTTTGGTTTATGTATGAAATATTCTCTCTTTGTTCCATTGTTAATTCAATACTGAGACAATCTTTTGTCAAATGTGGTCCTCCACACTGCTCACAACTAATTCGTATTGAGTGAATATCCTTAGTCATCTTTTCCATTCGTCTCTCGACAACATCTATCTTTGCGAAAATGGAATCTAAGTCATGGCTAGAATCGGCTCTAGCTGCTTTAGATGATCTAACGATATCTTTTTCTTGGTGCCACTCATGTGAGTAGGAAGCAGTGTTATCAATAATTTTATAAGCATCAGTTTCGGTTTTCTTCATAATGGAACCACCAGCTGCTATATCGATGTCTTTTCTTGTAGTGATGTCGCATCCTTGGTAGAATATTTGTACTATTTGACAGGTGTCTAAACCATGTTGCGAACATCCTCTTAATAACTTTCCAAATCTAGTCCACGCCTCATATAGAGTTTCATTTGGCTTCTGTGTGAACGTAACAATTTCTCCTTGAAGTCTTACGGCTTTAGATGCAGGAAAGAATTGTTTAAGAAAATTTGCAACTAAAACATCCCATGTATCAATCACCCCTTCAGGTAACGATTCCAACCAATCTTTGGCTTCTCCCTTTAAAGTCCAGGAAAATAACATGAGATATATCTGTTCATCCTCAACTTCTCGGATTTTAAATAGTGTGTAGATCCTATTAAAGGTACGAAGATGTTCATTTGGATCTTCCTTCGGTGCACCACTAAATTGGCATTGATTAGTCACCATGTGTAGAATTTATCCTTTGATTTCATAATCTGACGCATTAATGTCTGGATGAGTAATTGCGTGACCTTGGCCAGTGCGTTTAGCTCTCATTCAGTATTCCATACTTAAAGGTTCTAGATTCTCCATAATTGAATTTGTTGAATCGGAATCACTAGAGGATTCTGATTTAATGGTTCGTTCCTCAACAATCTCTGTTTGAATGATTGGTGGTTCCGGAGAAAAGTTTAATGGTTCAGGATCTATGAATCGTCACTGAATATTCTCCGGATTCTCAATTGTGAGGTCGGGTTCAAAAAATGGATTATCGGAAATTTGAACTGGAGTACTTGGTCGACTGGATGACGATTCTAAAGAAAAATCAACGGCGGTAATATTTGCTAAATGTCTTGATCTAGTTACAGGTGGTGAACGTACAAAAGGTGGTGAACGTCTTGCTCGGTGCATTCACTGAATATCCTATTAGTTTTTAAAAAAGAAAGAAAAATTATATAAGTTATCCAATTAATAGACTTTTCTGATTTTGCCCACGTTTCGAATAGCCAAAAGATGCAGCAGAGGGGCAGTATTCGTTTGGTCTCAATATAATTGAGGACTGATTGGCTCCAATAACCCGGTCCACGTACAAATCCAACTATTACTACGAACCAGAAAATTTTGATGTCTATCAATTTAACCACTTAAAATAAATTTTCGTAATTTTAAGAAATTTAGATAAGAAGTAGAATAAAAAATCTATGTCCTAAAAACTAGAATAGCGAGAAATAAGAAAGAAAAAGAGCGTGTCGGAAAAAGATCGAAAAATAAAAATAAGAAAGAAAAAGAGTGACTTATAGAACTTAAAAACACTCGACTAACCCAACCTTATTACTATCACTAACTTAAAATTATAATCGCAAATTGAGATTACTAATTGGAATGATAATTGATACATAGGTAAAAGGTGTCTAAAAATATTAAAGCTTACAAGAAAAACTATATCCCAAATGGCAATAACTTAAAAAGAAACTAAAACTTAAAAAGGCGTCGCAAAATTCTAAAGTACCTAAATCTTAGTCTAAAGAAAAAACACTTAAGGAATTTTACGGCAAAGTCTAAAAATCTAGAAGTAAAAAAATAATTATGGCAATAACTTAGTTTAAAACTAAAAATTAACGAAAAATACAAATATTACGCTAAAACAATTAAAAAGGGAGAAAATATAAAAATATACAAAAATTTGTAAAAAGTACAATTTTTATAAAAATATTATTTTTATATTATTTATTTATTAAAACTAGTAATTTTACATTAATTAAACTAATTTAACTAAATATATAAATTAAATAAAAAGAAACTTAAAACTAATTATAATAATAATAAGTAATTAGGGTTAATAATAATAATAATTAATAATTACCCCGTATTTAATGCCTGATTAGGGTTTCTGTCGGCGTGTCAGAGTGTCTTCGCGAGTCGCGGTATTCGAAGCTACAAACTCCGCGAGTCGCGGGGTTCCAATTTTCAGATGACAGGTTGATTAAAATTCGACGCGTTTTTTATATATATATATATATTCTGTTTTATATTTTCTGTTTAAATAAAAATATTTATATAATAAAAACTTATATTTAAAAACTAAAATAAAAATAGAACTACTTTATAATTTTAAAAATATCTTAAAAATAGATTTATATATATATTAAATTTTTTTTTCGGTTTTTTTTATATGTTTTAAATAAAAATATTTAAATAAAACTTATATTTATATAAAATAAAAATAAAGAAACTTTATAAAACTTAAATATTTAACAAAATCTTAAAAAAATATATAAATTTTTGTTTTCTTTTTATATTTTCGAATAATTAAAAACGTATTTTTACAAAAGTGAATTTTAATAAAAGTAAACTAAAAATAAAAATCTTTTTTTTTTAAAAAATTGAACGTTACGCTTCCGGTTTTTAAGCTAGATTGTCCCCGGCAGTGGCGCCAAAAATATACTTGATGTCGTGCGAGGTGTATATAAAATAGCTTTATATTTTACAAGTAAATACTATTAAATACGATACAATTTTACACAAGATATTTATTTATTTATAGAATGGATATACTTAAACCTTGCTACAACACTTATAGGCAGTGTACCTAATCGTACAGTAGTTTAGTTTTTAGTAAGTCCGGTTCATTCCATAGGGAAAATCTTTAAACAAAGATTAACGCTATATTAGTTTACTTTTATAAAAATAAAAAATATATATATATATATATATATATATATATATATATATATATATATATAAGTAATATTATTATTATAAATGGGGGTTTTTACCGTTTAATGACCGGTTTGTCGATTTTAAAACTTTAGTCGCAGTTAAAACCAAATGTAAAATAATAAATAAATGCAAGACTTAATTTAAAGCGTAAAGTAAATAACGATAATGAAATTGCGATAAATGAAAGTGCGATAAAATAAACTTGCGATAATTAAAAAGTACGATAATTAAAAGTGCAATTAAATACAATAACAATAAAAATGCGATAATTAGAAGTGCAATTAAATATAAAATAAAGGAAATTAAATATGAAATAAAAGAATTATGCTTATTTAAACTTCCGTAATCATGATGTTTGACGTGTTAATTTTAGTTTTATGCCCATGGGTTAATTGTCCTTTGTCCTGGATTATTTAATATGTCCGTCTGGTTTTTGTCCATAACAGTCCATCAGTCATAAATATAAAGTGCGAGTGTCCTCGTCAAATTATCCTTATACCCGAAGTTAAATATTCCAACTAATTGGGGACTTAAATTCTAACAAGATTTTAATACTTTGTTTAATAATTACACCAGGATGTCGACTGAGTGTAACTCAAGGTTTTAATACTTTGTTAACAATTATGCCAAGTGTCCTTGTACATAATTTCACCCCTGTTTTAATAATTCTAGTGACTATTAATCCATTCCCGTGTCCGGTTAAATGAACGATTATTCGTACATATAAATACCCCGTCCATCGTGTCCGATCGAGTGTATGTGGTTATTTATAGGTACGTCCAATTGTAAATTTTTATATTAAAATTAACAAACTATCATTTAGTTAAACAAATATAAAGCCCATTAATAGCCCATAGTCTAATTTCCACAAGTGTCGTTGTTTTGTCCAAACCCCAATTATGGTACAAAGCCCAATTACCCAATTTTATTAATTAGCCCAACATCATGATTACTTCGTTTTAAATAAGCATAATAATAACTTAGCTACGAGACATTAAATTAAAAAGGTTGAACATAACTTACAATGATTAAAAATAGCGTAGCGTTACACGGACAGAATTTCGACTTACACCCTTACAACATTCGCTAACATACCCTTATTATTAGGATTAAAATTAAAATATAAATTATAAATATAAATATTACGTATATAGATATAGAGAGATTGATATATATTGATAAATAAAAATGATCAGAATTCGTTGGGTTTTATAGGGATTTTCGTATTTGGCTGCTCCGCGAGTCGCGGCATTTTTGGCCTCCATACTCCGCAACTCGCGGAGTTCGTAATTCCAGCTCACAAAGGTTTGTCTTTTAATTTGCCGACGTTTTATAAATATATTATAATATATATATTATTTTTAAGAATTAATTATATATTATATTATATTTATATACTTAGTTAACTTGTAATTTTTAGTCCGTTGCGTCGAGCGTTGAGAGTTGACTCTGGTCCCGGTTCTGGATTTTCGAACGTCCTTGCGTGCAATTTAATATCTTGTACTTTGCATTTTGAATCTTGTACTCTTGTAATTTCGAGACGTTTCTTATCAATAATTGGAACCTCTTTGATTGTATTTTGTACTTTTGAGCTTTTTGGACCTTTGCGTCTTCAATTCGTCGAATCTATCTTTTGTCTTCACCTTTTAATATTTAAACGAATATCACTTGTAAATAGAACAATTGCAACTAAAAGCTTGTCTTTCTTGGGGAATAATGCTATGAAATATATGTTCGTTTTTAGCATTATCAAATATTCCCACACTTGAGCGTTGCTTGTCCTCAAGCAATATAGTCTTGAAATACCAGAATCACTTCTTTATTCTTCACACTTTGTACATCAGTGATTTCTACACGGCGGTATAAACAATGGTAGTAACGATATGGTTTACAGTCCCACATGACTATAAAATTTAGATCCATTAAGGAAATTGGATCTTTATGAAAACATTTGATCTTTTGAAAATTAAATCTAGCTTTTACCCTAGATAAGTTTTCCGGAATAACCCTTCACCGGTGTTTGCAAAATATTTTTATGGGTTTGGTGGGTTTCAGATTTGAAAATTTTAGCTCAAAACTTATGGTTTTGTGTCACCCACTTGCTAACCTTGTATTTAGAAAGCAACACATCCAGTTTACTTGTCCCGTATATTACCTTTTGGTAAACTACCGTCCGGTTGTAAAGGAAAGCGTTGAACAAGCAACTGTTAAGGCAATGTCCCCTGACATGCTTTTAATTATGGTCTATAACGTGTCGGACGCAATTACTATCCTTTGTAGGAGCAATAGTAAAGCTCACCCTTATGATTTTTCGGTCTGGCACAAGGTCCTGTCTTTGACCATGCTATGCAACCACCGTTCTTACGGTTGACACCCGATTTAGTTCAGGTGACCTAATGAATTCCAGGTGAATTCCTAGGATTTTACGTTCAATGGTAATGAACGCATTGAAAATGGGTTTTCAGAAAACAAATCAGTTTATAATTTGATCAAAATATTTTCTCGTTCAAGCTCGAGTTTAGATATCATTGAATTCCATGAGTTTGAATTCTCAATCTTTAAGGTTAATCTCAAGGATTGAGTAATATCAGGCTTAAAAGCTGATTTTTGATCTTTTAAGGAGATTATCCTTTCTGGGGATCTGATTCATTAGTCTTATCAAGCTAATTTACATGGCGCCCTCCCCATTTTACGAGACAGATCCTCTCATGGTTAGAATAAGTCTAACCAAATGGTGACCCTGTTTGATGCTGAGGTCCGTGGATTTTCTGCTGATTTTAGTGATGACTTTTCTAGATTTTTTTTTGTCAACCTACAGCTGGTCTGGACGACAACTTCCTGACCTAAATCAAGAAGCGCGTTTCTTTTTCAGAAGACTTTACTTCCTTTTAATGATGGAATTGATTCATCGTGTAGATCCATCTCTTCTTTTCTTTCATCGGGTAAAACAGTTTAGTTTAGTCCAAAGCAAAAGTATTTTCAGTTATTTGTTACAGAAATATGTGACATATGTTTAAGATAACTTGGTAATTTTTGCCACACTTGGCTTTTATTTTCCTTTTTATTGTCCTCTATTCCATTTTAAATGAATTCTAACATTTTGGTTTGTTTCTCAATTTATGTCCTTTCCAAGGTAACAATAATTTCGGTGTTAACACCTAGTTTTATCGTTCATAAATATGTATAAACATGATTTTGAGTTCATTTAATTTAAAATTTTGAAAAATTTTACTAGAATTGGGTAGTCAGTATATAAGACTAGGGCTATTCTTTTATTATCAGAGAGCACTAGATTCTAATACAACTACTACTTTACTAGTATTTCTAATGGTAACCAAGTGTATAAAGTAAAAATTTTAAAATCCGAAAGAATTTAACCCATTCCCACACTTAAGATCTTGCAATGCCCTCATTTGCAAGAAATCAGTAACAATTTAAATTATTGAGGGTGATTAGCGTAGAAATGATTAAATTTTACCAAAGTTTTCAAACATATTTGTGTTTGCTTGCTGAATGATAAATGGTGCATATCATTTGTTCATTCCGTCTTGTTGTTATTTCACATATATTTTGCATCTTGTCGTCAAAATTAGTTGCTTTTGCTGAACTTAATGCCAGTCTTTGAAAATGCGTTGTTTTACCCTATTGTGTACATAAGATAAACTGCAAACATATATACATATTTTTGAAGTTTGGTATATTACCCCACATTCAAAAATTATTAAAATCTAATAATAAAATTTAGAAAATTATAAAACTATTACAAATCCAACAAAAGTATTAAATGTATTAACATTACAAATAATAAAATAAATAAAAAACTAAGTAGACTAGGGATGATACTGATACCAGAAGGGGTTCCATGCATAACCATATGTGCTATAAAATGCTTCGGCTGGGTTATACGTAGGATAAGGTGGTTGGATCTCTATAGACCAGGGAGGGAATATGGGCGATGGAGTAGGAATATAGTTTCTACCTATATGTTGGCAATAAGCTATGATTTGGTTTTGATGAACTTGCCAATCTTCAAATGCTCTATGTCTAGCATTTTCATACTCTTGTGAAGCTATAAACCTTTGCATTTCTGCCATTTCATTTCCCCTTCCTACATTACCTTGCTGTTGGTTTCTCTCAACCTGTGGATGTCTACCATTATATCGTGCTGCGGCGTTATTTCGCCTCTTCAAAACTTTCGCACCATGGTATACATTTAAACCTATTGTATATCGGGGTTCTGGTTCTTCGATTAGTAATCCCCCCGACTTATATCCACACCGAGATATTCAGCAATCAAAGTAATAAATATACCACCTCCTATTATGCTATGCGGTCTCATCCCCCTAACCATAGCTGATAAATAATAACCCACACAATAAGGTATACTTACAGCGCTTTGTGGGTCTCGAATACACATGTGGTAAAACAAATCCTGTTCATTTACCTTTTCCTTGTTCTTACCTCGTTGTGTAATCGAATTGGCTAAAAACCTATGAATTACTCTTAATTCAGCTCTATCTATATCCAAATAAGAGTAATTTCCCCCTTTAAATCGGTGATGGCTAGTCATTTGACTCCATACACCATGCGTATCAAAATTTTCGTCTATCTTCCTACCGTTCAATATCAACCCTCTACAATCGGCAGATGCTAACTCCTCAGGCGTATATATACGTAAAGCCTGAGCCATGTCTAGTAAAGACATGTGGCGCATCGAACCTCCTAACAAAAATCTAATAAAAGATCGATCGGTTAAACTAGTTACCCGATCATTTAATTCTATACTACACAACAATTCTTCACACCATACTTTATATACAGGTCTACGCATGTTGAATAACCGTACCCAATCGTTAAAAGTAGAATTACCATACCTCTGTACAAGTAATTCCCTAATTGGCCCGGCCAATTCTACAGCTTCTAATGGTCCCCATTCTATGACCCTAGGTACTTCAACAGCTTTAGAATGAAGAGTATGCAAACCCCTTTGGTATTTTGGATAATCTATCCAAAGTCTGTCAAATCTCAGGTTCGGGTGCAAATATTCCAAGTGCATATCAGAAAATGTCATGACTGGATGAGGTATATCTTGTTTGTAGTAGTTATCCACCTCCTATTGTTCCGTATTCTCAGCAGGAGCATTGCGAGCTTGGGATGAAGATTCACCCCTTTCAGTCTGCAAAACACATCAAACACAATTTTTGTGCATCCAAATATGCATTAGTGTCAGCAAAATCATCAATCAAAATAATTACAATGACATTTCCAATTTATATCAAACTTAAGCTCATTTTCATATTTTTATCAAATCTACACTTTTTCAAATAAGCATATACGAAAATGATCATCAAGTTCATAAGCATTCAACTCAAATAACATGTCAAAATAATCATTACTAGCAATTAAACAAGTTTCAAATGGCATTATCTCTCAAAAATCAAGTTCATGAATTTTAGACTTGAAAAAGTCCACTTTAATTCTCAAAATCATGCTTAGGCTCAAAGTTTGGATCATTTAACTACCTAAACATGTTACATTACTTAATATAGCAACAATTCATGACAAAAATCGGCCATAACCTGTTTATATCAAAAAGCCCCAAATTTGCTCAAGAACACAAACCCTAGATTACTCAAAATTTGAAGTTTAAGGCTTCTAATCATGTTAAATAGCATCAATCTAGGTTATACAAGCATAATACATAAACAATTTAAGCACAATTACACTAAAAAGCATCAAAATCAAATTGGGTATAAAATTGCTCAAGAACACTAATTTTCAGATTAAATGGTGTTTAGGTGTAGAAATTTACCGTTTTTCTTGAGTAATTCCTTGATAGCATCTTTCTCAACATGATTTTAGTAAAAGATTTGATGATTAACGGTCAAAAATTGCGAATTTTGGAGTGTTTTCTCGGGTTTTTTCGGGTGTTATTTTGCAGTATTTTTGTTTTTGTGGTGTGTGGACTGAGCTGATTACGTTTTTATTTTTTTCTAGGTTTTGGTCCCTCCGCGAGTCGCGGTGTTTGACCCTTCAAACTCCGCGAGTCGCGGAGTTTGTATTTTTTTTTTAAACATCTTATATTAATTAAAACAATTAAGTAATTAATTTTAAAATTTTGTTTCCCTTGTTATTTAGGATGAGGTCGTTTCGGATCGATGTCCTAGTTCGTCCTTCCACAAAATTTTAAAATTTGTCTTTTTGTAGCGATTGTTTTAAAAGCTAAAATTTTTGGGTTTTTTTTTTATATATTTTTGGCATACTTTAATTCAATAAGATTAAAAATAATGATAATAAATGTTCTCGTCCCTCCCTCGGGTAAAGCAATTTCGGTTCAAAGACCTAGTCTTCAACTTACGACGAATTTTAAAAATCATATTTTTAACTTAATGAGATAAAGTAAATTTTTATTTTTAAATTCACACCAAACTTAAAATAAAAATACATAAAATTCAAAATTAATATTAAAAATTCACACCAAACTTAAAATTTGAAATGCATAAAATTAAAAATTCTTATTTTAAAAATTAAAAATTCACACCAAACTTAATTTAAAAATTCATATTATAAAATCACACCAAACTTATATTATATTTTTTAAATATTTACAATTTTAAATATATTGTTTTTACAAAGTTTACAATATTAATTTAAGATTTATATATTAATTTTAAAAAAAATGGTAAAAATAAAATTAAAAATCTTTTTGGCTTTTTATCCCACTTTAATCAATCAAATATTATCAAAAATATGCGCCCCTCTTTTCGGTAAAGTAATTTCGATTCCATGACCTAATTTAACTCATGACGAATTTTTGAAATATTTTGGGTTGATTGATTAAAGATAATTATACCTTAAGAATAAACGTTAAATTTCGCAGTAATGTAATAAATTTTTGTATCATATCAATAATTTCGGTCGCCAAACCTAATTTTATTTAATATCAATTTAATACTTTATAGCGAACAAATTAGCGTTTATTATCAAAAGGTTAAAAATAAAAATAAAAATAAAAACTGTACAGACTTACCTGTGAGATATTATTCTTAGTTATATGATCTATCCCATTCATAAGATAGTCGGTTTAATTGGTTTTCCATGGCTACATAGGAGTAACCTCGAGCATTCAGTGTTTTTTCTTCTAAACATATGAACGGTCCGTCTCTGCATAAAGTAACAAATTCGGTATTTGAATAGGTTTGATTATTTGAACATTTACCTCCATGTGACCATTTTCCGCATTTGTAACATCTTTCTAGGTGTCGTGCTCTTCTTTTCACTGCGGATTTTGATTTTCCTTTACCAAATTGTAACTTATTATCTTCGCATCTGGATTCTTTTCCTACTCCGTCCAATCTTTCTCTGATTACTGATACTATTTCACTCGGTAGTGTGTCATTATTACGTTTAGTGATCAAAGCGTGTAGCATTAGACCATGGTTTAGTTCACAGGCAGTCTTCATTTCCTAAAAAAAAAAAAAATTCAGAATGGGGGGAGAAGACTAGTTCTTTAGGGTCTGCTAGGGAAAGACCATTCGGGTTCCATTTTCGAGAACTACATGAAAACAGACAATCTAACTCTAACAGAAATACATAAAATCCTTTAAAGATTTCATTCTCCCCACACTTAGTTAGCTGTGGTATCGAAATTGTGATTAACTTCGTTGTCAACTTCCATTGGACTATCTATGTAGTGTTTAACTCTGTGACCATTAACTTTAAATTCAATCCCATTTGAATTTATTAATTCTATCGTTCCGTATGGGAAAACTCTTTTGACTATGAATGGTTCAGACCATCTTGATTTCAATTTTCCAGGAAATAGCTTGAATCGTGAATTGAAAAGAAGAACTCTGTCTCCTTCTTTAAATTCTTTTAAACTTTTGATTCTTTTATCATGCCATTTCTTCGTTCTTTCCTTATAGATTAACGAATTTTCGTATGCTTCATGTCTTAATTCTTCTAATTCGTTTAGTTGACTTAATCGTAGACGTCCAGCTTCATGTAAATCAAGATTACATGTCTTCAAAGCCCAAAATGCTTTGTGTTCAATTTCTACTGGAAGATGACATGCTTTTCCATAAACAAGTCCCAAAGGTGTGGTTCCAATTGGAGTTTTGTAGGCTGTTCTAAAAGCCCAGAGTGCATCCTCCAATTTAATGGACCATTCCTTCGGATTTGATCCTACGGTTTTCTCTAGAATACATTTTAAAGCTCGGTTGGTATTTTCAACTTGTCCACTTGTTTGTGGATGATAAGCAGTGGAGATTTTATGAGTTACTCCATATCTTTTGAGAACTTTCTCAAGTTGATTATTACAGAAATGAGTTCTTCGATCACTTATTAAAGCTTTCGGTGTTCCAAACCTTGCAAAAAGACGTTTTAAAAAGTTGACTACAACTCGTGCATCGTTAGTTGAGAGAACTTGTGCTTCTGCCCATTTAGATACATAATTAATGGCTACGAGAATATAGAGATTATTATGAGATTTTGGAAATGGACCCATAAAGTCAATACCCCAAATGTCAAATACTTCACATACTTGTATGACATTTTGTGGCATTTCATCACGTTGACTTATTTTTTCGGCCCTTTGACATGCATCACAGGATTTGCAAAGAAGTTGTGCGTCTTTGTAAATTGTAGGCCAATAGAATCCAGCTTCATAAACTTTTCTTGCTGTTAGTTGAGGCCCATAATGCCCTCCTGTTGGTCCTGTGTGACAATGGTTTAAAATTTTACTAGCTTCATCTCCGAATACACATCGGCGTATTATTCCATCTAGACAACTTTTAAACAGATGTGGATCTTCCCAAAAATAGTGTTTTATATCACTGAAGAATTTCTTTCGTTTTTGGTGCGACAATCCTTTTTCAAGGAATCCGCAAACTAAGTAGTTTGCATAGTCTGCAAACCATGGGATTTCATTATAATCTATCTTCAATAGATATTCATCAGGAAAGTTGTCTTGTATGGCCGATTCATTTAAAACTTCTAATTCGGGATTTTTCAAGACGAGAAAGATGATCAGCGGCGAGATTTTCTGCTCCTCTTTTATCTCGGATTTCAATATCGAATTCTTGTAAGAGTAAGATCTAACGGATTAATCTTGGTTTAGCATCTTGTTTCAAAAATAGGTATCTAAGAGCAGAATGGTCGGTATAGACCACCGTTTTTGCTAGAACGAGATATGAACGAAATTTGTCAAAAGCAAAGACAATAGCAAGGAGTTCTTTTTCAGTAGTTGTATAGTTCGTTTGTGCTCCTTGTAATGTCTTACTAGCGTAATAAATAGGTTGAAATCGTTTTTCAATCCTTTGTCCTAAAACGGCTCCCATTGCAAAATCACTTGCATCGCACATTAATTCAAACGGTAGATTCCAATTTGGTGTTATCATGATCGGCGCATTAGTGAGTTTCTCTTTAAGAATATTAAAAGATTTGATACATTCATCTGAAAAGATGAATGGAGCATCCTTTTCTACGAGTTTATTCATAGGAGTTGCAATTTTAGAAAAATCTTTTATGAAACGTCGGTAAAAACCGGCATGCCCTAGAAAACTCCTAACTCCTCTAACATTGGTGGGATGTGGAAGTTTAGCAATTACATCTACTTTAGCTCTATCCACTTCAATTCCTTCCTTTGAGATTTTATGTCCAAGAACGATGCCTTCTTTAACCATGAAATGACATTTCTCCCAATTAAGAACTAGATTTGATTGTTCGCATCTAATAAGCATTCGTTCCAGATTAATTAGACATGATTCAAATGTATCACCGAAGACTGAAAAGTCATCCATGAAAACTTCCATGCGTTCTTCTATCATGTCGTGAAAAATCGCCATCATACACCTTTGAAAGGTTGCAGGGGCGTTGCAAAGTCCAAATGGCATGCGTTTGTAAGCAAAAGTACCATAAGGGCACGTGAATGTGGTTTTCTCTTGATCTTCGGGTGCTATTAGAATTTGAAAATATCCGGAAAATCCATCTAGAAAACAATAGTAACTATTTCCGGCTAATCTTTCCAATATTTGATCAATGAAAGGTAAGGGAAAGTGATCTTTTCTAGTGGCGTCATTTAATTTTCTATAATCAATACACACACGCCATCCTGTTATAGTCCTAGTAGGAATAAGCTCATTTTTTTCATTTGTAATGACAATCATGCCACCCTTCTTAGGCACGCATTGAACTGGGCTTACCCATGGACTATCAGAAATTGGATATATTAAACCTGCGTCTAGCAGTTTAATAATCTCTTTCTTAACTACATCTTGCATATTAGGATTTAGTCTTCGTTGGCGTTGCACATACGTTTTATAACCTTTTTCCATAAGGATTTTATGTGTGCAATACGAAGGACTTATTCCTTTAATATCATGAATTTTCCATGCAATGGCTGGTTTATGAGCTTTCAACACAGAAATGAGTTGTGATTTCTCATTTTCAGTAAGAGAAGACGATATTATTACAGGTAATTCAGATTCACCATGTAAATAAGCGTATTCCAAATGGTTTGGAAGTGGCTTTAACTCTAATTTCGGAGGTTCTTCTATCGATGATTTATATCGATATCTGTCTTCTTCTTTTAGCATTTGAATTTCTTCTGTTGCTGGTTCATATCCATTAGCTATTAGTGTAGCTAACATTTCAGCTTCATTAATTTGTTCAGTTCCTTCTCCTAAAGAACATTCTCCTGTTCCTTGTAATTCTGGAAATTCTTCTAACAATTCTGCATGTGCATCTATAGTTTGAATATAATAACATGTATCATCTGCAGATTACGGTTGTTGCATTGCTCTATCAACTGAAAAGGTAACACTCTCGTCCTCTATACTTAGGGTTAATTTCTTACCGAACACGTCTATCATTGCTTTAGCCGTGTTTAAGAATGGTCTTCCTAATATGAGAGGAACTTGAGAATCTTCTTCCATGTCCAGAACAACAAAATCTACTGGAAATACTAAAGTACCAACTTTAACTAGCATGTTCTCCATTATCCCTCTAGGATATTTTATTGATCGATCGGCTAGTTGTATGCTTATTCTTGTTGGTTTCAATTCTCCAAGGTCTAGTTTAGCGTATAGTGAATACGGCATTAAATTTATACTAGCACCTAAGTCTGCTAATGCTTCTATTGAACTAAGACTACCCAGAAAACATGGAATTGTGAAACTTCCTGGATCAGATAGTTTTTCTGGTATCTTATTCAACAGCACTGCTGAACAATTAGCATTCATAGTAACAGCCGAGAGTTCTTCCATTTTCTTTCTATTTGAGATTAGATCTTTCAAGAATTTAGCATATCTTGGCATTCCTGAAATCACATCAATGAAAGGAAGATTTACATTTATCTGTTTAAACATATCCAAGAATTTGGATTGCTCGGCTTCAAGTTTCTCTTTCTTCATTTTACTCGGGTAAGGAAGTGGTGGTTGGTATGGTTTAACATAAGGTTTAGCCTTAACTGTGTTATCTTCATTAACCTTTTCAACTACCGGTTCTTTTTCCTTATCTTGATCAGGTTGTGGTTCTTGTGGAGTAGGAATAGCTTCATCAGAAGTTACAGGTATTTCAGGTGGTTTAAGTGTTGTACCACTTCTTGTGGTAATAGCTTTAGCTGTTTCATTCCGGGGGTTAGCATTTGTATCACTAGGTAAACTTCCCGGTTTTCTTTCACCTATTAACCTTGCTAGGTTACTTACTTCTTGTTCCAAATTTTGAATAGAAGCTTGTTGATTTCTAAATGCTTGAGCATTTTGTTCATTTGTTTGTTTTTGAGATGTGAAAAACTGCGTTTGAGTTTCAACTAGCTTTGTCATCATATCTTCTAAATTTGGCTTTTTATCATCGATTTGTGGTGGTTTGTTTTGAAAATTAGGTCTTTGCTGATTGTAAGTATTATTAGATACTTGTTGATTGCTAGGACCTTGTTGGTTGTTGTATGGAATATTTCGGTTATAGTTCTGGTTTTGATTGTAGATCGGTCTTGGCGGTTGATAATTATTCTGATAATTATTTCCAGGCCTTTGGTTTATGTATGAAATATTCTCTCTTTGTTCCATTGTTAATTCAATACTGAGACAATCTTTTGTCAAATGTGGTCCTGCACGCTGCTCACAAGTAATTCGTATTGAGTGAATATCCTTAGTCATCTTTTCTATTCGTCTCTCGACAGCATCTATCTTTGCGGAAATGGAATCTAAGTCATGGCTAGAATCGGCTCTAGCTGCTTTAGATGATCTAACGATATCTTTTTCTTGGTGCCACTCATGTGAGTGGGAAGCAGTGTTATCAATAATTTTATAAGCATCAGTTTCGGTTTCTTCATAATGGAACCACCAGCTGCTATATCGATGTCTTTTCTTGTAGTGATGTCGCATCCTTGGTAGAATATTTGTACTATTTGATAGGTGTCTAAACCATGTTGCAGACATCCTCTTAATAACTTTCCAAATCTAGCCCACGCCTCATATAGAGTTTCACTTGGCTTCTGTGTGAACGTAACAATTTCTCCTTGAAGTCTTACGGCTTTAGATGCAGGAAAGAATTGTTTAAGAAATTTTTCAACTAAAACATCCCATGTATCAATCGCCCCTTCAGGTAACGATTCCAACCAATCTTTGGCTTCTCCCTTTAAAGTCCAGGGAAATAACATGAGATATATCTGTTCATCCTCAACTTCTCGGATTTTAAATAGTGTGTAGATCCTATTAAAGGTACGAAGATGTTCATTTGGATCTTCCTTCGGTGCACCACTAAATTGGCATTGATTAGTCACCATGTGTAGAATTTGTCCTTTGATTTCATAATCTGGCGCATTAATGTCTGGATGAGTAATTGCGTGACCTTGGCCAGTGCGTTTAGCTCTCATTCGGTCTTCCATACTTAAAGGTTCCAGATTCTGCATAATTGAATTTGTTGAATCGGAATCACTAGAGGATTCTGATTTAATGGTTCGTTCCTCAACAATCTCTGTTTAAATGATTGGTGGTTCCGGAGGAAAGTTTAATGGTTCAGGATCTATGAATCGTCCCTGAATATTCTCTGGATTCTCAATTGTGAGGTCGGGTTCAAAAAATGGATTATCGTAAATTTAAACTGGAGTACTTGGTCGACTGGATGATGATTCTAAAGAAAAATTAACGGCGGTAATATTTGCTAAATGTCTTGATCTAGTTACAGGTGGTGAACGTACAAAAGGTGGTGAACGTCTTGCTCGGTGCATTCACTGAATATCCTATTAGTTTTTAAAAAAGAAAGAAAAATTATATAAGTTATCCAATTAATAGACTTTTCTGATTTTGCCCACGTTTCGAATAGCCAAAAGATGCAGCAGAGGGGCAGGATTCGTTTGATCTCAATATAATTGAGGACTGTTTGGCTCCAATAACCCGGTCCACGTACAAATCCAACTATTACTACGAACCAGAAAATTTTGATGTCTATCAATTTAACCACTTAAAATAAATTTTCGTAATTTTAAGAAATTTAGATAAGAAGTAGAATAAAAAATCTATGTCCTAAAAACTAGAATAGCGAGAAATAAGAAAGAAAAAGAGCGTGTTGGAAAAAGATCGAAAAATAAAAATAAGAAAGAAAAAGAGTGACTTATAGAACTTAAAAACACTCGACTAACCCAACCTTATTACTATCACTAACTTAAAATTATAATCGCAAATTGAGATTACTAATTGGAATGATAATTGATACATAGGTAAAATGTGTCTAAAAATATTAAAGCTTACAAGAAAAATTATATCCCAAATGGCAATAACTTAAAAAGAAACTAAAACTTAAAAAGGCGTCGCAAAATTCTAAAGTACCTAAATCTTAGTCTAAAGAAAAAGCACTTAAGGAATTTTACGGCAAAGTCTAAAAATCTAGAATAAAAAAATAATTATGGCAATAACTTAGTTTAAAACTAAAAATTAACGAAAAATACAAATATTACGCTAAAACAATTAAAAAGGAAGAAAATATAAAAATATACAAAAAGTTGTAAAAAGTACAATTTTTATAAAAATATTATTTTTATATTATTTATTTATTAAAACTAGTAATTTTACATTAATTAAACTAATTTAACTAAATATATAAATTAAATAAAAAGAAACTTGAAACTAATTATAATAATAATAAGTAATTAGGGTTAATAATAATAATAATTAATAATTACCCCGTATTTAATGCCTGATTAGGGTTTCTGTCGGCGTGTCAGAGTGTCTCCGCGAGTCGCGGTATTCGAAGCTGCAAACTCCGCGAGTCGCGGGGTTCCAATTTTCAGATGAAAGGTTGATTAAAATCCGACGCGTTTTTTTTTATTATATATATTCTGTTTTATATTTTCTGTTTAAATAAAAATATTTATATAATAAAAACTTATATTTAAAAACTAAAATAAAAATAGAACTACTTTATAATTTTAAAAATATCTTAAAAATAGATTTATATATATATTGATTTTTTTTCGGTTTTTTTATGTTTTAAATAAAAATATTTAAATAAAACTTATATTTTTATAAAATAAAAATAAAGAAACTTTATAAAACTTAAATATTTAATAAAATCTTAAAAAAATATATAAATTTTTGTTTTCTTTTTATATTTTCGAATAATTAAAAACGTATTTTTACAAAAGTGAATTTTAATAAAAGTAAACTAAAAATAAAAATCTTTTTTTTTTAAATTGAGCGTTACGCTTCCTTTTAAGCTAGATTGTCCCCGGCAGCGGCGCCAAAAATATACTTGATGTCGTGCGAGGTGTTTATAAAATAGCTTTATATTTTACAAGGAAATACTATTAAATACGATACAATTTTACACAAGATATTTATTTATTTATAGAATGGATATACTTAAACCTTGCTACAACACTTATAGGCAGTGTACCTAATCGTACAGTAGTGTAGTTTTTAGTAAGTCCAGTTCGTTCCACAGGGAAAATCTTTAAACAAAGCTTAACGCTATATTAGTTTACTTTTATAAAAATACAAATATATATATAAGTAATATTATTATTATAAATGGGGGTTTTTACCGTTTAATGACCGGTTTGTCGATTTTAAAACTTTAGTCGCAGTTAAAACCAAATGTAAAATAATAAATAAATACAAGACTTAATTTAAAGCGTAAAGTAAATAACGATAATGAAATTGCGATAAATGAAAGTGCGATAAAATAAACTTGCGATAATTAAAAAGTACGATAATTAAAAGTGCAATTAAATACAATAACAATAAAAATGCGATAATTAGAAGTGCAATTAAATATAAAATAAAGGAAATTAAATATGAAATAAAAGAATTATGCTTATTTAAACTTCCGTAATCATGATGTTTGACGTGTTGATTTTAGTTTTATGCCCATGGGTTAATTGTCCTTTGTCCTGGATTATTTAATATGTCCGTCTGGTTTTTGTCCATAACAGTCCATCAGTCATAAATATAAAGTGCGAGTGTCCTCGTCAAATTATCTTTATACCTGAAGTTAAATATTCCAACTAATTGGGGACTTAAACTGTAACAAGATTTTAATACTTTGTTTAATAATTACACAAGGATGTCGACTGAGTGTAACTCAAGGTTTTAATACTTTGTTAACAATTATGCCAAGTGTCCTTGTACATAATTTCACCCCTGTTTTAATAATTCTAGTGACTATTAATCCATTCCCGTGTCCGGTTAAATGAACGATTATTCGTACATATAAATACCCCGCCCATCGTGTCCGATCGAGTGTATGTGGTTATTTATAGGTACGTCCAATTGTAAATTTTTATATTAAAATTAACAAACTATCATTTAGTTAAACAAATATAAAGCCCATTAATAGCCCATAGTCTAATTTCCACAAGTGTCGTTCTTTTGTCCAAACCCCAATTATGGTACAAAGCCCAATTACCCAATTTTATTAATTAGCCCAACATCATGATTACTTCGTTTTAAATAAGCATAATAATAACTTAGCTACGAGACATTAAATTAAAAAGGTTGAACATAACTTACAATGATTAAAAATAGCGTAGCGTTACACGGACAAAATTTCGACTTACACCCTTACAACATTCGCTAACATACACTTATTATTAGGATTAAAATTAAAATTAAAATTAAAATATAAATTATAAATATAAATATTACGTATATAGATATAGAGAGATTGATATATGTTGATAAATAAAAATGATCAGAATTCGTTGGGTTTTATAGGGATTTTCGTATTTGGCTGCTCCGCGAGTCGCGGCATTTTTGGCCTCCATACTCCGCAACTCGCGGAGTTCGTAATTCCAGCTCACAAAGGTTTGTCTTTTAATTTGCCGACGTTTTATAAATATATTATAATATATATATTAATTTTAAGAATTAATTATATATTATATTATATTTATATACTTAGTTAACTTGTAATTTTTAGTCCGTTGCGTCGAGCGTTGAGAGTTGACTCTGGTCCCGGTTTCGGATTTTCGAACGTCCTTGCGTGCAATTTAATATCTTGTACTTTGTGTTTTGAATCTTGTACTCTAGTAATTTCGAGACGTTTCTTATCAATAATTGGAACCTCTTTGATTGTATTTTGTACTTTTGAGCTTTTTGGACCTTTGCGTCTTCAATTCGTCGAATCTATCTTTTGTCTTCACCTTTTAATATTTAAACGAATATCACTTGTAAATAGAACAATTGCAACTAAAAGCTTGTCTTTCTTGGGGAATAATGCTATGAAATATATGTTCGTTTTTAGCATTATCACTATGCATGTGAATTTAATATAATATATAATTAATTATATAAATTAAATATATTATACATATTATTAATAATTATGTCGACAAACAAAAATACAAAAAAATGTGAGCTAGATTTTGGGGCCATGCGATCGCATGGAAAATAGGCATAAAACCCATGCGATCGCATGGGGTCAGATTTCAGGAAAAGTTTATAAATTGAATTCGTTTTGCTTCGAGACACACACACACCAATCCATCTATCTCCCTCTGTAATATATATTTATATATTATTATTATTATTATTATTATTATTATTATTATTATTATTATTATTATTATTATTATTATTATTATTATTATTATTATTATTATTATAATTAATTTTAATACTATTAGTAGTATTATTATTAATTAATATTATACATAAAATACTACGACGAGGTCATGAGCGTGTCACCTCAAAACAAGTTTTTCGAGCGGGATAAAGCTAAGGAAACTATGGGTTATAGCTATGGAGCTTAGGGGTAATATTCGTGGGTAATATTCACAAGTCAAACCTAGTGTTTATCATCTCCGTTACGTCTACGTACTTTTCTGAAATATTGAATCACAATAATAATACGTAAGCATTTATATTTTATATTTTATAAATTAATAGTGTATACATACTAGTGCTCGAGTGTATATATTTATACATGCTTGTATGCTAAATTTCGTCGTTAAATAGTTTATAATCAATCACAAATTAAATACATATATTACTGGTAAAAGGTATATGATATACATGTTTTTGGAAAGCTGGTGAAAAATCAATAACTTTTCATTTAGATATCGAATAGCTTCGATGAACGGATTAAAAGATATGGTCAACTGAATTATAATTGACGTTAATTGGAATTGCCTTTAAATCTGCAATTAATATTTAAACAACTTGTTTGTAAGATTGATAAATTGGATTTTTGAATAATACCAACCGAGTAAATGAAACCTTAAATAAGGTACGTCTCGTTTTATTAAACTATTGTCAAAATTGACTTTTGAAACGACTTTGGATAACTTTTGTATGTCGATCTCGAGCATTAGGATTATGATACACTATGACCTGACCTAGCTTGATAGACATTTATTGACCAACATATGTTCTCTAGGTTGAGATCTACGGTTATTTGGTAATCTGAGTTTCGGTCACATTTTGGTGAACGACTTTATATGCTGCTAAGGTGAGTTTCATTTGCTCCCTTTTTAATTGCTTTTGCAATATATATTTTTGGGCTGAGAATACATGCACTTTATTTTAAACGCAATGGATACAAGTACATACTAAATTCTACACTGAGTTTGAACCGAAAATTCCTTAGCTTTGGTAACTAGTAACTGCTAGTTATAAGAACTGGTGGGCGCGAGTAGTAGTATATGGATCCATAGGGCTTGATATCCCCGTCCGAGCTAGAGCGCTAGCCTTTTAACGGAAGTATGCTATTTGAGAAGCGTACACGTTGGTTTGCGTGTATTATTAGGATGATTATACAAAGGGTATAAAATATATATACGTTAAGTTTAGTTACCAGGGTGCTCAATTTCGTAGAATATTTTGATAAACGTTTCTGGATGAAACAACTGAAAACTTTTGATTCACCTTTATATACAGATTATGCGCAACATTAAAACTATGAACTCACCAACCTTTGTGTTGACACTTTTAAGCATGTTTATTCTCAGGTTTCTAGAAGTCTTCTGCTATTTGATTATATGTTAGACAAGCTATGTGCATGGAGTCTTACATGGCATATTTTTCAAGGAAACGTTGCATTCACCAAATCATCACCATGTATCTTATGTTGACTGCATTGTCAACGAAAGTACTATTGTAAACTATTATTTATGGTGATTATCTATATGTAGAAATCATCAGATGTTGAAAACCTTTGATTTAAATATTCATTTATGGTGTGCCTTTTCTAAAGAATGCAATGTTTACAAAACGTATCATATAGAAGTCAAATACCTCGCAATGAAATCAATGAATGACGTGTTTGTCCATATGGATTTGGAGCGATCGTCACAGTTGGTATCAGAGCGTTGGTCCTAGTGAATCATGTCTTGCATTAATGTGTCTAACTGATAGATGTTAGGATGCATTCGTAAGTCTGGACTTCGACTGTGTCTGCATGTTAAAAGTTTTACTTATCACTTCTTGTCGGAAATTACCTGTTTATCATCTTAAGTCTAAACGCGTCTTATTGCATTGATTGCATAGATAGTGTATAGACAAAATTCATATCCTAGCATATCTGTTACTGTAAACTTTTCCTGACAGCTTTCGAAAGTTCCTCCGTAATTTGCGGATCCCTTGTACTATATATAAGTATTCTATATCATCTGATATCCAAAAATCATTTCATATCAAAAATCCTTTATCCAAACCGTGTAAGATGAATTCCGCATCTAGTTCGAATTCCTCAGATGCCGACAGCTATTCTGATATGGATTTTCACTCAAGCTCCGAAAGCAGCGTAACCGGAATGGATCAACCAATTAGCCATCACCTATTCTGGATGAATTGGGGATGGGTTCGTAGCCTACTTAGTCATTGGAGAGAAGAAGAAGGTGATCCTTTCCATCCACCAAATTTCCCTCTTGGCGAAGAACCTGAAGCACTTACCGGCGAACCCGTTCAAGAAATCATTTTCTCTCTCATTTCCAGAGTTTCTCGTCATGACTATATACTATCTCGAATTTCAGATCTTATTTACCCAATCATCCGAACCACCGATCACCCCGGTATAATAGAAGAAGTCAACGAGCTTCGCGCTCGGGTAGTGGCTTTGGAGAATATAGTGCGAAGGTTACAAACACCAGCAGCAGCACCAGCAGCATAACCAGTAACACCATCATCAACACCAACAGGATCATTACCACCACCAACAACCATATCCGCATCACACGCCTCAACATCACAATCTATACCTCGGATATCAACATCATACGCATCATAGATACCAAGGAATACCAACAACAACAAACGATGAAGTATTGATTCATAACTTCATCGGAGAAACATTCTACGGCAATTAAGTAATTTCTAAAGTTTAGAGATTATTTATCCCAGTTCTAACCATAAATCAGATAAATTATAAACCCTGATCAGAATAGTGTATAATTTACAAGTTAGACTTGTTATATCACAACATCAACAATAACCTTAGCCTCACCAACACAGTCAGTGCTGTCAACATTGTTAGAATCAGCAGCACCTCTAACATCACAAGATCCGCCAGTTCAAGAAAGAACCGTGGAAATCATTACGAGTCAACAACGAGTATATTGTATCAATGAGTTATGAAGTATTAACTCAATTTCTCTAAAGAATTTATATGTATATCTTATATATATAAATTTTAAAACTATCATAAATCTTTTCGTACTAAGCTATTATGGAACTTAACTACTCGGTTAATTCATATTACTAATATGCTTAATGTACATTATTCGTTAACAACTTAACCATCGTTAACTACAATCTCTGTTTCAATTCAATGAATTTCATTTCATAATAAATCAAGTGTAATATTCAAATAAATGTTTGATTTTACACTTTCATTTTCGATGTACTCGAAACTTTCCAGAAAACATCATCTGTGCCTTGTATGGTTCACAAAAACTCCACGAGCACCAACATCCTTCACCGAGGAATAAGAATAAATAATGAAATATTGATTTCATTAATACTCCGCGAAGATTATGTAATCTTTAATATTTTAGAGATTATTCATTTCTAAGTCAAGCCAAAAATCAAATGAGCTTAATATGATATTAACTCATTAAATCCGAATTACATCCGAAGAAAATATATATACAGATATTTTCATAAAGACTGTAATGAAAATTCTTTTGTACAAAATATTAATTGTGAAATCTTTAATGGGTATGTAATACTCGGAAAATATATAAGTTCACAATTAATATGTTACATTGTACATTCTTCAATTTTGATTCAAAAATTATTAACTATACTCACTATCTTCACAACGATATACAATCGTTTTCATACAAGTTCAATTACATATTCTGATATTGACGAATCAGAATCCAAGTCATAACTCTGAACCAGTAACATCATTCTTAGATCTCTACATCTTTTAAAGCTATACTTTGACTTCAAAACTGTGCAAGATCCTTTAGCATTGTTAATATCGAAAATAATCTTGCCATCCTTTTCAAAGTATCCAGTTTTATCACACTTTCAACTAGTCAACTTTGATTTTTCAGATTAGCCTTATTGTAACCTTGATATATACGTTCTTGTTACTGGGGAACCTTTCATGTTCCACCACATTAGCAGTAAATTTACCAACAATTTCATTTATCCTTGACCTTTCGAAAATTTTTTATACTCATTGAAACCCTATCATGTACTCATCCACATCTAGTAACAATAATGGTCATACGAATTATCGGGAATTAGCAATAAGTATTTTGAAATCTTGCAGCACGTCTACGCCAACAGTTATATGAGTACATATAACGTCTACCTCCTGGACTTACATACTTCGAATATGAAGTTTCTGAAAAACACCCTGAACTGCGAACTAGTTCTCGAAATGCTGATAAAGCAGCAAAAACTGTAAACGACTTTAACAGTCAAAAGTTTGATGATAAAGAATGGTATGGTGGTAAAGATGTGAAAAAGAGAAGGTTTGGAACTGGAAAACGGGTTGAGCAGACCATAAAGGAGACCAAGGACAAATACAAGAACCAAACTCTGTATTTAAAGAATCCAAATGATTCAGTGTCTGCTAAAATCCTTAGAAAATACCTTGCTCCTTACTCTAAAACCTTTACGGACAATATTCTTCATCACCATCTTATCTTAAATATTCTAAGATATCATCGTATCTCTCATTATAAATATCCTCCATATTTCTGAAGATATTTTCATAACCATTCTTATCTGAAATCATTACCTTTTCGCGCTGTCTGTGTTACATCATAAAAGAAACTATTTTAGTTTCTAAATTCTGAAACCTTCAAGTTTAAAATATGAATGTTTTGAAGTAGTGTTGGGAACTGAAGCATGAATTAGTATAATATAATGACACTTGATCAACGTGATTATATTACAGTAAGTCATGCTGAGTTTCTAATGGAACGTAATAAAGGTTCACAGATCATACCCTCATCATGAACAATGTTACATAACTCTTTCATTCTATTTAACCTCTAAACATATCAAGAAAATATTTTTCTTGAAGATTCGGTCTTTTTCGAGGTATTCTGGTAATTTGACAAGTCAGATTGTGCCATTACCGTTTCTTTCTTAGAACATTAATTATGTTCATTCCGAAATTCATACCTACGAATTCTGGACCATTATTCGCTTGACTTAAAGTCGGGAAGAGAAAACGAAAGCATGAAGCTCTGAAATATATTGGAAAATATAAACCTCGAAAACAACCCCGAAATTACAAACCGTGTATATCAATGCGTATAGCAATATAAAGACACGGGAGAATGAAAAACAATATAACCCCAAGGTAATAGTAGAAGAAAATAACTTCCTCTTGTGGTAGATGAAAAAGAAGAATGACAGATATAAAAGTTAGGAGTATATCAAGAATAAGAACTGGATGAAGCATTTCACAATCTTTTGGAAGTATGAAATGAGGAAGAAGATTATAGGAGCGGTGAAAATAAATGAAACGGAAGAGGTCAATTTATAGAAAAATATCAAACATAGCAATCGAGGCAAATTACGCATTTAATCAAAAGAAATCTTAATTTCCTTAATTCCCAAAGAATCAAATCTTATTTAGATTATGAAGACTTTCTATTCCTTAAATTCCGGAAATCAATCGTTACTACGTCAAGAGATAAGACGCATCTCTATTCTTTATTTCACTTTATTACGATAACTTCCCTCATACGCTTCAAGTAATTGGATTGTTTTATCCATATTATTCAACGGTGATAAAACTCTATTTATCGACTCATATTCGTCATAAAAACATTTTTATTGTTAGCCATGACAACCTCACTCAAATTTCGGGACGAAATTTCTTTAACGGGTAGGTACTGTGATGACCCGGAAAATTCTGACCAAATTTAAACTTAATCTTGTATGATTAACGTTTTCGACACGATAAACAAAGTCTATGAAGTTAAATCTCAAAATTTTGAACTGTTCAATTAACCTTCGATTGTTCTCAACGAAACGCGAACAATTATATATAGATACATATACTATAACTTGAAAACGTAACAAAGTGTTAAGGATATGATACTGTGCATTAAACTTATTGGTTTGATTATCTGATTGATATATTTAACTACAGAGTTAAAAGATTATGCCAAACGATTCAAGTAAAAGATATTTACTGAGTCTCTTAAGAATTATGATATTATTATGTGTCTCTGTTGAGAGGTCCACGTTGATTTGAGAAATCATTCATTCATAACGGTATTCGGAATAAATGGTGAATTATTTGTTTAAATAACGTAATTTGGACACATACAATAATAAGGAATATTAACTGTTAAGAATTAATTATATGAATAACTTGCGATACGTATTTTAAAACATGTTTATAAATATTGAGAATAGATATTAACTTGGTTATGAAACGTTTGATAAATACTATTATATTAATAAATAACGAGACAATGATTTATAGAAGTAAATGACCAAAATATTCGAAAGTTTAAGATATACTTTGGGTGGTATAATTTAGGGATAATTTAAGGCTATATTTTGACAAAGGTACGTATCCCAGAATGTAAATTACAAGTTTTCTCAGCGTACAAAAGGACACTCGAAAAACCGGAACCGGGACATAAGTCGCGTAACAATGTACGACTTATCGGAACAAAAATTACAAGTTAACTATGCATGTGAATTTAATATAATATATAATTAATTATATAAATTAAATATATTATATATATATTATTAATAATTATGTCGACAAATAAAAATACAAAAAAATGTGAGCTGGATTTTGGGGCCATGCGATCGCATGGAAAATAGGCATAAAACCCATGCGATCGCATGGGGTCAGATTTCAGGAAAAGTTTATAAATTGAATTCGTTTTGCTTCGAGACACACACACACCAATCCATCTATCTCCCTCTGTAATATATATTTATATATTATTATTATTATTATTATTATTATTATTATTATTATTATTATTATTATTATTATTATTATTATTATTATTAATATTATAATTAATTTTAATACTATTAGTAGTATTATTATTAATTAATATTATACATAAAATACTACGACGAGGTCATAAGCGTGTCACCTCAAAACAAGTTTTTCGAGCGGGATAAAGCTAAGGAAACTATGGGTTATAGCTATGGAGCTTATGGGTAATATTCGTGGGTAATATTCACAAGTCAAACCTAGTGTTTATCATCTCCGTTACGTCTACGTACTTTTCTGAAATATTGAATCACAATAATAATACGTAAGCATTTATATTTTATATTTTATAAATTAATAGTGTATACATACTAGTGCTCGAGTGTATATATTTATACATGCTTGTATGCTAAATTTCGTCATTAAATAGTTTATAATCAATCACAAATTAAATACATATATTACTGGTAAAAGGTATATGATATACATGTTTTTGGAAAGCTGGTGAAAAATCAATAACTTTTCATTTAGATATCGAATAGCTTCGATGAACGGATTAAAAGATATGGTCAACTGAATTATAATTGACGTTAATTGGAATTGCCTTTAAATCTGCAATTAATATTTAAACAACTTGTTTGTAAGATTGATAAATTGGATTTTTGAATATTACCAACCGAGTAAATGAAACCTTAAATAAGGCACGTCTCGTTTTGTTAAACTATTGTAAAATTGACTTTTGAAACGACTTTGGATAACTTTTGTATGTCGATCCCGAGCATTAGGATTATGATACACTATGACCTGACCTAGCTTGATAGACATTTATTGACCAACATATGTTCTCTAGGTTGAGATCTACGGTTATTTGGTAATCCGAGTTTCGGTCACATTTTGGTGAACGACTTTATATGCTGCTAAGGTGAGTTTCATTTGCTCCCTTTTTAATTGCTTTTGCAATATATATTTTTGGGCTGAGAATACATGCACTTTATTTTAAACGCAATGGATACAAGTACATACTAAATTCTACACTGAGTTTGAACCGAAAATCCCTTAGCTTTGGTAACTAGTAACTGCCAGTTATAAGAACTGGTGGGCACGAGTAGTAGTATATGGATCCATAGGGCTTGATATCTCCGTTCGAGCTAGAGCGCTAGCCTTTTAACGGACGTATGCTATTTGAGAAGCATACACGTTGGTTTGCGTGTATTATTAAGATGATTATACAAAGGGTATAAAATATATATACGTTAAGTTTAGTTACCAGGGTGCTCAATTTCGTAGAATATTTTGATAAACGTTTCTGGATGAAACAACTGAAAACTTTTGATTCACCTTTATATACAGATTATGCGCAACATTAAAACTATGAACTCACCAACCTTTGTGTTGACACTTTTAAGCATGTTTTTTCTCAGGTTTCTAGAAGTCTTCCGCTGTTTGATTATATGTTAGACAAGCTATGTGCATGGAGTCTTACATGGCATATTTTTCAAGGAAACGTTGCATTCACCAAATCATCACCATGTATCTTATTTTGACTGCATTGTCAATGGAAGTACTATTGTAAACTATTATTTATGGTGATTGTCTATATGTAGAAATCATCAGATGTTGAAAACCTTTGATTTAAATATTCATTTATGTTGTGCCTTTTCAAAAGAATGCAATGTTTACAAAACGTATCATATAGAGGTCAAATACCTCGCAATGAAATCGATGAATGACGTGTTCGTCCATATGAATTTGGAGCGATCGTCACATCATCAGATGTCAAAAACCTTGGAATTTGATATTCATTTATGGTGTGTCTTTTCAAAAGAATGCAATGTTTACAAAACGTATCATGTAGAGGTCAGTACCTCACTATGAAATCGATGAATGATGTATTCTTCCAAGTGGATTTGGACGGGTCATCACAGTTGGTATCAGAGCTTGAGGTCATAGGTAACCAGAATTTGCATCAGTGTGTTTAACTGGTAATTGTTAGGATGCATTAGTGAGTCTGGACTATGATCGTATTTGTTTTTACCAATTTTTGCTTATCATTTCTTGTTGGAAATTATCATCTTGAGTCTAAACGAGCCTTACTGCATTTATTGCATAGATAGTGTATAGACAAATTTCATATCTTAAGCATATCTATTATAGTAAACTCTGTCTTACACTTTCCGAAAATTCCTCCGTAACTTATGGGATTTTGGTATTATATATACATATGTAAATTATGTATCGAAGAAAACCAAACTAAATCCTATAATCTATTACATATCAAAATTCATTTCCCTGATCGTACGAGATGGATCCTTTGACTAGTTCAAGTTCATCGAATTCCGACAGCTATTCCGATATGGATATCCACATGAGCTCCGAAAGCAGTGTAACCGGAATGGATCAACCCATTAGCCATAATCTATTCTGGATGGATTGGGGATGGGTTCGTAGCTGACTCAGTCAATGGAGACAAGAAGAAGGCAATCCTTTCCACCCACCAAATTGCCCTATTGGCGAAGAACCTAAAGCACTTACCGGTGAACCAGTCCGAAACACCATTTTCTCTCTCATTTCCAGAGTATCTCACCACGATTATATATTATCTAAACTTCTAGATCTTATTCATCCGTTCGTTCCAACCGTCAATCATCCCGGTGTAATAGAAGAAGTCAACGAGCTTCGCGCTCGAGTATTGGCTTTGGAGAATATGATGCAGAACTTACAAGCATCACAAGCCCCACACCCACCAACTGCACCACCGGCATCAACACCAACAGTACCATTACCACCACCAACAACATCCGCACCGCAAGCCTCAACATCACAATCTGTCCCACGAGCATCAACGTCATACAGCCTGTAGATACCAAGGAATACCAACAACAACAAACGATGAAGTATTGATTCATAACTTCATCGGAGAAATACTCTACGGTGATTATGTAATCTCTAAAGTTTTAGAGATTATTTATTTTAATCATAACCATAAATCAAGATAAGCGGATGGGTAGAGATAATAGAAGGGAGAATAGAAACTTTGACAAGAATAGTGCGTGCAATACAAAATAGACTTGTTATATAAGCAGCACCAGCACCAGCAGTACCGACAGAATCATCAGCACCAGTAGTACCGACATCATCACCAGCACCAGTAGCATCTACAACATCACAAGTTCAGCCAGTTCCTTAATCACCAACATCATCACAAATCAACAACGCGTATATTGTATCAACGAGTTATGAAGTATTAACTCATTTCCCCTAAAGAAATTATATGAATATTTTATATAAATATGAATTTTGAAATCAAAATAAATCATTTCGTACTAAGCTATTACGTGTGAATTTTAACTACTCGGTTAGTTCATGTTATTAATATGCTATGATGTACATCCTTCGTTAATGACTTAACAATCGTTAACTATAATCTTTGCTTCGACTTAATAGATTCCATTTCATAATAAATCAAGTGTATTCTTCAAATACATGTTTGATTTTACACTTTCATTTTCGATGTACTTGAAACTTTCCAGAAAACATCATTCGTACCTTGCGAAACTCACAAGAATTCCACGAGCACCAACATCATTCACTGAGGAATATCAATAAGAATAGATAATGAAGTATTGATTACATTAGTGAAATACTCCACGAAGATTATGTAAACTCCAATGTTTTAGAGATTATTCATTTCTAATCCAGTCGAAAATCAAATGAGCTTAATATGATATTAACTCATTAAATCTGTATTACATCTGAAGAAAATATACATACATATATTTTCATAAATACTGTAATAAAATTCTCTGGTACAAAATATTACTTGTGAAACTTTTAACGGGTAGGTAATACCCGAGAGATATATAAATTCACAATTAATATGTTACGTTCTTCAATTCTGATTCAGCAAATCATCAACTATACTCACTACTTTCACAACGATATACATTCTTTCATAGAAATCAAAACAACCATTCGCATCCAAATTTGATTACATATTCTGATTTTGAAAAATCAGAATCCAAGCCAAGATTTAACAAAAAAAAAAAAAAACATCACTCTTAAATTCTTACATCTTTCAAATGACATACTTTGAATTCAAAACTGTACTAGAACATCATATGTATAAATATAACATTCATCTCTTAGAATTATGAGCTTTCATTCTGAAATTCTGAAAAGCAACTAGTCTACGAATCAATACTCTGAATGTTGAAAAAGCTGATGAAGCAGCAAAAACTGTAAACGACCTTAATAGTCAAAAGTTTGATGATAAAGAATAATGTGTTGGAAAAGCTCAGAAAAAGAGAAGGTTTAGAACAGAAAAATGGGTTGAGCAAACTATAAGGAAGGCTGTAGACAAATCACAAAGACTAAACCTACCTTCAAATAATCTAGATGATTCAGTATCTGCTGAAGTCATTAACGAATACCTTACTTCTGACTCTAAACCTTTACGGACAAATCTTCTTTATCATCTTTCGATATTAGAAATTCTAAGATATCATCGTATCTTTCATTATAAATATCCTCGATATTTCTGAAGATATTTTCATAACTATTCTTATCTGAAATCATTTATCTCTTCGCGATATCAGTGTTACATCAGAAAGGAAACTGTTTTAGTTTCTAAATTCTGAAAAGTTTGAACTTAAATTATGAATGTTATTGAAGTAGTGTTGGGAACTGAAACATGAGTAAGTATAATATAATGACACTTGATCAACGTGATTATATTACAGTAAGTCATGCTGAGTTTCTAATGGAACGTGATCATTCACAGATCATAACGTCATCATGTGTCATGTTACACGACTCTTACACTCTATCAAGTATATAAACATATCAAGAACATAATTTCTTGATAGTTCTATTTTTTCTCTTGAATTCTGGTAATTTAACCAATCAAGATCGTGCTATTACAATTTCTCTCTTAAAACATTAGCCATGTTCATTCGAAACTCCATACCTACGAATTCTGGACCATTACTTGCGAATAGAAAACAAAAGCATGAAGCTCCGAAATTGAAATGGGAGTATAAATCGCAGCAAATAGAAGAGAGCATTAACTGTGGATGTCAATGATTATAGAAAGACAGAAGTAGATATATCGAAATATAAGGGAAGATATAAAGCTCAACAACAACTCAGAAATTACAAACCGTGTATATCGATGCATATAGCAATATAAAGACACGGGAGAACTAAAAACACTATAAAACCAAGAGTATAGTAGAAGTAAATAGATTCTTCCGGTGGCAGATGAAAAAGAAGAATGACAGATATGAAAGTTAGGAGCATATCAAGAATCAGAACCGGATGAAGCATATTAACGAATACTTTAAATTGAGGGAGAAAGAATAGAAGATGTAAGCTGTGAAAATAAGGAAACGAAGGGAGTGAATTTATAGTAAAATATCCGACAGAGCAATTGAAATAGATCATTGCATTTAATCAAAGAAGATCCTAATTTTCTTAATTACCGGAGAATCAAATCTATCATAGATTTCAAGGATTATCTTTAAATTTCTTGAAATCTGAAAATCCACTGTGACTACGTCAAAAGTTAATCTCTATCTCAACCTTTTGTGACAGCTTCACTCGTACGCTTCACATAATCGAATCGTTTTATCTATATTAGTCAATAATGTTAAAACTCTACTTTTCAACTCATATGAGCCATGAAAACATTTTTATTGCTAGCCATGACAATCTCTATCAAATTTCGGGATGAAATTTCTTTAACGGGTAGGTACTGTGACGACCCGAAAATTTCCAACCAAAATTAAAACTTAATCTTTATATGATTTCGACAAGATAAGCAAAGTCTGTAATATTGATTCTCAAAATTTTTGAACTAATGTTATATATTCAGTTAACCTTTGACTATTGACCGACGATTCACGAACATCTATTTGTAAATAGATATATATATATATATATATATATATATATATATATATATATATATATATATATATATATATATATATATATATATATATATATATATATACAATAAGTTGGAATATTAAAATTAATTATAAATAACTTACAATGTGTATTTAAAAACTGATTTATATATATTAAATAAAGATATATACATATATATATATAATTTTAAGTTATTTAGTAAACGATAGTAACATTCGATTATTGATTCGATTGATATTTAGATAAGTTAACTAAAACGTTTAAGATGAGCAATTAAAACACTAATTTGCTACAGTATTTTCGACTTGCTACAGTACCCGAAAAGCTACAGTGTTTTCAAAAACCACTATTTGCTACAGTAAAAATAATTTTGCTACAGTAAAATACTATTTCAAAATGAAAATGTATGTATATTTTACAAATGTTATAAAATATAATATTAACTTAGTCATAAAATGTTTTGATAATATTGAATATACTTTGATATATAACGAGACATTGATTTAAAGAAGCAAATGACCAAAACCCTCAAATGTATAAAGTATATTTCGTGTAATATAATTTATTAGCGAATAAGTCTAATTATTGATAAAGGTACATGTCGCGTAACGTAAAGTACAAGATTTTATAGCGTACGAACAACGTTCGGAAAACCGGAACCAGGACATTAGTCGAACCACAACGTACAAGTCATTGGAACCAAAATTACAAGTTAATTATACACGTAAATATAATATATTATATAATTAATTATATAGATTAAATATATATTTATATAATATTAATTAATAAATATGTCGATAAGAAAAAAACAAAATCGTCGGCAGGTTAAAACAAACGATGTTGGGCTATAAAGTATCCCCATGCGATCGCATGGGAATTATACTACAGAGCCATGCGATCGCATGGCAGTGGGGGACAGGCAAGGTGTATAAGCTCGATCAAATTCTTATTCAGTTTCACTCATTCTATCTCTCGAGCTCAATCTCTCTTCTCTAAATATATATATTATTATTATTATTATTATTATTATTATTATTATTATTATTATTATTATTATTATTATTATTATTATTATTATTATTATTATTATTATTATTATTATTATTATTATTATTATTATTATTATTATTATAATTATTATTATTAAGATTAATATTATTATTATTAATCACAATCATATTATCATTATTAGTAGTATTATTATAGTATTATACATAAAATACTACGACGAGGTCATGAGCGAGCTTTTTCAAAACAGGTTCTACGAGCGGGATAGAGCTAAGAAAATTATGGGTTATAGCTATGCAGGTTATGGGTATTGTTCGGGGGTATTGCTCGTGAGTTAAACTAGTGTTTATCACCTCTGTTGCGTCTACGTACTTTCCTGCAATATTGAATCACAATATTGATACGTGAGCATTCATATCTTATCTTTTATATATTAATAGTGTATCCATGTCTAGTGCTCGAGTATATATGTTTATGCATGCTTGTATGCTTTAATGTTGTCGTTAGATAGTTTATGATGAATCACGAATTTAATACATATGTTACTGATATAAAGTATATGATATGCATGTCGTTGGAAAACTATCGAAAAATTAATAACTTTTCATTTAGAAATCGCGCGATTTCGATGAACGGATTAAAAGATATGGTCAACTGAATTATGGTTAACGTTAATTGAAATTGTGTTTGAAACTGTAAATTAATATTTAAACAACTTGTATATGAGATTGATAAATTGGATTTTTAGATATTGCTAATCGAGTAAATGAATTTCTATATAAGGCACGTTTTGTCTTGTTGAACAATTGTCAAAGTTAACTGTCTTATCATGTTTTAAAGCTTTATAAACACTGTAATATGATTTTATAAGTATTGAAAAACTATGTGAAATAATAAAATATTTTCGATTGCCATGATAATTCAAATATAATATTGCTCCTGAAATAAATAATATTTTGAGTTTGATAAACTATAAATTCGTTCAATTATCAAGACTTATACTATGTTAATAAACATGTATAGTTTTAAAGATCATATTGGGTCAGGTTGACTTTTGAGATGACTTTTGTTAACTTTTGCATGTCGGTCTCGAGCATTAGGATTGTGATACACTATGACCCGACCTAGCTTGTTAGACATTTATTGACCAACATATTTTCTCTAGGTTGAGATCTATGGTTACTTTGCATTCCGAGTTTCGGTCACATTTCGGTGAATGAATTTATGTGCTGCTAAGGTGAGTTTCATTTGCTCCCTTTTTAATTGCTTTTGCAATCTATATTTTTGGGCTGAGAATACATGCACTTTATTTTAAACGCAATGGATACAAGTACATACTAATTTCTACACCGAGTTTAAACCGAAAATCCCTTAGCTTTGGTAACTAGTAACTGCCGGTTATAAGAACTGGTGGGCGCGAATAGTTGTATATGAATCCATAGGGCTTGACATCCCCGTCTGTTCCAGGTATAGAAACCCTAGCCTGAACTATAAAACAGATGTATAATATTTGAGTTTAGTACACGTTGGATTGCGTGTATTGTACATATTGGTTGCATGTATGTTAAAATAGGGGTACTTATTATAACGTTAAAGTTTAGTTACCAGGGTGCTCAATTTCGTAAAACATTTTGATAAACGTTTCTGGATGAACCAACTGAAATCTTGTGATCCACCTTTATATACAGATTATGCACAACATTAAAACTATGAACTCACCAACCTTTGTGTTGACACTTTTAAGCATGTTTATTCTCAGGTTCCTAGAAGTCTTCCGCTGTTTGCTTATACGTTATACAAGCTATGTGCATGGAGTCATACATGCTTTATTCGAGAAAACTTTGCATTCACAAAATCATCACCATGTATATGTGATGACCCGGATATTTCTGACCAAATTTAAATTTAATCTTTAACGTTTCCGACACGATAATCAAAGTCTGTAAAGTTGAATCTCAAAATTTTTGAACTATTCAATTACCTTTCGATTGTTCTCAACGATTCGCGAACAATTTTATGTAAATAGATACATATATATACCATAACTTGAAAACGTAATAAAGTGTTGAGTATATGATACTGTGCATTAAACTTATTGGTTTGATTATCTGATTGATATATTTAGATACAGAGTTAAAAGATTATGCCAAACGATTGAATTAAAAGATAATTATTGAGTCCCTTAAGGATTATGATATTATTACGGGTCTCTGTTGTAAGGTCCACGTTGATTTGGAAAATCATTCATTATTAACGGTATTTGGAATAAATGATAAAGTGCTTGTTTAAATAACGTAATTTGGACACATACAATAATAAGGAATATCAACTGTTGGAATTAGATATATGAATAACTTGCGATATGTACTTTAAAACGTGTTTATTAATATTGAAAATATATATTTAACAATATGATAAAATATAATATTAACTTGGTCATAAAAACGAATTGTTATTATATATATACTAACAAATAGTGAGACGATGATTTATAGAAGTAAATGATCAAAATACTCGAAAGTTTAAGATATACTTTGAGTGGTATAGTTTAGTGATAATTTAAGGCTATATTTTGACAAAGGTACGTGACACGAAATGTAAAATACAAGTTTTCTCAGCGTACGAAAGGACATTGGAAAAACCGGAACCGGGACATAAGTCGAGTGATGACGTACGACTTATCGGAACAAAAATTACAAGTCAACTATGCATGTGAATTTAATATAATATATAATTAATTATATAAATTAAATATATTATATATATTATATAAAATTATGTCGACAAACAAAAAGTTAAAAGTTTGTGAGCTGGATCAGAGGGCCATGCGATCGCATGGCCTTGAAGCACAAATCCCATGCGATCGCATGGGGTACTTTTTCAGAAAAGGTTCTATAAATTGCACGATTTCAGTTCTGTTTTCTCACACTATTAATATTACTCCGTAAGTATTTATTATTATTATTATTATTATTATTATTATTATTATTATTATTATTATTATTATTATTATTAAGATTAATATTATTATTAATCTTATTATTATTAATATTATTAATTAGTATTATACATAAAATACTACGACGAGGTCTTGAGCGTGTCACTTTCAAAATGGTTTTCAAGCGGGATAGAGCTAAGAAAATTATGGGTAATGTTCGGGGGTATATTTATGAATCAAACCTAATGTTTATCATCTCCGTTACGTCTGCGTACTTTCCTACAATATTGAATCTCAATATTGATACGTAAGCACTCATATTTTATCTTTTATATATTAATTGCGTATCCATGTCTAGTGCTCGAGTATATATATTTATACATACGTGTATGCTAAATTTCGTCGTTAAAAAGTTTATAATGAATCACGAATTAATTACATATATTACTGGTAAAAGGTATATGATATACATGTTTTTGGAAAGCTGGCGAAAAATCAATAACTTTTCATTTAGATATCGAATAATTTCGATGAACGGATTAAAAGATATGATCAACTGAATTATGATTAACGTTAATTGAAATTGCTTTTGAATTTACAATTAAGATTTAAACAACTTGTTAACGAGATTGATAAATTGGATTTTTGAATATTACCAACCGAGTAAATGAATCCTTATATAAGGTACGTCTCGTTTTGTTAAACAACTGTCAAAATTGACTTTTTGAAACGACTTTGGATAACTTTTGTATGTCGATCTCGAGCATTAGGATTGTGATACACTATGACCTGACCTAGCTTGATAGACATTTATTGACCAACATATGTTCTCTAGGTTGAGATCTACGGTTATTTGGTAATCCGAGTTTCGATCACATTTTGTGAACGACTTTATATGCTGCTGAGGTGAGTTTCATATGATCCCTTTTTAATTGCTTTTGCAATATATATTTTTAGGCTGAGAATACATGCACTTATTTTAAACGCAATGGATACAAGTACAAACTAAATTCTACGCTGAGTTTAAACCGAAAATCCCTTAGCTTTGGTAACTAGTAGCTGCCAGTACATAGGATATGGACTGGTGGGCGCGAATAACAGTATATGGATCCATAGGGCTTGACATCCCCGTCCGAGCTAGAGCACTAGCCTTTTAACGGACGTGTGTTATTTGAGTTTAGAACAATTTGGTTTGCGTGTATTAAAACGAATGGGGTATTTATCATTATAACGTTAAAGCTTAGTTACCAGGGTGCTCTGTTATGTAGAATCTATTGATAAACATTTCTGAATGAAACAACTGAAATCTTGTGATCCACTTTTATATACAGATTATGCGCAACATTAAAAGTATGAACTCACCAACCTTTGTGTTGACACTTGTTAGCATGTTTATTCTCAGGTTCCCTAGAAGTCTTCCGCTGTTTGTTTATATGTTAGACAAGCTATGTGCATGGAGTCATACATGGCATATTTTTCAAGGAAACGTTGCATTCACCAAATCATCACCATGTATCTTATTTTGACTGCATTGTCAACGGAAGTATTATTGTAAATTATTATATTACGATGATTGTCTATATGTAGAAATCATCAGATGTCGAAAACCTTTGATTTAAATATTCATTTATGGTGTGCCTTTTCAAAAGAATGCAATGTTTACAAAACGTATCATATAGAGGTCAAATACCTTGCAATGAAATCGATGAATGACGTGTTCGTCCAAGTGGATTTAGAGCGATCGTCACAGTTGGTATCAGAGCGTTGGTCCTAGTGAACCAGGTCTTGCATGAGTGTGTCTAACTGATAGTTGATAGTATGCATTAGTAAGTCTGGACTTTGACCGTGTCTGCATGTTAAAAGTTTTGCTTATCATTTCTTGTCAAAAATTACCTGCTTATCATTTCTAGTCTAGACACATTTTACTGCATTGATTGCATGAATAGTGTATAGACAAAATTCATATCTTAGCATATCTGTTACTGTAAACTTTTCCTGACATCTTCCGAAAATTTCTCCGTAATTTATGGAATTTGGTATTATATATACATATGTAAATTATGTATTGAAGAATACCAAACTAAATTCTATAATCTAATTCATATCAAAAATCATCTCCCTAATTATACAAGATGGATCCCGTATCTAGTTCAAATTCCTTAAACTCTGACAGATATTCCGATATGGATATTCACCTGAATTTCGAAGACAGTGTAACTGGAATGGATCAACCAATTAGCCATCATCTATTCTGGATGAATTGGGGATGGGTTCGTAGCTTACTTAATTATTGGAGACAAGAAGAAGGCGATCCCTTCCATCCACCACATTGCCCTCTTGGCGAAGAACCTGAAGCACTTACCGGCGAACCTGTTCGAGACACCATTTTCTCTCTCATTTCCAGAGTATCTCATCACGATAATATACTATCTCAAATTCTGGATCTTATTCATCCGTTCATCCGAACCGCCAATCATCCCGGTGTAGTAGAAGAAGTCAACGAGCTTCGCGCTTGGGTAGTGGCTTTGGAGAATATGGTGCAAAGGTTACAAGCACCAGCAGCATCACCGGCATCAACAGTACCACCGACAACAACACCAACAGTACCATTACCACCACCAACAACATCCGCATCGCAAACCTCAACTTCACAATCTGTTCCACGAGCATCAACGTCATACGCACCATAGTTACCAAGAAATACCAGCAACAATAACCGATGAAGTATTAACTCATTTTTTTCCCTGAAGAAATTTTATGTATATTTAATATATATGAATTTTGAAATCAAAATAAATCTTTTCGTACTAAGCTATTGCGTGTGAATCTTAACTGGTAGGTACTACTCGGTTAGTTCATATTACTAATATGCAATGATGTACATCCTTCCTTAACAACTTAACCATTGTTAATTACAATCTCTGTTTCAACCCAATGAATTCCATTTCATAATAAACCAAGTGTATTATTCAATTACATAATTGATTTTACATTTTCATTTTCGATGTACTCGAAACTTTCCAGAAAACATCATCTGTGCCTTGTAAGGTTCACAAAGATTCCACAAGCATCAACATCCTTCACCAAGGAATAAGAATAAATAATGAAGTATCGATTACATTAGCGAAATACTCAGCAAAGATTATGTAATCTTTAATGTTTTAGAGATTAATCATTTCTAAGTCAAGCCGAAAATTTAATGAGCTTAATATGATATTAACTCATTAAATATGTGTTACATCTGAAGAAAATATACATACATATATTTTCATAAAGACGGTAATAGAAATTCTTTTGTACAAAGTATTAATTGTGAAATCTTTAACGGGTAGGTAATACCCGGGAAATATATAAGTTCGCAATTAATATGTTACACTATACATTCTTCAACTTTGATTCAAAAATTATTAACAATGCTCACAACAATATACAATCGTTTTCATACAAATTCAATTACATATTCTGATATTGACGGATCAGAATCCAAGTCATAACTCTGAACCGGTGACATCATTCTTAGATCTCTACATCTTTCAAAGCTATACTTTGACTTTAAATCTGTGCAAGATCCATTAGCATTGTTTTTATCGAAAATAACCTTGCAATTCCTTTTCAAAAGTATCCAGTATTATCAACCGTTCAACCAGTCAACGACGACCTTTCAGACTTGTAACCCTGGCATATACGTTTTTGTTACTGGGGAACCTTTCATGTTCCACCATATTAACAGTAAATGTACCAGTAAATTCATTAATCTGTGACTTAAAGTCTTTCCGAAAAACCATTATAATTGTTCATTGAAACCCTATCATGTACTCATCCACATATTGTAACGGTAATTGCCATACCAACTACCGGGAATTAGCAATCACTATTTCGAATTTCGCAGCAATTCTACGCCAACAGTTATATATATACATATAATGTCTATCTCCTAGACTTATTTACTTCGAAGGTGAAGTTTCTGAAAAACACCCCAAACTGCGAAACTAGTTCTCTGAATTTTGGAAAAATGCTGATGAAGCAGCAAAAACTGTAAACGACTTTATCAGCCAAAAGTTTGATAATAAAGAATAGTGTGTTGGCAAAGCTCAGAAAAAGAGAAGGTTTGAAACTGGAAAACGGATTGAGCAAACCATGAAGGAGGCTGTGGACAAATCACAAAGACTAAACCTGCCTTCAAAGAACACAAATGATTCAGTATTTGCTGAAGTCATTAACGAATACCTTGCTCCTGACTCAAAACCGTTACGAACAAATCTTCTTCATCATCCTTCGATATTAGAAATTCTAAGATATCATTATATCTTTCATTATAAATATCTTCGATATTTCTGAAGATATCTTCATAACTATTATTATCCAAAATTATTTATCTCTTCGCGCTATCTGTGTTACATCATAAAAGAAACTATTTTAGTTTCTAAATTATGAAAATCTTGAAAAATGGATGTTTTTGAAGTAGTGTTGGGAACTGAAGCATGAGTTAGTATAATATAATGACACTTGATCAACGTGATTATATTAAAGTAAGTCATGCTGAGTTTCTAATGGAACGTGATAAAGGTTCACAGATCATACCCTCATCATGAACCATGTTACATAACTCTTTCATTCTATTTAACCTCTAAACATATCAAGAAAATATTTTTCTTGATGATTCGGTCTTTTTCGAGGTATTCTGGTAATTTGACAAGTCAGATTGTGCCATTACCGTTTCTTTCTTAGAACATTAATTATGTTCATTTCAAAATCCATACCTACGAATTTTGAACCATTATTCGCTTGACTTAAAGTCGGGAAGAGAAAACGAAAGCATGAAGCTCCGAAATATAATAGAAAATATGAAGCCCGAAAACAACCCCGAAATTACAAACCGTGTATATCAATGCGTATAGCAATATAAAGACACGGGAGAATGAAAAAAAATATAACCCCAAGGTAATAGTAGAAGAAAATAACCTCCTCTGGTGGCAGATGAAAAAGAGAATGAATGATATGATAACCAAGAAAATATCAAGAATCAGAACTGGATGAAGCATTTTCACAAATCTTTTTTAAGTATGAAATAAGAAAGAAGATTATAGGAGTGGTAAAAATAAATGAAACGGAAGAGGTTAATTTATAACAAAATATCAGACATAGCAATCGAGGCAGATTACGCATTTAATTAAAGGAAATCCTAATTTCCTTAAATTCTGAAGAATCAAATCTTATTTAAATTATGAAGATTTTCTATTCCTTAAATTCCGGAAATCAATCGTTACTACATCAAGAGATAAGACGAATCTCTATTCTCCATTTCATACTATTTCGATAACTTCTCTCATACGCTTCGAGTAATCGGATTGTTTTATCCGTATTATTCAATGGTGATAAAATTCTATTTACCAACTCATATTCGTCATGAAAACATTTTTATTGTCAGCCATGACGACCTCACTCAAATTTCGGGACGAAATTTCTTTAACGGGTAGGTACTGTGATGACCCGGAAATTTCTGACCAAATTTAAATTTAATCTTTAACGTTTCCGACACGATAAGCAAAGTCTGTAAAGTTGAATCTCAAAATTTTTGAACTATTCAATTACCTTTCGATTGTTCTCAATGATTCACGAACAATTTTATGTAAATAGATACATATATATACCATAACTTGAAAACGTAACAAAGTGTTGAGTATATGATACTGTGCATTAAACTAATTGGTTTGATTATCTGATTGATATATTTAGATACAGAGTTAAAAGATTATGCCAAACGATTGAATTAAAAGATAATTATTGAGTCCCTTAAGGATTATGATATTATTACGGGTCTCTGTTGTAAGGTCCACGTTGATTTGGAAAATCATTCATTATTAACGGTATTCGGAATGATAAAGTGCTTGTTTAAATAACGTAATTTGGACACATACAATAATAAGGAATATCAACTGTTGGAATTAGATATATGAATAACTTGCGATATGTATTTTAAAACGTGTTTATTAATATTGAAAATATATATTTAACAATACGATAAAATATAATATTAACTTGGTCATAAAAACGAATTGTTATTATATATATACTAACAAATAGCGAGACGATGATTTATAGAAGTAAATGATCAAAATACTCGAAAGTTTAAGATATACTTTGAGTGGTATAGTTTAGTGATAATTTAAGGCTATATTTTGACAAAGGTACGTGACACGAAATGTAAAATACAAGTTTTCTCAGCGTACGAAAGGACATTTGAAAAACCGGAACCGGGACATAAGTCGAGTGATGTCGTACGACTTATCGGAACAAAAATTACAAGTCAACTATGCATATGAATTTAATATAATATATAATTAATTATATAAATTAAATATATTATATAAAATTATGTCGACAAACAAAAAGTTAAAAGTTTGTGAGCTGGATCAGAGGGCCATGCGATCGCATGGCCTTGAAGCACAAATCCCATGCGATCGCATGTGGTACTTTTTCAGAAAAGGTTCTATAAATTGCACGATTTCAGTTCTGTTTTCTCACACTATTAATATTACTCCGTAAGTATTTATTATTATTATTATTATTAGTATTATTATTATTATTATTATTATTATTATTATTATTATTATTAAGATTAATATTATTATTAATCTTATTATTATTAATATTACTAATTAGTATTATACATAAAATACTACGACGAGGTCTTGAGCGTGTCACTTTCAAAATGGTTTTCAAGCGGGATAGAGCTAAGAAAATTATGGGTAATGTTCGGGGGTATATTTATGAATCAAACCTAGTGTTTATCTTCTCCGTTACGTCTACGTACTTTCCTACAATATTGAATCTCAATATTGATACGTAAGCACTCATATTTTATCTTTTATATATTAATTGCGTATACATGTCTAGTGCTCGAGTATATATATTTATACATACGTGTATGCTAAATTTCGTCGTTAAATAGTTAATAATGAATCACGAATTAATTACATATATTACTGGTAAAAGGTATATGATATACATGTTTTTGGAAAGCTGGCGAAAAATCAATAACTTTTCATTTAGATATCAAATAATTTCGATGAACGGATTAAAAGATATGATCAACTGAATTATGATTAACGTTAATTGAAATTGCTTTTGAATTTACAATTAAGATTTAAACAACTTGTTTACGAGATTGATAAATTGGATTTTTGAATATTACCAACCGAGTAAATGAATCCTTATATAAGGTACGTCTCGTTTTGTTAAACAACTGTCAAAATTGACTTTTTGAAACGACTTTGGATAACTTTTGTATGTCGATCTCGAGCATTAGGATTGTGATACACTATGACCTGACCTAGCTTGATAGACATTTATTGACCAACATATGTTCTCTAGGTTGAGATCTACTATTATTTGGTAATCCGAGTTTCGATCACATTTTGGTGAACGACTTTATATGCTGCTGAGGTGAGTTTCATATGATCCCTTTTTAATTGCTTTTGCAATATATATTTTTGGGCTGAGAATACATGCACTTATTTTAAACGCAATGGATACAAGTACAAACTAAATTCTACGCTGAGTTTAAACCGAAAATCCCTTAGCTTTGGTAACTAGTTGTAACGACCCGGAATTTTCCGATCGTTCTATACTTATGAGATTAATATTTACATAAATTAAACTTTACCAACATGATAAGCAATCCAAACTGTTGAGACTTATATTTTTGAAAAGAGTTTTACATAACGTTTGACCGTCCAATTTGACCGATGATATCACGAACTATATAACACACGATAATTATACGATTATGTATATGTACATATCTATACATATTTAACATGATTTAAGGATGGTTTAACATTTCATTGTGAACTAACAACAATGAGTTATAAGTATACTTTGAGACCACTAACTTAAGTTTTCAAAACGATAACTATATGTAACGTTCTTTGACATATATACTTACAATCTATAATGTGTTGTGATTTATGTCACCAATATGATTTAAGTGTAATGGGATTAATTTGTAACCAAAATAATCTTGATAAATATCGAACAAGTTTGGGGAAGTGTGGAGTGCACATTTGTTTGAACTTATCTTGATTATGACGGGGGTTCGGGGGCAGCGCCCCCGATAAGCGGGGTCCAAGGGGTGGCAACCCCTAGCGGGGTCCAAGGGGCAGAGCCCCTGGCTGGGGTCGAGCTGCCAGGTCAGCTTGGAAATTTTTTTTGGGCTAACATTGCTTTATTAAAAATGTCTTAAAATTTTATTTTTGGCCCGGTTGGACCCAAAATAAAAGCCCGATTTTGAGCTTCTTTTACCGTATCATACCCATCATCCATACGTATTTACTATTGGTAAATACACATCAAATCAATATCCTTATCAGCTTTAGATCTGCCCTAGATAAGAGGGAATCTTATTTGTAAGCTAGCATACATTATTACTCAAAAATTCAACACAATAATTTGTCCTTGTTCCCTCAACAACCAGACTGTCCTATAAGTATCACCATCACCTTGGTTTTTCATTTCATTCTTACAACCATCTTTCTCTAACAAAAAAAAACACACTCTTAGGAACTCTAAGTGTTCTTCACAATCTCAGCAAATACTCATGAAGAACTAGCTTCATGAACAACCTATAATCATCATAAGAAAGTTTGATCAAGATTATTTTCTATCTTTTCCAGTAGCTTTATCCAAGTAACTTGAGGTAGTAACCTTATTCATAATCTTATTCGATTCATATTTATATAGCTATCTTATTTTGTGTTATAAAATTTTTAACAACAAGAACATAGTTTGAATGATTTCAAACCTGTTCGCAAACTAAATAGATCCTTCTAATTTGATTTTTAAAACACTTCAAAACCTGTAATATATCATATTATGACAAAATTGGATTAATCATATCTTGGCTAATTAACATAATATTTAATATATATTTACTTATGATTTGATTTTATATATTCCAGGACCACCCGTAAACAACACGAGAAGATTAATCATAAGACCTCATGATTGTACGCAACACGTCATCTGACAACACGGTACTTTATGTACGCAACACGTCATTTGACAACATGGTACCATGGGTCGAGATTAATTCTGATCAATACGAATACGATGGGGTCTTTATTTATTTTATTGAGCAACTAATTATGGACCATTAACAACAGACTGCTAACTACGGACTAAGAAAATATTAAAAGTATTATAAGTATATATATATATGTAACGATTACTTGAAAAGAAAATATGTTGATATATTATATATATGGTTAGGTTTGTGATATCTATCGGAGACCAAGTCGAGTTAAATACCTTCAAGGAAAAGGTGAATATATAGTCCCACTTTTAAACTCTAAATATTTCGGGATGAGAATACATGCATTTTATGATTTACGTTATGGACACAAGTGATTAAAAATATATATTCTACGTTGAGTTGTACCACTGGCATACTTCCCTGTAACTTGGTAACTATTATTTACATGAGGTATTGTAAACGCGAATCCTGTTGATAGATCTATCGGGCCTGACAACCCCAACCGGACTGGACGACCAGTATTCAACGGTTGCACAGTACTTCGTTTCGGTAACTATACTTGGTACGGTGTAGTAAGATTTCATAATAAAGGGAATATGCGACGTTGATTAAATGTTAAGTATGGTTATCAAGTGCTCAACAACTTAGAATATTTTTATTAAAACGTTTATATATGAAATCTTGTGGTCTATATTTATAACGCTGTCGGCATTAAACCTATATCTCACCAACTTTATGTTGACGTTTTAAGCATATTTATTCTCAGGTGATAACTAAAAGCTTCCGCTGCAACATGTTGAATTTAAGCAAGATCTTGAGTATGCATATTTGTGTCAAAAATAAAACTGCATATCGGAGGATTTGTAATGTAAAATATGTTGGAGGTCGTATTGTTATTATCACATGTAAAGTTTGTAAGTCTAAAATTATCGCTAAACGATAATCATTATTAAGTTGTTTAAACCTTGTATTTGTAATAAAATCTATGGTTTGTATTGTAAAAACGAATGCAGTTTTTGAAAAATGTCGCATATAGAGGTCAATACCTCGCGATGAAATCATATGTTATTGTATTCGTCCTTATGGTTAAGGTCGGGTTATGACACTAGTAGCTGCCAGTACATAGGATATGGACTGGTGGGCGCGAATAACAGTATATGGATCCATAGGGCTTGACATCCCCGTCCGAGCTAGAGCACTAGCCTTTTAACGGACGTGTGTTATTTGAGTTTAGAACACGTTGGTTTGCGTGTATTAAAACGAATGGGGTATTTATCATTATAACGTTAAAGCTTAGTTACCACGGTGCTCTGTTATGTAGAATCTATTGATAAACATTTCTGAATGAAACAACTAAAATCTTGTGATCCACTTTTATATACAGATTATGCGCAACATTAAAAGTATGAACTCACCAACCTTTGTGTTGACACTTGTTAGCATGTTTATTCTCAGGTTCCCTAGAAGTCTTCCGCTGTTTGCTTATATGTTAGACAAGCTGTGTGCATGGAGTCATACATGGCATATTTTTCAAGGAAACGTTGCATTCACCAAATCATCACCATGTATCTTATTTTGACTGCATTGTCAACGGAAGTATTATTGTAAATTATTATATTACGATGATTGTCTATATGTAGAAATCATCAGATGTCGAAAACCTTTGATTTAAATATTCATTTATGGTGTGCCTTTTCAAAAGAATGCAATGTTTACAAAACGTATCATATAGAGGTCAAATACCTTGCAATAAAATCGATGAATGACGTGTTCGTCCAAGTGGATTTAGAGCGATCGTCATAGTATCTTATTTTGACTGCATTGTTAACGGATGTATTATGGTAAACTATTATTTACGGTGATTGTCTATATGTAGAAATCATCAGATGTCAAAAACCTTGAAATTTGATATTCATTTATGGTGTGTCTTTTTAAAAGAATGCAATGTTTACAAAACGTATCATGTAGAGGTCAGTACCTCACTATGAAATCGATGAATGATGTATTCGTCCAAGTGGATTTGGACGGGTCATCACAGAAACTAACCGAAAGCTTTCGTTGGAAACTCGCGAACTGCCTTTAAAAGTGTTAGAACTCCAGTGAAGACAAATAAAACCAGTCATACTCCATTCAAACCCTTGTTACACATAGAATACACTGAACATTCCAATGTATTCGTCGTCTAAATCCAACTGGGTGCCTGAAAACACAGAACCGAAGGACATAAGCTTAGACCCGGAGGAAGAAAGAAGAAGGGGCATAAAGAAAGGTGACAAAAAGTGAAGGAATGAAGGGTAAATCTGACCATCAGCGTCGGGCCGGAGGCTGGGAAAGTAAGAAAGGATAGGTGGGTGTTTTTGAGTTTCAAAATAGAAGGAGCATATATTATTGATGAGAGATATAAAGTTGTGTGATTGCTCGTTTGTGCAATGTGTTAAACCGTTTAAATGATCTATTGTTAACTTTTTAAATTGTGCATTATTTTTGATTGATTTGATATTAATTGGGGGTGATTAAGGATTTAGACTAGACTTTTTAACGGTTTATTGATGAAATCAAATAATCGTAAGTATGTTTCTTGCTCGTGAAAACGTAGATAGTTTTGATGAAGATTTAATGGTTGTATTATATAGAAACCCTAATTTTGTAGTTGCATCAACTTTCATAATTGATGTGTTTGATCTTTGCCGCAGGAATTACAGGCAGTAATGATCTGACCAATTAGTTTTAGAGATGGATTAAGAAACTATACGATATTAAAGAATATGAATTCACACAGATTGGGTTCAAGTAAATGTACGTATTACCAAAGGGCCTTTGGCCTAGCGGTATCGTGGTGACCCTCCAACCAAGAGGTTGAGGATTCAAGTTTCACTCGGGACATATTCGTGGTTGTAAATATTTGTGTTAATGAGTGTGTGAATTTGCATTTCAAAAAAAAAAGTAAATGTACCGTGTACGTATTATTATAACTACTTATTGTACACTACTACTATACATTTATACGGAAATGATTATAATTTGGTTTCCGACGACATGATCACGATTGATGGGAGTAACGTTTTATGTGGACCAACACAAACGTGATGAAACTTTGTTAGGAATTAGGTTTGTCGCTCTTTTTATCTTTACACAACATGCACTTGGCGTGTTACTTGGTTTAGAAACTCATTATTCATATTCATCGTTTAATTACTACGGAGTATATTACGGAGTATTTTTCAGATTTATTTTTAGTATTAACAAACAACATAGTATTACTCTTTTGGCTCCAAAACATCCCCACATTAATATTAATATTTATATTTATATTTATATCTATATATCTATATCTACTCTAAATTAATTATTTCTTATTATCTAAAATAATATAATATAAAAAAGTCATTATGACTTCAATATTTGCATTTTTGTAAATGAAAAGACAACACTTAAATAACAATAAATTGATTTTAAAAATGAAAACGATTACATTACATTACATAATTTATTATAGTACTACTTTTATAAGCTCGCTCGTTGGACGACTCGTTAGACGAAAGTTGTAAATATATTTCGCAAGTTAAATATAAAACAAAACATAAGTACATATTATGGTGAAATTCATCGCAGATAAATACAATAGTTTAATGTTATGAGCTCATTTATTTCCGGTTATTTTGTTTTGTTTGACTGATAGAAAAAAAAACAAATCAAACTGTTGAACGGGTAAATGTCATAAAATACTCAAAAGGTTAGACAAGCAAACTTATAACGTATTACAATAATACAATTTTGTTATTAAATGTTACCATGGAGTAAGATAACTTTTTCTTCTTCTCAAAATGAAATATGTGATTTCCTTATTGTGTAAGATTACTGTTTTTTATTGAAATTTATACATTGGTATATAAACATCAATTTTATAAAATCAACAATTAATTAATTGTTCAATGCTGTACTGGAGTAGTGGAGTACAACACATGATCATGCATCTCGGGCTAGAAGTATCAAGTGCGCAAAAGTCTCAGAACTTGATGTGCAGGACTTGAACTGCAATATTTTATTTTAAGAGGATCATAAGTGAAAATAAATTAAATAATTAGAGGAAATTGAAAATATCTAGCGGTTTCTGAGGAATACAGAATACTGTACTGGAGTAGTGGAGTACAAGTACAACGCATGATCTTGTATCTCGGCTAGAAGGATCAAGTGGGCAAAAGTCTCAGAACTTGATGTGCAGGACTTGAACTGCAATATTTTATTTTAAGAGGGTCATATGTGAAAATAAAATAAATAATTAGAGGAAATTGAAAATATCTAGCGGTTTCTGAGGTAACGAGATTTAGGGAATCGCTTTTTACTAAAGTCACATGCGAAGGTTGAATACTGACTTGTGGGCAGCTGCCACGTGTGTGATAATAAGTAAGCTACACCGACTTGATTCACGAGGGACGGCAAAGATTTTTTTTTCCTAATCGATTTACGCCGCTAGCTTATTGTTTCTCTCTTACCGAATCAACAGTTGATGTTACAACTTGGTAAATGTTAGTCGTTACTAAGTCTACGTGTCACATCAACGAGATTAAATCTCATATCACAAATCGTGTTATGAAGATTTCTATTTCTATTTTTATTTTATCACTACGTATCACCAACATCGGAAACGTCTTACTGTATTTGTTTAGTTAATGTTTATTCTCAAGTATAATAATCATTTATGTATGTTAGTATGTTGGACATGTGAGTAGTTCCACAACGCTCATAGTGCTTTTTAGACCAAGTGGCGGGATCATCTCTGGTGCCGTCTACATGGCGTAAGAAACGCCCACAAACGTTCGGAATGGAGTGTTTGTGGGCGTTTGTGAATGAGCGTTTGTCGGCGAATCACAGAGGCAAGAAGGGGGCGGTGTGCTAGGTGGCGATCAGTGATTAGCTGGTCAAATATAGACGCTGGAGGGGTAGCCGTTGGAGATTTAATTTTTTTTCTCCTATAAATACATATACAATACAATCTCTCTTTATTTTTCATTATTCATTTCACCATCCTAAACATATACATATATAAACCTGTTATGAACTTGTCAAAAGTGATGGCTGCTAATTATCATAAGAATCAAAAGTTGAACAGTAATTATATGTACTCTCTTTCTCTCTATCTTCTAATAATTATCAACAGTCCACAGTCAAGAACCAGACCATTAAGAAGGTAGTTATAAACACCAAATTTATAACACGTTATCAGCACGAAGTGCTCCATATAATCAAGGTTTATCTAAGCAAACACAAGTCACTAATCAAGGTAATAATAATAAATAAAAAAATTCCTTAACGCTATCTTCTATTATTTATTAGTAAGGTAAATATTATTATCATCATAACTAACATTTATATTTATGTTATATATGGTCGGTTATACCGCCTGAATTATATTTCTGTGATCTAACTATTATTAACTTCACTAACATTTATATTTATGTTATATATGGTCGGTTATACCGCCTGAATTATATTTCTGTAGTCTAACTTTTATTAACTTCACTAACATTTATATTTATGTTATTTAAGTTATATATGGTCGGTTATACCGCCTGAATTATATTTCTGTAATCTAACTATTATTAACTTCACTAACATTTATATTTATGTTATATATGGTCGGTTATACCGCCTGAATTATATTTCTGTAATCTAACTCTTATTAATTTCGCTAACATTTATATTTATGTTATATATGGTCGGTTATACCGCCTGAATTATATTTCTGTAATCTAACTCTTATTAACTTTACTAACATTTATATTTATGTTATCTAACATTTATGATTACTTATGCAATTAATCATTATTTATTTCATGCATACTAATGTTTATTCTTAAATTTATTATTTATGCATAATATGTTTATTATCTTAATCTTCGTATTTATACTAAACGTATTTATACTAAACGTATTTATACTAAATATATTTTATAGTAATCATATTTATACTAATAAAATCCTTTTATTAAAATTATTATTAATATAACGAGTACATAACAGTCGTTAACGTCAACTAACGACGTTACAACGGTCATATATACATAACGGTTGTTAACTGACGACGTTACAACGACTATATTTTTCAAATATAAAATAAACATCTTTGTTTTCACATTTTCACAAATCAATCTTCATTTTCTCAGATTACCACTCTCAAAAAGTTTTTGTAAAGATGATTCACACAAGGATGATTTTTTTTATTGTATTGGTCATATTAACTATCATCATTGTTGCTAATATACCACCGGGTGAACCTATATTCTATCCTGCCCTTGTGATTTTATTATTTGTAATCATACCATTATTCTGTTGTTTGCTACTTATGAATTTAAAATGATTCTAATTTCATGTTGTTAAAAATTGATTATGATTATAATTTATGTTGTTCATCTTTCTGAAAATAGAAAATGTCAAACTTATCAAAATTTGAGTTTGATGCCCTAGACGTATCGGGAACAAACTACACATCATGGGTCATGGATGTAGAAATAAATCTTGGATCATTGGGTATTCTAGAAACTTTAAAAGAAAACAATACTTGTTCTGATCAAGATAAATTAAAATCAATTGCTTTTATTCGCAAACATATTGATATCACCTTAAAACATATGTATCTCACTATCAAAGATCCACATGTTTTATGGGAAAGTATCAAGAGTAGATTCGATAATCAAAAGGAAATATTACTCCCAGCTACGAGGGAAGAATGGAGAAATCTAATGTTCCAAGACTTTAAAAAAGTAAGTGAATACAGCTCGGCCATGTTCAAGATCCGTTCAAAGCTTCAATTCTGTGGTTAAGAAATAAGTGATGCTGATATGATGGAGAAAACTTTCTCCACAATGCATTCTGCAAACATTACTATACAACAAAATTTAAGATTGCAGAATTACAAAACTTTTTCCAAACTTCAAACCTATCTCTTAGTTGCAGAAGTGAATAAAGAATTACTGATGAAGAATCAAGAGTCTCGTCCTACGGGTGCGCTAGCATTCCCCGAAGCTAATGCCATTAACAATAATAATAATAATAAAAGAAATGCACTTGGACGAGGACGAGGACGAGGTCGTGGTCATATTGGCCAAAACCATCATCATGAAAATTACCATAACAATAATAAAAATCATAACTATGTTCGAAATCACCCTTATGGTAATGGTCGTGGTGGTGGTCGTGGTCGTAATGGTTACGGTGGTCGTGGACAAAGAAATAATAATCCACAAAATTATAAATTTCAACCACCATACAATCCCATAAATCATAATGTTGAAGGAAGCTCTTCAAAGAATATAGAAGATTCTTGTTATCGATGTGGTAAAATTGGCCATCGGTCTAAAAACTGTCGAACAAATCAATATTTTGTTAATCAATATCAGGAATCCCTAAAAGGAAAAGGAAAAGAGGCAAACCTTGTGGATGACCTTGATACAAAAATCACTGAGCCAACAAGTGACTACTTTAATGAATAAATTTTCTATTATATGTCCATATAAAATAAATGGATGTAGATTTACGATCTATACCATATCTACTGTAGTGACCCGAACTTTTCCATGTTTATATATATTAATTGAGATTGATATTTACATGATTAAATGTTTCCAACATGTTAAGCAATCAAACTTGTTAAGACTTGATTAATTGAAATAGGTTTCATATAGACAATTGACCACCCAAGTTGACCGGTGATTCACGAACGTTAAAACTTGTAAAAACTATATGATGACATATATATGGTTATATATATAGTTAACACTATATTATGATAATTAAACATATCATTAAGTATATTAACAATGAACTACATATGTAAAAACAAGACTACTAACTTAATAATTTTGAAACGAGACATATATGTAACGATTATCGTTGTAACGACATTTAATGTATATATATCATATTAAGAGATATTCGTACATCATAATATCATGATAATATAATAATTTAAAATCTCTTTTGATATTATAAACATTGGGTTAACAACATTTAACAAGATCGTTAACCTAAAGGTTTCAAAACAACATTTACATGTAACGACTAACGATGACTTAACGACTCAGTTAAAATGTATATACATGTAGTGTTTTAATATGTATTTATACACTTTTGAAAGACTTCAATACACTTATCAAAATACTTCTACTTAACAAAAATGCTTACAATTACATCCTCGTTCAGTTTCATCAACAATTCTACTCGTATGCACCCGTATTCGTACTCGTATAATACACAGCTTTTAGATGTATGTACTATTAGTATATACACTCCAATGATCAGCTCTTAGCAGCCCATGTGAGTCACCTAACACATGTGGGAACCATCATTTGGCAACTAGCATGAAATATCTCATAAAATTACAAAAATATGAGTAATCATTCATGACTTATTTACATGAAAACAAAATTACATATCCTTTATATCTAATCCATACACCAACGACCAAAAACACCTACAAACACTTTCATTCTTCAATTTTCTTCATCTAATTGATCTCTCTCAAGTTCTATCTTCAAGTTCTAAGTGTTCTTCATAAATTCCAAAAGTTCTAGTTTCATAAAATCAAGAATACTTTCAAGTTTGCTAGCTCACTTCCAATCTTGTAAGGTGATCATCCAACCTCAAGAAATCTTTGTTTCTTACAGTAGGTTATCATTCTAATACAAGGTAATAATCATATTCAAACTTTGGTTCAATTTCTATAACTATAACAATCTTATTTCAAGTGATGATCTTACTTGAACTTGTTTTCGTGTCATGATTCTGCTTCAAGAACTTCGAGCCATCCAAGGATCCATTGAAGCTAGATCCATTTTTCTCTTTTCCAGTAGGTTTATCCAAGGAACTTAAGGTAGTAATGATGTTCATAACATCATTCGATTCATACATATAAAGCTATCTTATTCGAAGGTTTAAACTTATAATCACTAGAACATAGTTTAGTTAATTCTAAACTTGTTCGCAAACAAAAGTTAATCCTTCTAACTTGACTTTTAAAATCAACTAAACACATGTTCTATATCTATATGATATGCTAACTTAATGATTTAAAACCTGGAAACACGAAAAACACCGTAAAACCGGATTTACGCCGTCGTAGTAACACCGCGGGCTGTTTTGGGTTAGTTATTTAAAAACTATGACAAACTTTGATTTAAAAGTTGTTATTCTGAGAAAATAATTTTTATTATGAACATGAAACTATATCCAAAAATTATAGTTAAACTCAAAGTGGAAGTATGTTTTCTAAAATGGTCATCTAGACGTCGTTCTTTCGACTGAAATGACTACCTTTACAAAAAGACTTGTAACTTATTTTTCCGACTATAAACCTATACTTTTTCTGTTTAGATTCATAAAATAGAGTTCAATATGAAACCATAGCAATTTGATTCACTCAAAACGGATTTAAAATGAAGAAGTTATGGGTAAAACAAGATTGGATAATTTTTCTCATTTTAGCTACGTGAAAATTGGTAACAAATCTATTCCAACCATAACTTAATCAACTTGTATTGTATATTATGTAATCTTGAGATACCATAGACACGTATACAATGTTTCGACCTATCATGTCGACACATCTATATATATTTCGGAACAACCATAGACACTCTATATGTGAATGTTGGAGTTAGCTATACAGGGTTGAGGTTGATTCCAAAATATATATAGTTTGAGTTGTGATCAATACTGAGATACGTATACACTGGGTCGTGGATTGATTCAAGATAATATTTATCGATTTATTTCTGTACATCTAACTGTGGACAACTAGTTGTAGGTTACTAACGAGGACAGCTGACTTAATAAACTTAAAACATCAAAATATATTAAAAGTGTTGTAAATATATTTTGAACATACTTTGATATATATGTATATATTGTTATAGGTTCGTGAATCAACCAGTGGCCAAGTCTTACTTCCCGACGAAGTAAAAATCTGTGAAAGTGAGTTATAGTCCCACTTTTAAAATCTAATATTTTTGGGATGAGAATACATGCAGGTTTTATAAATGATTTACAAAATAGACACAAGTAAGTGAAACTACATTCTATGGTTGAATTATCGAAATCGAATATGCCCCTTTTTATTAAGTCTGGTAATCTAAGAATTTGGGAACAGACACCCTAATTGACGCGAATCCTAAAGATAGATCTATTGGGCTTAACAAACCCCATCCAAAGTACCGGATGCTTTAGTACTTCGAAATTTATATCATATCCGAAGGGTGTCCCGGAATGATGGGGATATTCTTATATATGCATCTTGTTAATGTCGGTTACCAGGTGTTCACCATATGAATGATTTTTATCTCTATGTATGGGATGTGTATTGAAATATGAAATCTTGTGGTCTATTGTTACGATTTGATATATATAGGTTAAACCTATAACTCACCAACATTTTTGTTGACGTTTTTAAGCATGTTTATTCTCAGGTGATTATTAAGAGCTTCCGCTGTCGCATACTTAAATAAGGACGAGATTTGGAGTCCATGTTTGTATGATATTGTGTAAAAACTGCATTCAAGAAACTTATTTTGTTGTAACATATTTGTATTGTAAACCATTATGTAATGGTCGTGTGTAAACAGGATATTTTAGATTATCATTATTTGATAATCTACGTAAATCTTTTTAAACCTTTATTGATGAAATAAAGGTTATGGTTTGTTTTAAAATGAATGCAGTCTTTGAAAAACGTCTCATATAGAGGTCAAAACCTCGCAACGAAATCAATTAATATGGAACGTTTTTAATCAATAAGAACGGGACATTTCAGTTGGTATCCGAGCGTTGGTCTTAGAGAACCAGAAAATTTGCATTAGTGTGTCTTATCGAGTTTGTTAGGATGCATTAGTGAGTCTGGACTTCGACCGTGTTTTCCTTAAAAATGGTTGCTTAACATTTTTGTTGGAAACTATATATTTTTAACATATGAATATTATGTGATATATTAATCTCTTATCGTGTTTGATATTATGTGATAGATGTCTACCTCTAGAACAAGTCCCATTGACTCACCTAATAATAATGAAGAGTCAAATGTAAATTGGAATGATTCGTGGACTGATTCACAAGTTCCCGAAGAGGAACCGGAAGAAGAGTCGGAACCGGAAGAAGAATCGGAACCGGAAGAAGAATCGGAACCGGATGAAGAAATAGAACCGGTGGGGGAAATAATAAAACGGTTAAGTAAAAGAAAATCCTCAACCAACCGACCAAGGTTAATTATGGTCAATGGTGTTTCCGCCAAGGAAGCAAAATATTGGGAGGATTACAAATTCTCCGATGAATCGGATTCCGACGAGAATTCCGATGATGTTATAGAAATTACCCCAACTGAATTTAAAAAGGCAAAAGAAAATAATAAGAGAAAGGGCATAAAAATAGAGAAATCTAATTTCAATCCCGATGAACTTTATATGTATCGTCAACCCCCGAAGTCCTTAAGTTGTAACAATGACCCGGGAACCTCTAAACCACCAGGTTTTTCTAAACCAATGTGGATAACGACGGCTCGTATTAGGGGAACATCATATATCCCTAGAAACTTGGCAAAACGAACCAAAACTGAAGAAGAAGAAACAAGCGAGTCGTAATAAGATAGTTGTAATTCGTGTGGTGTAATATATGTAATATAGTGTGCTTATGCTTTATGATATATGTAAAAATTGCTTGTATTAATAAGTATTTTTTTTATGAATCTAACTCTTGTCTATTTTACAGTATAAAAACACAAAATGGATAGACAACCCAATATTTTAAGAGACCTACCCGGAGACATGATTGATGAAATCTTGTCTAGAGTCGGTCAGAATTCCTCGGCACAACTATTTAAGGCGAGATCAGTTTGTAAGACATTCGAAGAACGTTCCAAGAATGCCTTGGTTTATAAAAGGCTTTTGTTCGGAAGATGGGGAATATCACATTGGGAAATCCATAAGTTACGATGTGTTTACTTTGACGCATATATTGCGGGGAACCCAAATGCTATTTTACGCAACGGGTTAAGAAATTATTTTGACTCAGTATATCCGAATATAGGACTTCGTGATTTAGAAAAAGCGGCTAACATGCAACATAAAGAAGCATGTTACGCTTACGGGTTAGTAATGTTCGCTTCTCACCAAAGTGAGAACAAGAACATCGGGCTACAACTATTAAACAAAACGTTTCCACAAGTGACGGAGTCGGTAATTGGGGTAAGAAATGAGGTTTTTAGATTGTTACGGGACTGTTGGACATTACGTAACCCTCGTCCCTTTGACGACGTTACAACACGCTGTCTTATCAACGGCCATAACGGTTATGTTCCACAAGACCAAGGATGGGAAGTAGTCCTAGTAAAACCAGAATGCATGACTTGTTTCTGGACGTATGAATTACGTGTCTTTATTGCCTTTGCTGAACGACTTGTGTACTAGCTAGAATTATCTTCACAACCATCTTGTATCAAATTTATTGTGTGCTATATTTCATGCTATATGTAAAATAAGCGGTATTGTAAGTTTGTAAAATATTGTGTAAAAGTTTGAACGTGAAATATTATTACAATCAGTTTTTCATATAGAATTGTAGTAGTTGAATTGTATATTAGCTACTAAGTATGAACTTAACGGGTAGGTACTACCCGAATTTAAACTTATAAAATGCTAATATGAAGAAAAAGCTTTTATAAATGAGTTCATATTATGCTACGAAATACTATTAACTACTCCTAATATTCTGTATGATTAACTTGTTCCATTTGACTATTTTGAAGGAAATGGCACCGACTACTCGACACACCGTGAATATGAATGAAGAGGAATTCCGTACTTTTCTAGCTTCAAACATAGCCGCGGTACAGGCTGCGCTACATACCAATAATAACCTTGGATCTGGCAGTACAGGAAATCGTGTAGGATGCACCTACAAAGAATTCACTGCCTGCAAACCTTTGGAATTTGATGGAACCGAATGACCGATCGGATTGAAACGGTGGACCGAGAAGGTCGAATCGGTGTTTGCCATAATTAAGTGTACTGAAGAGGACAAAGTGAAGTACGCTACGCATACCTTCACAGGTTCTGCGTTAACATGGTGGAATACCTATCTAGAGCAAGTGGGACAAGATGATGCATACGCACTACCGTGGTCAGCATTCAAGCACTTGATGAACGAGAAGTACCGTCCCAGAACCGAGGTCAATAAGCTCAAGACAGAACTTAGAGGGTTACGAACCCAAGGATTTGATATTACCACGTATGAAAGACGATTCACAGAATTGTGCCTATTGTGTCCGGGAGCATTCGAAGATGAGGAAGAGAATATCGACGCGTTTGTGAAAGGATTACCGGAAAGAATCCAAGAAGATATAAGTTCACACGAGCCCGCCTCCATACAACAGGCATGTAGAATGGCTCATAAACTAGTGAACCAGATTGAAGAAAGAATTAAAGAACAGACTGCTGAAGAGGCCAATGTGAAGCAAGTCAAAAGAAAGTGGGAGGAAAACGGTGATAAGAATCACCAATACAACAACAACAGCAATTACAACAATAATCGCAACAATTATCCCAACAATCGCAACATCAATCGCAACTACAATAAACGGCCCAACAACAACAACAACAACAACAACAGCAGCAGCAACTACAACAATCATCCCAATAACAATAATAACCGCAACAACAACAACAATCAGAAGCAGCTATGCCAAAGGTGTGAAAAGTATCACTCGGGGTTCTGCACCAAATTTTGCAACAAGTGTAAAAGAAATGGTCATAGCGCGGCGAAGTGTGAGGTCTACGGACCAGGGGTTAATAGAACGAAAGGAACAAATGGTGTCAGAACGAGTAATGGCGGAGCAAGTAGTGTCGGAGCAAATTATGCCAATGTAGTTTGTTATAAATGTGGAAAACCGGGCCACATTATTAGAAATTGCCCGAACCAGGAGAACACGAATGGACAAGGCCGCGGAAGAGTTTTCAATATTAATGCGGCAGAGGCACAGGAAGACCCGGAGCTTGTTACGGGTACGTTTCTTATTGACAATAAATCTGCTTACGTTTTATTTGATTCGGGTGCGGATAGAAGCTATATGAGTAGAGATTTTTGTGCTAAATTAAGTTGTCCATTGACGCCTTTGGATAGTAAATTTTTACTCGAATTAGCAAATGGTAAATTAATTTCAGCAGAAAATATATGTCGGAATCGAGAAATTAAACTGGTTAGCGAAACATTTAAGATTGATTTGATACCAGTAGAGTTAGGGAGTTTTGATGTGATAATCGGTATGGACTGGTTGAAAGAAGTGAAAGCAGAGATCGTTTGTTACAAAAATGCAATTCGCATTATACGAGAAAAAGGAAAACCCTTAATGGTGTACGAAGAAAAGGGCAACACGAAGCTACATCTTATTAGTAATTTGAAGGCACAAAAACTAATAAGAAAAGGTTGCTATGCTGTTCTAGCACACGTCGAGAAAGTACAAACTGAAGAAAAGAGCATCAATGATGTTCCCATTGCAAAAGAATTTCCCGATGTATTTCCGAAAGAATTACCGGGATTACCCCCACATCGATCCGTTGAATTTCAAATAGATCTTGTACCAGGAGCTGCATCAATAGCTCGTGCTCCTTACAGACTCGCACCCAGCGAGATGAAAGAACTGCAAAGCCAATTACAAGAACTTTTAGAGCGTGGTTTCATTCGACCAAGCACATCACCGTGGGGAGCTCCTGTGTTGTTTGTAAAGAAGAAAGATGGTACATTCAGGTTGTGTATCGACTACCAAGAGTTGAACAAACTTACCATCAAGAACCGCTACCCACTACCGAGAATCGACGACTTATTTGATCAACTACAAGGCTCGTCTGTTTATTCAAAGATTGACTTACGTTCCGGGTATCATCAAATGCGGGTGAAAGAAGATGATATTCCAAAGACTGCTTTCAGAACACGTTACGGTCATTACGAGTTTATGGTCATGCCGTTTGGTTTAACTAATGCACCAGCTGTGTTCATGGACCTTATGAACCGAGTGTGTGGACCATACCTTGACAAGTTTGTCATTGTTTTCATTGATGACATACTTATTTACTCAAAGAATGACCAAGAACACGGTGAACATTTGAGAAAGGTGTTAGAAGTATTGAGGAAGGAAGAATTGTACGCTAAGTTTTCAAAGTGTGCATTTTGGTTAGAAGAAGTTCAATTCCTCGGTCACATAGTGAACAAAGAAGGTATTAAGGTGGATCCGGCAAAGATAGAAACTGTTGAAAAGTGGGAAACCCCGAAAACTCCAAAACACATACGCCAGTTTTTAGGACTAGCTGGTTACTACAGAAGGTTCATCCAAGACTTTTCCAGAATAGCAAAACCCTTGACTGCATTAACGCATAAAGGGAAGAAATTTGAATGGAATGATGAACAAGAGAAAGCGTTTCAGTTATTGAAGAAAAAGCTAACTACGGCACCTATATTGTCATTGCCTGAAGGGAATGATGATTTTGTGATTTATTGTGACGCATCAAAGCAAGGTCTCGGTTGTGTATTAATGCAACGAACGAAGGTGATTGCTTATGCGTCTAGACAATTGAAGATTCACGAACAAAATTATACGACGCATGATTTGGAATTAGGCGCGGTTGTTTTTGCATTAAAGACTTGGAGGCACTACTTATATGGGGTCAAAAGTATTATATATACCGACCACAAAAGTCTTCAACACATATTTAATCAGAAACAACTGAATATGAGACAGCGTAGGTGGATTGAATTATTGAATGATTACGACTTTGAGATTCGTTACCACCCGGGGAAGGCAAATGTGGTAGCCGATGCCTTAAGCAAGAAGGACAGAGAACCCATTCGAGTAAAATCTATGAATATAATGATTCATAATAACATTACTACTCAAATAAAGGAGGCACAACAAGGAGTTTTAAAAGAGGGAAATTTAAAGGATGAAATACCCAAAGGATCAGAGAAGCATCTTAATATTCGGGAAGACGGAACCCGGTATAGGGCTGAAAGGATTTGGGTACCAAAATTTGGAGATATGAGAGAAATGGTACTTAGAGAAGCTCATAAAACCAGATACTCAATACATCCTGGAACGGGGAAGATGTACAAGGATCTCAAGAAACATTTTTGGTGGCCGGGTATGAAAGCCGATGTTGCTAAATACGTAGGAGAATGTTTGACGTGTTCTAAGGTCAAAGCTGAGCATCAGAAACCATCAGGTCTACTTCAACAACCCGAAATCCCGGAATGGAAATGGGAAAACATTACCATGGATTTCATCACTAAATTGCCAAGGACTGCAAGTGGTTTTGATACTATTTGGGTAATAGTTGATCGTCTCACCAAATCAGCACACTTCCTGCCAATAAGAGAAGATGACAAGATGGAGAAGTTAGCACGACTGTATTTGAAGGAAGTCATCTCCAGACATGGAATACCAATCTCTATTATCTCTGATAGGGATGGCAGATTTATTTCAAGATTCTGGCAGACATTACAGCAAGCATTAGGAACTCGTCTAGACATGAGTACTGCCTATCATCCACAAACTGATGGGCAGAGTGAAAGGACGATACAAACGCTTGAAGACATGCTACGCGCATGTGTTATTGATTTCGGAAACAGTTGGGATCGACATCTACCATTAGCAGAATTTTCCTACAACAACAGCTACCATTCAAGCATTGAGATGGCGCCGTTTGAAGCACTTTATGGTAGAAAATGCAGGTCTCCGATTTGTTGGAGTGAAGTGGGGGATAGACAGATTACGGGTCCGGAGATTATACAAGAAACTACCGAGAAGATCATCCAAATTCAACAACGGTTGAAAACCGCCCAAAGTCGACAAAAGAGCTACGCTGACATTAAAAAAAAAGATATAGAATTTGAAATTGGAGAGATGGTCATGCTTAAGGTTGCACCTTGGAAAGGCGTTGTTCGATTTGGTAAACGAGGGAAATTAAATCCAAGGTATATTGGACCATTCAAGATTATTGATCGTGTCGGACCAGTAGCTTACCGACTTGAGTTACCTCAACAACTCGCGGCTGTACATAACACTTTCCATGTCTCGAATTTGAAGAAATGTTTTGCTAAAGAAGATCTCACTATTCCGTTAGATGAAATCCAAATTAACGAAAAACTTCAATTCATCGAAGAACCCGTTGAAATAATGGATCGTGAGGTTAAAAGACTTAAGCAAAACAAGATACCAATTGTTAAGGTTCGATGGAATGCTCGTAGAGGACCCGAGTTCACCTGGGAGCGTGAAGATCAGATGAAGAAGAAATACCCGCATCTATTTCCAGAAGATTCGTCAACACCTTCAACAGCTTAAAATTTCGGGACGAAATTTATTTAACGGGTAGGTACTGTAGTGACCCGAACTTTTCCATGTTTATATATATTAATTGAGATTGATATTTACATGATTAAATGTTTCCAACATGTTAAGCAATCAAACTTGTTAAGACTTGATTAATTGAAATAGGTTTCATATAGACAATTGACCACCCAAGTTGACCGGTGATTCACGAACGTTAAAACTTGTAAAAACTATATGATGACATATATATGGTTATATATATAGTTAACACTATATTATGATAATTAAACATATCATTAAGTATATTAACAATGAACTACATATGTAAAAACAAGACTACTAACTTAATGATTTTGAAACGAGACATATATGTAACGATTATCGTTGTAACGACATTTAATGTATATATATCATATTAATAGATATTCGTACATCATAATATCATGATAATATAATAATTTAAAATCTCTTTTTATATTATAAACATTGGGTTAACAACATTTAACAAGATCGTTAACCTAAAGGTTTCAAAACAACATTTACATGTAACGACTAACGATGACTTAACGACTCAGTTAAAATGTATATACATGTAGTGTTTTAATATGTATTTATACACTTTTGAAAGACTTCAATACACTTATCAAAATACTTTTACTTAACAAAAATGCTTACAATTACATCCTCGTTCAGTTTCATCAACAATTCTACTCGTATGCACCCGTATTCGTACTCGTATAATACACAGCTTTTAGATGTATGTACTATTAGTATATACACTCCAATGATCAGCTCTTAGCAGCCCATGTGAGTCACCTAACACATGTGGGAACCATCATTTGGCAACTAGCATGAAATATCTCATAAAATTACAAAAATATGAGTAATCATTCATGACTTATTTACATGAAAACAAAATTACATATCCTTTATATCTAATCCATACACCAACGACCAAAAACACCTACAAACACTTTCATTCTTCAATTTTCTTCATCTAATTGATCTCTCTCAAGTTCTATCTTCAAGTTCTAAGTGTTCTTCATAAATTCCAAAAGTTCTAGTTTCATAAAATCAAGAATACTTTCAAGTTTGCTAGCTCACTTCCAATCTTGTAAGGTGATCATCCAACCTCAAGAAATCTTTTTTTCTTACAGTAGGTTATCATTCTAATACAAGGTAATAATCATATTCAAACTTTGGTTCAATTTCTATAACTATAACAATCTTATTTCAAGTGATGATCTTACTTGAACTTGTTTTCGTGTCATGATTCTGCTTCAAGAACTTCGAGCCATCCAAGGATCCATTGAAGCTAGATCCATTTTTCTCTTTTCCAGTAGGTTTATCCAAGGAACTTAAGGTAGTAATGATGTTCATAACATCATTCGATTCATACATATAAAGCTATCTTATTCGAAGGTTTAAACTTGTAATCACTAGAACATAGTTTAGTTAATTCTAAACTTGTTCGCAAACAAAAGTTAATCCTTCTAACTTGACTTTTAAAATCAACTAAAAACATGTTCTATATCTATATGATATGCTAACTTAATGATTTAAAACCTGGAAACACGAAAAACACCGTAAAACCGGATTTACGCCGTCGTAGTAACACCGCGGGCTGTTTTGGGTTAGTTAATTAAAAACTATGATAAACTTTGATTTAAAAGTTGTTATTCTGAGAAAATGATTTTTATTATGAACATGAAACTATATCCAAAAATTATAGTTAAACTCAAAGTGGAAGTATGTTTTCTAAAATGGTCATCTAGACGTCGTTCTTTCGACTGAAATGACTACCTTTACAAAAACGACTTGTAACTTATTTTTCCGACTATAAACCTATACTTTTTCTGTTTAGATTCATAAAATAGAGTTCAATATGAAACCATAGCAATTTGATTCACTCAAAACGGATTTAAAATGAAGAAGTTATGGGTAAAACAAGATTGGATAATTTTTCTCATTTTAGCTACGTGAAAATTGGTAACAAATCTATTCCAACCATAACTTAATCAACTTGTATTGTATATTATGTAATCTTGAGATACCATAGATACGTATACAATGTTTCGACCTATCATGTCGACACATCTATATATATTTCGGAACAACCATAGACACTCTATATGTGAATGTTGGAGTTAGCTATACAGGGTTGAGGTTGATTCCAAAATATATATAGTTTGAGTTGTGATCAATACTGAGATACGTATACACTGGGTCGTGGATTGATTCAAGATAATATTTATCGATTTATTTCTGTACATCTAACTGTGGACAACTAGTTGTAGGTTACTAATGAGGACAGCTGACTTAATAAACTTAAAACATCAAAATATATTAAAAGTGTTGTAAATATATTTTGAACATACTTTGATATATATGTATATATTGTTATAGGTTCGTGAATCAACCAGTGGCCAAGTCTTACTTCCCGACGAAGTAAAAATCTGTGAAAGTGAGTTATAGTCCCACTTTTAAAATCTAATATTTTTGGGATGAGAATACATGCAGGTTTTATAAATGATTTACAAAATAGAAACAAGTACGTGAAACTACATTCTATGGTTGAATTATCGAAATCGAATATGCCCCTTTTTATTAAGTCTGGTAATCTAAGAATTTGGGAACAGACACCCTAATTGACGCGAATCCTAAAGATAGATCTATTGGGCTTAACAAACCCCATCCAAAGTACCGGATGCTTTAGTACTTCGAAATTTATATCATATCCGAAGGGTGTCCCGGAATGATGGGGATATTCTTATATATGCATCTTGTTAATGTCGGTTACCAGGTGTTCACCATATGAATGATTTTTATCTCTATGTATGGGATGTGTATTGAAATATGAAATCTTGTGGTCTATTGTTACGATTTGATATATATAGGTTAAACCTATAACTCACCAACATTTTTGTTGACGTTTTTAAGCATGTTTATTCTCAGGTGATTATTAAGAGCTTCTGCTGTCGCATACTTAAATAAGGACGAGATTTGGAGTCCATGTTTGTATGATATTGTGTAAAAACTGCATTCAAGAAACTTATTTTGTTGTAACATATTTGTATTGTAAACCATTATGTAATGGTCGTGTGTAAACAGGATATTTTAGATTATCATTATTTGATAATCTACGTAAATCTTTTTAAACCTTTATTGATGAAATAAAGGTTATGGTTTGTTTTAAAATGAATGCAGTCTTTGAAAAACGTCTCATATAGAGGTCAAAATCTCGCAACGAAATCAATTAATATGGAACGTTTTTAATCAATAAGAACGGGACATTTCATCTACTTTACTATATGTTTCCTTATTATGTATTTTCGTTTATAACATATTTTTGAATGTAATATATTGATGAATTATGTTCTCATTATTTGTTTCTCATATTTTAAAGTTCATGATGTATACTACTGGAGTGCAAAATCAGTCAAATGGTGGGATCTTTGTATTGCAGACAGTGGTACCACACACACTATACTCAAATCTAAAAAATATTTCACTGATTTTAAAGCAACAGAAGGAACGGTACATACTATATCAGGTCCTGCGGATTTAATAAAAGGAATGGGAAAAGCAAAATTCATGTTACCAAATGGTACAAATTTTCTGATAAAAAATGCCTTATTTTCTCCCATGTCAAAGAGAAATTTGTTAAGTTTCTATGACATATACCAAAATAGATATGATTATCAGTCAGTGACTACAGAAAATGATAAATATTTAAGTATCACTGACAAGAAGCATGTGATTGAAAAACTAACAAGACTTAGTTCTGGTTTACATTATACATATATAAATGTACCAGAAACACACATGGTAGTTAATGAAAATGCATGTGATTCTGTAATGATCAATCTGTGGCATGAAAGATTAGGCCACACAGGATCAACAATGATGAAAAGAATAATTTAAAATACACATGGACATCCATTGACGGATCAAAAGATCCCTCATGATGCAATTATCCCATGTACATCATGCTCACTTGGAAAATTGATAATAAGACCATCACCTCTTAAGGTTGAAAAAGAATCACCAATGTTTCTTGAAAGAATTCAAGGTGATATATGTGGACCAATTCATCCACCATGTGGACCATTTAGATATTTCATGGTCCTAATAGACGTATCTAGTAGATGGTCTCATGTTTGTCTATTATCAAGTCGAAACATGGCATTTGCAAAATTTCTTGCTCAAATTATTAAATTGAGAGCACATTTCCCTGATTATATTATTAAAAGGGTGAGATTGGATAATGTTGGTGAGTTTACATCTCAAGCATTTAATATTTTTGCATGTCTATTGGGATTGTTGTTGAACATCCTGTTGCCCATGTGCATGCACAAAATGGTTTAGCTGAATCACTAATTAAACGATTGCAGTTAATAGCTAGACCATTGATTATGAGAACAAAACTCCCACTATCTGTATGGGGTCATGCAATTTTACCTGCTGCATCATTAATTAACATTAGACCAAGTGCAAGTCATACATATTCTCCCTTGCAACTTGCTTTTGGCCATCAGCCAAATATTTCCCACCTTAGTACATTTGGTTATGCAGTTTATGTTCCTATCGCACCACCACAACGCACTAAAATGGGTCCTCAAAAAAGGATGAGAATATATGTTGGATATGAAACATCTTCAATCATAAGATATATTGAACCCATGACGGGTGATGTTTTTACAGCACGTTTTGCTGATTGTCACTTTAATGAAACATTGTTCCCTAGATTAGGGGGAGAAATAAAAAATAAAGAAAATGATGTTTCATGATGTGAATCTCAATTAATGTATCTTGATCCTCGCACAAAAGAATGCGAGACCGAAGTTCAAAAAATAATGCATATGCAAGAACTTGCGAATAAATTGCCTGATGCATTTACAGATACAAAAAGAGTGACTAAATCATATATACCAGCATCAAATGCTCCAGCTCGAATTGAAATTCCAAAAGCTGGCAATAATATCACTCTTGAGTCTTTGCCACGCCAGAAACGTGGAGACCAATTGGTTCCAAAGATAAAAATCCTCAAAAAAGAAAATCAGCTGATAATGAGGTAAAAGGAAGTGTTCAAGAAGAACCAC